>NC_067224.1:13777500-14146250 GCF_019924925.1 Ctenopharyngodon idella | reverse complement strand
TTAAAGTTGTCTAAATGAAGTCCTTAGCAATGCATATCCACTCACAAAAATACATTTTTGATTTATTTACGGTAGGAAATAACAAACTATCTTCATAGAACATGATCTGTACTTAATATCCTAATGATTTTTGGCATAAAAGAAAAATCGATAATTTTGACTCATACAATGTATTGTTGGTTATCGCTACAAATATACCCATGCGACTTATGACTGGTTTTGTGGTCCAGGTCACAAATATTATAGAAAACAAAATTCCTAAAACTTAAAATAAACAAAGAAAATTATAAAAATAAATGCTAATTCAAACTATTAGTATATAAAACAACACTGTATATGAATAACCTTTTTATTGTGCGGTAATGTCTCATTTAAGAAATATCATTCCCATATTCCCCATTTCTGATTCACCTTTTCAGTGTTGTTTGCCTTGTACCAGTTCCATGTGTTTGGCGTGTATTTGAGTTTACACTCGAGTACAACTGAATCTCCAATGTAGCTCACTACTGGCTTGTTTCTTTTGTCTTTCATTACCGGAACTTGAAAAAAAGCACAATACATCAGTTTAACCACCTAAATCTGTAACAGTGATAAATATGATTATGTCTAACCAATAAAACCATTACAAGATGTGCATAAAAGGATAAACATACCATCTAAAACAAATATTACTTGTGCCTCATTTTCTCTGAAGACGCATGAATAATTTCCCAGGTCACTGGCCTGTATACTGAAACTATGAAGAAGGTTAAACAACTTAGAGCAGTCTTAAGTCATTGTTTAGTAATACTGAATTGTTAGTTTACTTCTTTAACATTTCTTATTTGCATTATTTTGACATTTAATAGAAATGACACATGATTATTTTGTGAAATAGACATCCACTTACGTCCTTTTAAGAATATACTGTTCATTTTTTCTATTTACAGTTTCTTCAGAGTTTTCAATTTCTTGTCCATCTTTAGTCCAATAGCCAGTAATGTACGGGGGGTTATTTGGTATATCAGTTAAGTTACATAAAAGCTCTATATATTGGGGTGTCAGGATTGCAAGCTCTTCAATAATGACTTGACTTTGACCTGTATGCCAAAACATGTGTAGCCCGATCAGCAAAACAAACCTCTTCATTGCAATTTTGTAGAGTAAATTCAGCTATTTTTCATAAAATGTTGACTAAACTTGCATATTAATCATGTATTTTATCATTGTTACACTTTTAAATACATCCGTTGATGTCAAATGCATGCTTGTGTTGGCTAATAAAATATGAAAGGGTAAGCGTACCTCTGGATTCAGCTTTTTTGGTTGTAATTACAGGATCAGACTCTGGGGAATGGGTTGTTTCTGGAAAAAAAGACATTGTGTCATAATAAATGATGCATTGAATTTACAATACTAACTCACCATTCTACTAGAGAGAGGCCTAGTCAAGGTTAAATGAGATTTGCTTTACTATAATAAGCCTCAGCTTATTGAATAATATTAAAAACATTCAGGTATTGTGTAATTATTTTAACATCCCCCAGAAACACTGGAAAAACCAACGGTCAAGAAGATTTAATTTCAGATAGCAAGGTCATAATGTCAAAGCTTGAAAATAACATAACACTGCCACGTAAATGTCACACTAAACTAAAAAACAGATGTGCACAAACCTGTGTTCATCCCATCACAGTAGAGAAGTAGTACGATGAGATGCATGACATTAGCCATGGAGAACAGCGCTCTTTCCCTCCAGCTCTGCTGTGTGCGAGGCATCTTTTCTGTTGCGTCTGTTTTAGAAGCAGGTCCCTAGAGACACCAAACCCCCCCTCCCTTTGCCCATCCTTACTGCAGCCATGGTGACTTGGCAAGCCTGGTGTATGCTTGCAGCGTCCTGCTTTAAATTAGTCATGAATGTCAGGAGGTGGCCACAGCTCTGCCTGATCAAATGATAGGAAAGCCTGTAACATCACCCTCTATTGAGATGGAGCAGGCATGTGACAACTGCTGGCATATTTCAGTGTTTGACAACTTAAAATTCATGCCTCAACTCTGTATTCATAAATGTGGCATGTTCATAAAAGAGTCTGTATTTTCTGTTTAACACTGTTATGCTATTACTTTACCTTGTTCAACATTTCTTGACATATTTAAAGGAGCAATACCATTTTTTTTTTTTTTTTTTGCTTCATGTTGTGTTCAGGTCATTTTGAGACAGAGAGGATATTCTATTTCCTGAAAATGTTAGATAATGTTATTGTATTGGACTAAAACTTACTGACTTCGCTCATACATGGTATAACTACTTCCCCAAAAATTTGGGATAATTATATAAAAATAGCTTATAAATCTCGTTACGTTATATATTATCACCAAATATTGGATATCTTGTTTTCTTTCAATTAGTATTTATTTTTTAAACTTACTGATTGTAGGCCTCAGCGATCTGAGCTTATTTTGGTCGAAAATGACCGCCCATTGAAAATGAATGGGGGAGATCGAAAATAAGAGAAACATTTAGTGTTAAAGAGCGTGATCATCATGTTCATTTTCACATATTTACATGTGTGCTTGAAAAGATAAAGGCCTCAGACCTGTGCATGCGTGGATACATGTACTCTTGTGCTACTGTGCACACACACACACATTCATGTACACAAACAAACTATTTTGAGTATTACAGGCTTTTTCACAGAGATGAACTTTATCCTAAAATCAATGAGGCTCAGGTCAATGAGGCCAATGATCAAAAAAAAAAAAAAAATACAAAACAAGTTGACAAAAAGATTGAACTCAATATTTGGTGATAATATAGCACAACGAGAAATTTACAAGTAATTTTTAAAAGGCCGGTCATTTTTGACCAGGAACCCCAAAGGTGTTACAAGGTTTTCAACACAGCATAAGGGTTAAGCATATGGTTCAAACAGAGGAAAATATACACTGCTCAAAAAAATTAAAGGAACACTTTGAAAACACATCACATCTCAATGGGGAAAAATATCATGCTGGATATCTATACTGATATGGAGTGGGTAATGTGTTGGAACAAAACATGTTTATAAGTATACAAAATTCATACTTACAGTGATGCAATTAAAATAATGTAGTGCTTAAAGCTGCAGTCTGTAACTTTTTTTGGTTAAAAATGATCCAAAATATATTTTTGAGCAAGTACAGAACCAGCCAGTGTTCAAAATTAAACTTCAAAATTAAAATCATTTTGATGGCGGATTGTAATCCAGAAAGGTCCAAATGACAATCATCAGTGACAACCTCTAGATTCATCCGTAGTCAAAAGCAAAATACTTCGGACTGTGGAGTGGCTACAGAAATTGAAATGTACAGGTAACGCTAATACACACTAAATACACATAGTCACGCAATGCTGATGTTGTTAACATTAACAATTTGAGAACAAAGTATAACAGTGATAATAATTTGCACGGTTTGACGTGATCCGAGCGAAGCGATCGTTAGATTTGGCCATTAGCAGCGTGATTTATCGTAATTCTTTTTTTTCTCAGTTGGTCAGAACAAAAGTGCCAGACATTTTACTTACTTGTTCAGACGATATTTTCCGGTGAAAATTCTTCATACTTCCAAGGCTACAATCTGTGATTCCGAAGTACACTATCCACATCGGTGCGGTGACTGACAGCAAACATTACATTCATCCGCGCTGAAGAGCCGTGCCGAGGCACAACCCATGTAAAGATGTTAACTTCACAAATAACTGCAATTGCAGGTTTCAAACAGAGATGGCGACAAAGAGGCAAAACTTACGGACTGCAGCTTTGAGTTTTAGGCATATACAGTGGGTACGGAAAGTATTCAGACCCCCTTAAATTTTTCACTCTTTGTTATATTGCAGCCATTTGCTAAAATCATTTAAGTTAATTTTTTTTCCTCATTAATATACACACAGCACCCCATATTGACAGAAAAACACAGAATTGTTGACATTTTTGCAGATTTATTAAAAAAAGAAAAACTGAAATATCACATGGTCCTAAGTATTCAGACCCTTTGCTCAGTATTTAGTAGAAGCACCCTTTTGATCTAATACAGCCATGAGTCTTTTTGGGAAAGATGCAACAAGTTTTTCACACCTGGATTTGGGGATCCTCTGCCATTCCTCTTTGCAGATCCTCTCCAGTTCTGTCAGGTTGGATGGTAAACGTTGGTGAACAGCCATTTTTAGGTCTCTCCAGAGATGCTCAATTGGGTTTAAGTCAGGGCTCTGGCTGGGCCATTCAAGAACAGTCACGGAGTTGTTGTGAAGCCACTCCTTCGTTATTTTAGCTGTGTGCTTAGGGTCATTGTCTTGTTGGAAGGTAAACCTTCGGCCCAGTCTGAGGTCCTGAGCACTCTGGAGAAGGTTTTCGTCCAGGATATCCCTGTACTTGGCCACATTCATCTTTCCCTCGATTGCAACCAGTCGTCCTGTCCCTGCAGCTGAAAAACACCCCCACAGCATGATGCTGCCACCACCATGCTTCACTGTTGGGACTGTATTGGACAGGTGATGAGCAGTGCCTGGTTTTCTCCACACATACCGCTTAGAATTAAGGCCAAAAAGTTCTATCTTGGTCTCATCAGACCAGAGAATCTTATTTCTCACCATCTTAGCAAACTCCATGCAGGCTTTCATGTGTCTTGCACTGAGGAGAGGCTTCCGTCGGGCCACTCTGCCATAAAGCCCCGACTGGTGGAGGGCTGCAGTGATGGTTGACTTTCTACAACTTTTTCCCATCTCCCGACTGCATCTCTGGAGCTCAGCCACAGTGATCTTTGGGTTCTTCTTTACCTCTCTCACCAAGGCTCTTCTCCCCCGATAGCTCAGTTTGGCCGGACGGCCAGCTCTAGGAAGGGTTCTGGTCGTCCCAAACGTCTTCCATTTAAGGATTATGGAGGCCACTGTGCTCTTAGGAACCTTAAGTGCAGCAGAAATTTTTTTGTAACCTTGGCCAGATCTGTGCCTTGCCACAATTCTGTCTCTGAGCTCTTCAGGCAGTTCCTTTGACCTCATGATTCTCATTTGCTCTGACATGCACTGTGAGCTGTAAGGTCTTACATAGACAGGTGTGTGGCTTTCCTAATCAAGTCCAATCAGTATAATCAAACACAGCTGGACTGGAAATGAAGGTGTAGAACCATCTCAAGGATGATCAGAAGAAATGGACAGCACCTGAGTTAAATATATGAGTGTCACAGCAAAGGGTCTGAATACTTAGGACCATGTGATATTTCAGTTTTTCTTTTTTAATAAATCTGCAAAAATGTCAACAATTCTGTGTTTTTCTGTCAATATGGGGTGCTGTGTGTACATTAATGAGGGAAAAAATGAACTTAAATGATTTTAGCAAATGGCTGCAATATAACAAAGAGTGAAAAATGTAAGGGGGTCTGAATACTTTCCGTACCCACTGTATGTAGTATTAAAACTAATTTTTAGAACTTTACAAGACTGCAATCACGCTTTCAGGATTTACAGTATTAGATCAGATTTTTTCTGAGATGTAAATGGTAATAATAATATAAATTTATTATTGTTGTAATTGTTATTAATATTTATCAATAATTAATGATTGCAGGGGCAACTGTAATTATTATTAGTATCATGATTAACAATAATAATAATAATAATTTAATAATAATAATGTTTTTATTATTGTTATTTTTATTTAACAATCTGCAATGATTGCAGATGCAACTGTAATTATTATTAGAAAAAAAAAAATATATATATATATATATATATATATATATATCATTCATTCATGAAACTGTCTAGCACAAATAGTCTAATTTTTTGTTTTTATATTACACTTCAAGGCCTTGACAAGGTTGCAAATGTTGAGCAAATGATTAATTAATCTATTTTCTGACAATGGAAATAGAGGGCTCAGATGAGCTGATGGAATTTGGCAGAATATTGTTCCTCTTTTTTTGGCCTGGGTCATTGTCAGGATGTTCCTGGTGATGCAACTTGTCTGTAGGGCTCTTGCTCAGAAAAGCCTCTCATTGGATTTACTCTGATAGACCAATCCTGAAGCTAGAATAAAGCTTGATTCAGAAAAAAAGGAAAAGGAGTAGTGTATCTTTCTTTTGCGAAGATCATCGCTTCACACTCATTGTGATCAGCCAGTTGAAGAAGCAGGAACAACTAGCAAAATGTCTCATGATGGAATGTCCAGAGAGGAATATGAGGAGTATCAGAAGCAGATGGTGGAGGAAAAGTAGGTTTGAAAAAACAAACAAACATTGGGTTAAATTAAACTCTTACTGTATTTGTGACAAGTTTTTAATATTGTTATAAACTCATTGAGTATTATTCTCACATGGAATGATTTGAAATGTAGCAGCCAATATAACTACTCTTCCAAACACATTTTTAAAAAACGTTTAGTGCAAAGTATTTCTTTCACATGATACTCGGATAAGGGTTACTGAGCATTACATTGTTTAAGCTGCATGTGAAGGAAACTGTATCCCCTATTTCCCCTATAGGTACCCTGATGCTGTGGTGTTTTCTGATAACACTCTGTTGTTACAGTTCTTGAATGCAACTGGTGTTTTTGCTGTTCATTTTATATTCCTGTTCTCTGTGTTTTCCCCATCAATAAAGGATGGAGAGAGATTCAGAATTTGCTACAAAAAAAGCAGAAAGGGCTTGTTTGAGGACTTGTTTAAGAGACAAATATCGACTCCCAAAGGTGAGAATCCCAGACTCAGATAAAGTAATCTCTCTCAGTGATCCTTAAGGCAGAACACTACAGGCAAACACACTGTTTTTTCATGCAGTTGTCAATTTTGAGATTTTGGGCTATTTAGATTTTCATAATGTGTTGTTTCAACTAGTGTAAAGACAACATGTCTTTCCCATCCTATGACAGAGTTGAACTACTGAGCATCCAATGTGAGTGTATACAATGAAATACTAACTGTAAGAGAAAATTACCTCTGTATTAACCATGTGCTGCCTTAAACACGCACAAAAAAATATGTTGTTCTTTAAATATGTTAAGAAATGTTAAATGAGGTAAAAGTTACAGCATAACAGTGCTGAACAGAAAGTACAGACTAAACAGAGCTAAAAGTAATATACTCCTTCAGCACAGACTTACATACACAAAACTTTATAATTTTATTCCTCTCTATATTAAATAAGTTTTATTCCTCAAAAAACTGTAATATAAAAAATGCAATTCTTAAATGCATAAATCAACTGAGGACGTATGGTGACATCAGTTAGTTAATTTTTTATCCTATTCACCTGAGGTGTCTTGCCTTAATTGAGTTATTCCTGTCCCTGATTGACTGTAAGCAGCACATTAATCACATCGATGATTAAAGTATCAAGTGAGTTAAAGTTTCCCTTGCAGATTGTGGCAGGAGATTAAGTCATAAAATAGTAAGACTAAAATAGTCACTCTGGGTGTATAGGGCTTAACCTCCTGCAGTGATTCTCTAAACTGAGCTTTAAAAGCACTGACCTTATGCGCCAGAGAAACAAGCACGCACCCATCTTTAGAATTTTGTGTTTGAACTTCCGTTGTTGCGGTAGTTCTGTATATTTTTCTATGGCATCGCTGTCGAAGAGTAATTAGCTGGTGAAGTGGATTTACTTCTTGTAGAGTTAACGAAAGTTATCATGAGCATTGTAATGTTTGAAGCGGATATCATAGCAAATATCAGTAGACCGGGAAGATTTTAAAATGAGCAAAATCATAAATCCGTAAGATCTTACCTTCATGCTGTTGAAATACAAACCGGAAGACAGAACACAAGGAACACAGTGCTGAAAAGGGGTGGGGTGGGGCTACATGGTATTATAGATAGCAATTCCAAACCCGATCTCACAGGAAAACTTAACTAGAACGATGTGGTGATTTCATACAAATTTGTATGATGTGAATCGTACAAAAATGAACAAGAAAAAAGTCATTATGAAGGACCACCCCATCCCCACCCCTAAACCTACCCATCATGAAAACGTACAAATGAGATCGTAAAAAATTAGACACCAATTTACCAAGATTTCATGTTGATTGACATCTGTTGAAATGAAGACTCATTCATAAGAACAGTTATAGCCTACTGGAAATAGCCTACTCTTTAGAGAAGTTTAACTCCCTAGGGAAAATGTATAAAAATGCCAAATAAGGGAGGTAGCCCATAAGATTTTATTAATTTAAATGGCCTTTCCAAGTGTATAAATCAGTCTTTTATAATTAGGCTACCTCATCCATTTTTTTAAGAAATCCTGGTTCTTTGAAGTAAAATAAGAAATTATTTTTTATTTTTATTTTTTTTTTTAACTTATTTTAATACTTGTTTGGTCTAATTTTAAATTAAAGTCCTCTTGAGCTTCACTTCGACCCACCCCCTGACAAAGAAAATTGCATTTTTAATTATTTTTGATTGGCCATTGGGCTAGTTTTGTTTGTTGTGCAGACCTGGCAACCCTGCTTTTAACTAAACTTACAATTTTGCAAAGATGTAACCACATATTCAAAATTTAGGGTGTTTTATTTTCATATGTGAAAATAATACAAAAAATTAATACAAATTATTATTATTAGTATCAGTCTAACAATAACCGCAAGGCAACAGAGGCAACCGCAATTATTATCTAAATATATTATCTTTTGAAATTGGTACCAAATAGTATAATTTTCATTTTTATCCATTTTTACATAATCCTTACATATATAAGCAAAGAACAGCTATTAAGATTTCTTTAATAGGTTTGATTTACATGCTGATTGTTTTTCCCAGAGCGAACAGGATGAGATTATGATTCAGCAGGCCGGAGATGACATTGACGTGCCAGAAGAACTGATTAAGATGGTGGATGGAGAGGTGCCAGAGGAGGAGGAAAAGGAATCCATCATGGGTCAAATGCAGAACCTTCAGAACATGGATATGGGGCAGATCAAAGAAAAAGCTCAGGCCACGTTTGTGGAGATGAAATCCAAGGCTGAGGAGAAGTGCACTGTTATGTAATGTGTAGAAAAGGTTAAAGTTATCTAGTTGTCGAATCTCGACACTCATTTACTTATGCAGTGAAACTATTAATAGTTTCAATAACCTGATGTCGATCACTCTTTAAGAGATCAATGTCATTGTTCAGAAATTAATTTATAAGTTCTTTCATTTGGTTCTTTTTTTATCTTAATCTTTTTTTTCTTTGTTTTTATTTTGTTCCTTGATTTTCTTTTTCTTTTCTTTTTTTTTTTTTTTTTAAATCAAAC
The DNA here is from genome assembly GCF_019924925.1 of Ctenopharyngodon idella. Classification (NCBI taxonomy): domain Eukaryota; kingdom Metazoa; phylum Chordata; class Actinopteri; order Cypriniformes; family Xenocyprididae; genus Ctenopharyngodon; species Ctenopharyngodon idella. Next base: position 14,137,008 of record NC_067224.1, on the reverse strand, counting down.
TGTGATTGACTTAATCACTGAGTAATCTTAAACTGCAAAGTCAATGTTATGACTCATGACCAACATCCACATGGTAAAAAATAATCATGATATTTGATTCATGCACTTTTTATTTAAAAATAAAGGTTATTTTTCTAAATAACTGTTTAAAATCCACATGAAAAAGACATGTTTAAATGTAATGATATGATGAGATTTTTAACGTGATAATTTAACATCACTAAATACTTATAGTCACAGTATGCTACAATATTTTCTTTACGATAAAATGTTTTGAAGGTTCCATAATAAGTTAGTCACATGAAGGTGAAGACTGGAAACTGTTGGAAATTAGACATGACCACCTGGGATATAATTTTTGCATCACTACCACCACTAAAGGCAAATGCAAAAATAATGCAGTCAGTTTATCAATTAATTACTCACAATTAATTTATAGTCTGGACATTAAGCTGGGAAATGAGACAGTATTGTAACTTAAATGACACCCTTCACTTTTAACATACTAAACCCACAATGAAAATTCTGTCATTTACTCACTCTCATGCCATCCCAGATGTATGGCTTTCTTTCTTCAGATGAACACAAATTAATATTTTTTTTCATCAAAATAATCCACCTCTTTGAGTCCATTTAATGCAAGTGTACGGGACCTCCTAAGCTGACACTTCAAAAACCACACAAAGTGAACATGACATAATCTATACTACCCCAGTTGCTGAATCAAAGTCTTCTGAAGCGAAATGATAGGTCTTTGTAAGAAAAGTACTAATATTTAAAAAACATAACTACTGTATAAACAATCACTTCTGTGAATAAATACATAGATCGACAATAAGCATTTGGATTCCCAAATGGTCTGGTGGTAGAACTTTTGTTAAGCGTGTCAGAGGTTCTAATCCGCCTTCGTATAGTTTTGTTTTCCTCATTAAAATCAAAGATGGTCATTAATGATTGTATATCAAGAGCAGGGACACATTTGTGTGTATTTTGTTTTGTGATTTCACCGGAAAGAATAGAGTCTCCGCAATGGCATTAAGCGATAGATTGACACGCTTGTGTGTGTGAAGACTGTGGACGAACAAAAAGAGAAAGCTCCGCCACTAATAACACTGGCAACGAATGCCTCTTATTTAACACAAATGAACATCAACTGGATAGGTTTCATTTGCTGTTAGGTATATCCGTGTAGCAAGATGTTTCAAGTAGTGTGGACAATATCAACCCTTGCAAAAAGTGGTGGGGACATGTCCCACCCATCCCACTCGCAAATTATGCCTATGGAACTCACAGAGGTAGATTATTATTCTAAAAATCTTTGCTTGTGTTCATCTGAGAAAAGAAAGTCATATATCTTGGGAAGGCTGGAGGACAAGAATTTTCATTTTGGGTGGACTTTTCTCTTTAATTATCTGTTTCGCACTGTGTACTCAAGGATTGTTATAGAGTTGCAAACTATTCATGAACTCATTCTGCATGTCATCAATGTCATCAGTGGTCTCAATGGGAATGCTCGGTGGGTTCAGGAAGGGTGAGCATGGTATGTTCTCGTATTGATATGTATGGTCACCGTACAATCGAAAGTCCTCAAAACCTCCGACAGCTCCATGGAGAGGCTCACAGACGTTGAGGTAGGTGTTGGCGTACTGCTGGGGGAAGCAGGGGCCCTGGCTGTGGAAGCGGCGGTCACATGCGGGGCTGTGGCTGGGGCTGGTCGAGGGGCTGTGCGGCATGTGACACGTCAGCTGGCAGCTGTTCTTCCTGGTGGGCCGGTTGAGATCCAGTTTGGCAGTGAGCGGCTTGCCGATGTTAACGTCCATGTTCCACTGGACCATGTCATCTAGGGAGTTAAACTGGACTTGTAGGCAGACAGTGAAAGCTAATTCCTCCTGTAAAACAGGAAGAAAGTGTGAGAAGAAAAAAAAAGGATCAATGTAGTTTTTAATTAAATATGTATTATAAATCCCAATCTAGCTAAAGAACTATTGTGAATCAGTCTTTCTAGATTATGATGTGTTGATGAAATCTTGAGATGTACCTTGAGTTTCTGCACTGAGCTGAGTCTGGTGTAGAGGCAGTGCTGAGGAAGACTGCCTGAAAGTAAGAAGCTTCCCGTTTCCTCCACAGTTTCCTTATTCATCAGCTTAGGGTCTACATCCAGGTCCTTCAAAGTCAGATTCAAAGCATTCATGTTTATCGCAAACACATGTTAAGAAACACATTTCATGTTTTAATTTGGCATTATGGAAAAATGTTAAGAATCCAATTAAGATTATACTCAAAAAAAAAGATTAGTTATACTGTATAGCTAAATAATTAGCCAGATTAGTATTTCACTTATTTCTCTGGGCGTACACTACCGATTTTTGATGTTTTTGAAAAAAAGTTTCTTTAATCAAAATAGTAAAAACAGAAATATTGTGGAAAAAAATTCTATTTTAATATATTGTAAAATGTAATTTCTGAATTTTAAGCATCATTACTTCAGTCTTCAGTGTCACACGATCCTTCAGAAATCATTCTTAATATGCTGATTTGCTGCTCAAGAAATATTTTTTTTTATTATCAATGTTAAAAACAGCATTTTTTGGAAACCATGACACATTTTTTCAAGGTTCTTTGATGAATAGGTAGTTCAAAAGAACTTAATTGAAATATATGTTTTTGTATCATAAATGTGATTACTGTCACTTTTGATTAATTTAATGTAACCTTGCAGAATAAAAGTACATTTAAAAAAATCATAAAATCTTACTGACCTCAAACCTCTGAATGGTAGTGTACAGTATTCGAATAAATAATGAGACATTGCAGACTCTTTCTTCAAAATAAAAACAAAGACCACTTACTAGAGGAAGGTTAGTTATGTGTGCCTGGCATGACTGCATCTCCTCTGGCTTTTTCACAATGCTGGTGTAGATGACCAGCACATTGGAGAACTCAGCAGCAAAGTCCATTTTTATCTGAACTCCACAGTCAAAGTCCAGAATTTTACTCTCTGGCAGTTCTTGGGTTAAAACAGATGCAACGTTTGAAAATGTTACATTAGTTTGATTTCCAGTTCTATTTCACTTATCTTGAAACATCATCTGTGTTAAAGGCTTAGTTCACCCAAAAAATTCTGTCATTAATTATTCACCCTCATGTCGTTCTACACCCGTAAGACCTTCGTTCATCTTCAGAACACAAATTAATATATTTTTGCTAAAATCCGACGACTCAGTAAGGCCTGCATCGCCAGCAATAACACGCCCTTTTTCAATGCCCAGAAAGCTACTAAAAACATATTTAAAACAGTTCATGTGACTACAGTGGTTTAACCTTAATGTTATGAAGTGACGAGAATACTTTTCGTACGCCAAAAATAACAAAATATCGACTTTATTTAACAATATCTAGTAATTGGCAATTTCAAAACACTGCTTCATGAAGCTTCAAAGCTTTACGAATCATTTGTTTCGAATCAGTGGTTCGGAGAGGCAAAATCACATGATTCCAGTAAACGAGGCTTCGTTACGTCGTAAGTGTTATGAAACTTCAATAGTTCAAGTGACTTTGGCAGTTTGATACACGCTCCGAACCACTGATTCGAAACAAAAGATTTGTTAAACTTCGAAGCTTCATGAAGCAGTGTTTTGAAATCGGCCATCACTAGATATTGTGGAATAAAGTCGCTATATTGTTATTTTTGGCGCACAAAATGTATTCTCGTCACTTTATAATATTAAAGTTGAACCACTGACTGTAGTCACATGAACTGTTTTAAATATGTTTTTAGTAGCTTTCTTGGCATTGAAAAAAGGAGGTGTTATTGCTGGCGATGCAGGCCTTTATGAGTCATCGGATTTTATCAAAAATATCTTAATTTGTGTTCCAAAGATGAACGAAGGTCTTACGGGTGTGGAACAACATGAGGGTGAGTAATGAATGACAGAATTTTCATTTTTGGGTGAACTAAGCCTTTAATATATTATCAACAGGATTTTTGGGGGTGTATTGTCAACAATAATGAAAAAGAGGTGAAAAAATATGCATCATCATGACATAATGACATGATTACAATTAAAACACTGTTGATAAAACAATAATAATAATTTTGTAGCAAAATAAAAATTCACTGAACATTTGTTAGAAGAAAGAATATGGTTGATTAAAATAAACCAATTTAACTGTTACTTAATTTAATAAATTATTTAACACATTACTTTTTTTGGATAGAGATTGGTCTGATACATTGTAATAACTAATTTTGATTTTAATTGATACATTTTGTTTTTCACATTACTTGCAACTAAAATGTCATTAAAAACAAACAAACAAAAAAAAAAACCTTTTTTGTAATTATTAATATCTGTTTAAATTTGACTAAAATTACCAATGCTTACATCTTGACAAAAATGTGAACCTGTTTTTATAAAGTTTTTTATATGAGTTGCACAATATTTTGAAGTAACTGAAAGTACCATGTGCTTTAGACCAGAGCAGGTTGTGTGCCTCGGCTGGATCTGAGTAGTCCCCGGGGCGGATGGGATCGGTGAGGGAACGTCTCTCTGACAGGCTGCTGCGGATCTCTAGAGCCTGCTTACCCTTTGTGGGGTCAAACTGGCCCATATCTACAAATAATCAGTACAGTTGTTTGATAATGAAGACACGCACCAAGCACAGGTAGATGAAACATACATATACAAATATACATGTTTAACTGACATATTTCAATTATATTTTTTTTCAAATTCATCTTTAAAATTATTATGTTTAGTAGAAGTAGTAGTCATAGTGCAAATAACTAAGTAAGTACTGAAAATAGTAGTACTCTTTTCAAATCAGTTAATCATTTGTTTGAGCTTAATGGACCTGCATTTAACTTAAAGCTGTAATGCTTCACTTAACTTTAACATGCTCATAGTTCCCTTCCCTCACCTTCAGCCACACTGTCTAGCAGAACAGTTATCTTCTCATCCTCTAGGAGGCGCTCCTTCAGGAATTTGATAAAGACTCCATTGGTGAATCCACTTGAACTCAACTCAAAAGCCTCAGCATCTTGGCAGCTTCACAAAAATAATATATCACAGCATAACATGTCAGATAGAGAACAAAATGTACTTCAGCATGCTATTTCTCGATGAAAAAGAAAGACTCACGTGGCATATCCAAACACAATATTGGCTGTAACTTTGAGCATGACATTTGGCATGGCGTCATCATGTACATTTCTGAAACAATATACTAGTGTTAGAATGATGACAACCAATGTATGAATTACCAATTTGAATACGGTGTAATATCCTGCATTTTAAAATCACAGAATCCCCACCTTTTCCTGCACATATCCAGGAGGAACACATTGAGCCCTGTCTCCTTCTCCTGCATCAGTTTCAGAATGCTCTGAACACAGAGACAGTTGCCTGAGCGGTATGGATTTGGGGCATCCACAGGCACCATGAAGCTGTTCCCGAAGTTCTCATAACCATGTCCAGCATAATACAACAAACCTACAGGGAGGAGCAATCGTCAAAGAGTCATTTCACCCAAAAAAGAAAATTCTGACAAAATTTACTCCCCCTCACGTCATTCCAAAGCTGCACGACTTTCTTTCTACTGTCGAACACAAAAGAAGGTATTTTAAATATAGTCGGTTAAATATAGTCGGAAAGCAGAAGGTGAACCGTAGTAGTCCAGTATTCACAATGGTTGCTGAAATATTTATCATGGTATACGGTATTATCACAGTATTGAGTTACAAAATTGAAAAGAGTTGAAAAGATAAACTTCAGTGTTGTTCTCTTAATAACAAGTAATGACAAGTTAAATGACAAAAAGAACCTTAAACATTAAAATTCAATAAAAAATGCACAATACATTTAAAGTGCAAAAGAACACAACATTAAAGAACAGAACATTTTTAACCAATATCAAGCCATCTTTTCTTGACTGGCATGTTTTAGTACAGATTAAAAATGTGTAAGTGTAAACAAATGTTTAAAAATAAATATTAAAGTCACCATGAAATCAAAATGGAATATTGTAGTGTTTATTATAAACTATTTATCTGAGCTCATCATTTTTTTTTTTTAATTTATGTGCCCTTATAATCTTTAATCAAAATAACTCTCCTTTCCTCTTGCAACAACATCTCTTCTCAAATGGCGCTTCTCTCGGCGCAAGGGTGGAACAATCTGTCAATCACATGACATTCACTGCCATTTTTGTTCTGACCAATGTAAAAATATATACACGGATTTATCTGCCCGGCCCAAAAAAAAGTCGCTGTTTGGGTTTTAATAGGCAAATACTTTAGAATCTATGAATGGATCATTATTACAGTGATTATTATGTTTCTAGCATGTTATATGTTTGGAAATGGTTCTTTTAACCCTAAAAGATGGAGTGTGTAGCTTTTCATTTCTTAAACAACCATGTATTAAGATGTATCATGGCCATATTCCAGAATGACAATATCAAGATTCATCAGGCTCAAACTGTGAAAGAATTGTTGGGAGGGAGCATGAAGAATCATTTTCACACATGAATTGACACTGACCTTAACCTCAGTGTAAGTTTTGGGATGTGCTGGAGGAGACTTTACAGAGTGCTCACCTCTTGCATTGTCAATACAAGATCTTGACCAAAAAATGACGCACCTCTCAATGGAAATAAATGTTGTGATGTTATTTCCATCAAGATAAATTGCATACATTTTTGGTCAAGATCTTATATTGACAATGCAAGACATGCGCACTCTGTAAAGTCTCCTCCAGCACATCCCAAAGACTTTCAGTGAAATTAAGGTCTGGACTCAGAGGTGCCAATTTATGTGTGTAAATGATTCTTCATGCTCTCTGAACCATTCTTTTACAATTTTAACCCTGGTGAATCTTGACAATGTCATCCTGGAATATGGCCATGATGTGTCTTCCTACATGGTTGTTTAAGAAATGAAAAGCTACACACTCCATCTGGGTTAAAAGAACCGTTGCCAAACATATAACATGCTAGAAACATAATAATCACTGTAATAATGATCCATTCATAGATTCTTAAGTATTTGCCTATTGAAATCCAAACAGCAACTTTTTTTTTTGGCCGGGCAGTGTATTTACGGAGCATACACGCAGTGTTGTACATTTTGATAGAAATAAAGGCTAAAGTGCATTCTAAAAATCTAAACAATTTGGATAATAAGGTATATAGAATTATTCATACTGTTAATTACCACAATATTATACCAAATTTTGGCACAAGTCTAGTACATAATTAAACAAGGCATATTAAAATGTGTTGTGCCAGGTTTGGCATCAAAGATGTCAAACGTCATTCGTTTTTTGTGTCTAATAACCGATAAGTGACACGCCAAGTTTTAAAATGTGAAAGCCCGGTTTCACAGACAGGTCTTAGATTAAGCCATTTAAGTAGCTTTTTAATCGTGCCTTAGAAAAAAAAAAAACATTACTTGTGTGCATCTTGAGACAAAACAATGGCACTGAAATATTTTAAGATATGTCAGTGAAAGTTGCTTTTAGTTAAAACAAGCTCAAACATGTATTTCAGTTTGGGACTAGGTTTAAGCCTTGTATGTAAAACCGAGGGCATGTTTGTTTGATCTTTCAAGGCAATTACAATGTTTAAAACAGACTATGGTAGCGTGAACTATAAAGCAGAAGCCACAGTACCATAAACTCCCTTATGAAGCAGGGACAAGAATTCCTCCACGGCGTTCCGCATCTCTGACTCTGTCAGATCCAGCAGAGACACCACTTTAAAGTTCAGCTGCCGCAGCAAATTAGTGAGGTCATACACATCAACCATGGGCGCTTTCAGCTGTGGGTGGTTTCGATATGTAAGGTTACCGATCAGAAGGGCCACTTTGTCTGTAGCTGAAGGGAGAAACAGATATTCACTGAAAAAAAGAGAGACTCCAGCCATTTTGAGTTCTCATTTCTATTCAAGTTAAATTAATTAATAGAATATATTCAGTCTACTCACCATAAGGTTTCTCAAGGCAGTAATCTGATGAAAAAAAGTCATAATCATTCACCGACTTACTAAAAGCAAGAAATCAAAGACTGAATGCGATGGGAACACAAAAACTTACCCTTCTCAACAGTCAGAAAGTCATCTGAAAAAGAGAAACATATATAGAGGTATTTAGAGGACTCTTCTCTGAAGGCACATGATGAAGACAGTAAGCTTATAGATCACAAATAGAATACATTTTAGAGAATAAAAAATGAGATTTCACCAATCCTGCCACAAAGAACCCTTTATGTCACATAAGAAAAATAATTTTGTCACATTTTGATCATGTTCTCACACTGCATTCATTGCAATTTGAATGGGAATGTTATCATTTTTACAACTGCATTACTAAAGAAGGAATCGGATCTATAAAAGTGTCCTCCACCAACTCAATCAGTAAGAGAGGTCAAGAGAGTAGGGGAAAACATTTAAAGGAGTTTTCCGGGTTCAATGCAAGCTCAACTGTGGCACGCTGTTGATTTACCACAGAAAAAAGCAATAAAATCATGTTTAATGTAATGCATTCACATTATTTATGGTATTGCTGTTCATGGAGCTTGTTTTGAACCCGAAACGTTCATTAAAAGTTGTTATAGCATGCATAAATCGTAATGTCAAGTATAATGATTAGGTATGACATGCACCAGATTCAGATTAATGCCAAAAGTCCCTAGATGTTAGAGAGATGCCAATACATCTTACATAATACCTTCAGAGCACTCCATCGCTCCTGAAATTTGAAGAGATATTCTTGGCTCTTTCATTTCAGAATGGCAAGGATTTTCTTGAGGAGGAACAAGGGGTTGGACCACAAAATGAGCATATGAAGAGAATTTGAAAAGAGAGCAGCTCACACTTTTTCATTGATAACTCTCAATAAGGCAGTCCACTTACACTGCCATACAAATCAACATGCTTTTAGAGGTTGGATAGGATAGGATACACTTGACATTGCAAAGACCATTTCTTGGCATCCTAACTATATCGTTCTGCAGATATTTATATTAGATTTACTTGTTACTCACTTCTGTTGAGAAAACTGATTTGATCAGAAATCATCTAACCAAAAAATAAATATAAAACAAAAGACTTGATCCATACCAATAACAACAACATCGACTTCATTGCTCCATGTTCGCTCATTATTGCAGAAGATCTCGCAGCGATATCTTCCCTCGTGCTCTGGCAACAAATTCTTGACCTAATTTAAACCAAAACATACTATTCAATCACTCTCACTTCACTGAAAAAAATATTTTTTAAAAGGTTGTAAATAAAACAAAGATTACTGGAGCATGCTTTACATGAAAATTGAAAGAAAATTAAAAATAATTCAAAATTCCCACTTGAAAATTTAAAGAAAATTCAATCTGTTCATTATATAAAGCTATTGTGTCTCTTCAGAAAATTTGGGCTAAACTTCTGGATTCATATGAATTACTTTTAGAAGCTACAAAGTGGTAGTTGCGTAGACTGTCAATAGAGGGACAGAAATCTCTCTGATTTCATTTAAAATATCCTCATTTGTGTTCCGAAGATGAAAGAAAGTCTTACGGGTTTGGAACGACATGAGCGTGAGTAACTGATGACATTTAGTTAAATTCAAAATTTAGTTCAATTTACTTTTAAACAAGTTAAAGTTGTTTAAAAGTAAATCCTACACCACTTTTTCTCTTTTTAATCTACTTTATCTAAACTGTCTCAGAAATGAAATACAGTACAATATGTAATACAATAGTAAATTCATCCTCTTACAGTGTACTTCCTCCTGTTGGCTTTTTTGATCGGCACTCCATTTCTGTACCACTGATATTGCGGTAGGGGTCTGCCAATAGCTCCACACTCCAGATAGAGTAGATCACCCACCAGCAGCCTTTGAGGCTGAGGCTGGATCAGGACCCTCGGCCTGCCCTCTAATGCCATTGACACTAATCCTGTACAAAAAAAAACATCCATTTTGATATCAATGACATACAGTGACAATATCATGACAATTCAACCAAATTTCTCTCTTGTCTCTGCTGATCAGAAATGATTTACCATATCTTGGTGGAACATCAAGGACATCTACTTGGGCCCAGTGACTGAACTCATATGTGCTTCCACAGTTCACCCTACAGATGTAAAACCCTGCATCTTTGAGCTGGACTGGGCTGAACACCAGGTCTGGGGAAGAGCTGTTATATACCTGAAGGGTCGCGTTAGTTATATGACTGACTCATGTGAATGACTGATAATTATGTTTCTCATTGTAATAGCATAAGTTTACCCACCTCTTCCGTTTTCTTAAACCACTGGAACTGCACATGTGAAGCACCAACAGCACAACAGCTAAGACGAAGGTTGTGTCCAGCAATGACAGCCACTGACTGCGGCTGGACGAGGATCTGAATTCCTGTGAAATCAATTCAGAAAACAGCATCTGAGACTGCCTTATGAATGCAAATAAATCACGTATGGCTACATCTGCACGGAATTTCTGATTTCTGTCTGAGCTGTGCTTCATATATCACTACACTATATACTAAGATTATTTATAAAGCAATCTTTAGTGGTAGAAGTGATAGTTCTACCATATTTGTGGCAGAGAGGTGGTTTTGCAGCCTTGGCTAAACGTAGTATACATGACACTAGATAATGATCTGAGATGTCATCGGTCTGCTGCAGAATTTCAACTGTTTAGAATGTTCATGTTAATATAATAATATAATATTCAGCAACAAAAGCTTTATCATTTCTTTATCAGTATTATCTCTGTATTTTATTTGTTGAACATCAATTAAATTTTTACCCTTAAATGGGTTTGTAAGTTTTTTGTATTTACTAATTCGGGGTACAGACACAGTCTCTATGTGATAATATCTAGGTGAAAGAGTCTCTATGCGTTGGGATTTATCTGACTTCTGTGACATGAGACAGCTAGCAGACAGTCGGTTTAGCCAGTCTGTCTGCTTCCTGACCTGGGCCCCAGTTTGTCATGTTTCAGCTTTAAGACTATGTGCCATATTAAAGATAAAGTGATGCAGCATTGCACTGTTGAGACTCTCGTTTACAATGTTTACACTGACAGTTGTACCTGGAGGTTTAAGGCACTGCAGGGCATCCGTATGACCCATGATCTGTAGAAACTCAACCAGTTCACCCAACATACATCCTTGATCGCCAATAAGTTTGAGCAGGGTGCGGGAGGGACTCCCATCTGCCTCCAAAGCCTTCAGAGAACACATGTCCATATCATTGAGACTGTGCATGTGAGTGGAAGCAGAAAACAAGAACAACTCTGTGAGTTTATTAGTGTAAATTACATTAAACGAAAATGTGAATAGAGAAAAATAGAGTTGTTACCTCACTTTGAATCGCCTGTCACTTTTCACAATCTCCCCCAGTTTTCGCCATCCCTTATTGTTGGCCTTGTCAAGAGACTCACAAAGCCTCTTTAACACAGATTCTTTCAAGAAATTTATGTTCAAAGAGTTGTCATTCAAATCTGACATGATTGAGGATACCGGCTCATACACAACTGTGATTGGCTGATCTGCTGAACTCAGGTTTAAATGTTCAGCAAAGCACCTGCAATATGAGACATTGACATGACATTTCAGGCAGTGTCCCGAGATGTGACATACTTCATATTAAAAGGTATATTAAAAAAGATCATATCACTTTTTAAAATTCATTTGACACAACATGACATGAAATGAACTGGAAAAAGTCTTGAACAAAAAAAAAAAAAGGTGACCAACACTTAAAATATATGCTAGACTTTCCCTGAGACATTTTTATAATATTTAGCCAAAAATCCTGATATTAATGTGAACAGAAACACCCTGAAACTGTATTACAGTTCACCTAAAAGTGTTTCATGTTGTAAAATGCTAATATACAGTATATACACCGATCAGGCATAACATTATCACCACTGACAGGTGAAGTGAATAACACTGATTATCTCTTCATCCCCTGTTAGTGGGTGGGATATATTAGGCAGCAAGTGAACATTTTGCCCTCGAAGTTAATGTGTTAGAAGCAGGAAAAATAGGCAAGCGTAAGGATTTGAGCGAGTTTGACGAGGGCCAAACTGTGATGGCTAATAATAATAATAATAATAATTCCTTACATTTATATAGCGCGTTTCTGGGTACTCAAAGCGCTTTACATATGGAAGGGGGAATCTCCTCAACCACCACCAATGTGCATCATCCACCTGGATGATCCACCACACACCAGCTTATTGGTGGAGAGTGATGAAGCCAATCAGTATATGGGGATGATTAGGAAGCCATGATGGACAGAGGCCAATGGGCAATTCACGAGTTCACACTTACAAATAAGTCAGATAAGATAAATGGTAAACGCTTTTGGCTCCGAGCTCAGTATTTGGCCCGAACACAGTAAATAACCCCCCTATTTAGGTTAGGAAGTAACCAAGTGAGTGTGAGGACACGGGGTGGTGGAGGGATGCTGAAAACTGTTGAGGATTCATGGGTGAGTTGACTGTGGTTATATATATGCCTGTACTCATTCTGATTGGGTAGATATGTTGATTACTGATTGTTGACAGCTGGTTGAGATGATGTGATAATTGGATAGCTAATTTGACTTTGTTCCTCCCGAACTACGTTAATAAAACATCATATGTGGCCAGGATGTCGGGGTTACACCCCTACTCTTTTCAAAGGACATCCTGGAATTTTTTTTTAACGACCACAGAGAGTCAGGACCTCAGTTTAACGTCTCATCCGAAGGACGGTGCTTTTTGACAGTATAGTGTCCCCATCAGTATACTGGGGTGTTAGGACCCACACAGACCACAGGGTGAGCACCCCTGCTCTCCCATCCAGGTACTAACCTGGCTTAACCCTGCTTAGCTTCAGTGGGAAACTAGTCTTGGGCTACAAGGGTGGGTGGGTGTGTGTGTGTGTGTGTGTGTCAGTCAACCTGACTTCATTAGGCGGTTAAAGTTTTTTAATGGGTCAGGTAAGTGAAAGTAGCTATAGGGATAGCTCAATTAAAATTAAAATAAAAATTTCATGTCCAAACCTGTAAGAGTTTATTTCTTTTCGTGGAATACAAATTAATGAGATGTTAGAGAGAGAATGACAGGCCAAGTCACCACTGCATTTGAATGGAGAGGGAAACTGTCATTCTGCCTCATTTTTCTTTTAAATATGTTTAACAGAAGAAAGTAAGTCGATGCGGGTTTGGAACGACAGTAAGATGACTAGGCTACATGTAGGCAAAATGTTCATTTCTTGAGAAAACAAACTTTAAAATAGTTTCACTTTTTAAAGTGCACAACCGTAAGAACAGAATATGAGTGATGAATGTTTGAAAACTATGTTGACAGCGCCATTCCTTCCTAATTTTTATTTTCAAATGCAGATTACTCAAGTGATATGAATTTCTAAATGTAAATGTTCATGCAAACAAATAGAGATAAAACAGATCAGAATTCACCACGAACAAAAAGTAATATCAGAAAGAGTGTAAACATCGAGCGCACTTACCGCAGGCAGATCAGATGCTGACATGATGTATCCCATTATAAATGTTTCCCATTAATCCTTCGCTGCACTGACTGATGCGGGGAAATCCAACTTACAAAAAATACGTGTGTGTACGCATCACTTCCTGATGTCTAACAAAGAGGAAGGTGTTCGTCTCTCCCGAGCTCAAGAGTCCTTAAACGGAAGTGTGTTCTTGTAGTCAAAAAAGAGACTGGCACTTCGTAAACATAATGTATAGGCCTCTACACTAATGAGGAATGACTGACTGAGCCCCGAGAACTTCTTAACCAGTTGAGAAATGCTTTTCAAACGGATTACTTAGTTACACACACACACACACACACACACACAAACACACACACACACACACACACACACCACACCACACACATTTTAGTTGATTAATAGCCAGATCATCAACAGTTTTATTTAGTAATGGTTTAAAGTTTTAAGTAGCCTACTCTGTCACCAGATTACTACACTTAATTAGGCTTATCTTTTTTTCAGTTTGCTTACACACAGTGTGAGCACAGTGGTTCTCAACCTTTTTGACTCAAGGCCCCCCATTGCCCACAACAATATTGGAAGGCCCAATGACTTTTACATTTTTTCATGATTTAGCTACTGGATAAGGATTAAGAATAAGGATTATATATATATATAATTACATATATGTTCAAAAGTTTTTGAACGGTAAGGTTTCAGGATTATGTGATGAATAGAAAGTTCAAAAGAACAGCATTTATCTGAAATAGACAGCGTTTGTAACATTATCACTTCCGTTCAAAAGTTTGGGGTCAATAAGGTTTTTTTTTTTTTTTTTAATTGATCAAAAGTGACAGTATAGACATTTATAATGTTGCAAAAGCCTTATATTTCAGATAAATGCTGTTCTTTTGAACTTTCTATTCATCAAATAATCCTGAAAAAAAAATGTACACACCTGTTTTCAACATTGATAATAATAATAAATGTTTCTTGAGCAGCAAATTGGCATATTAGAATGATTTCTGAAGGATCATGTGACACTGAAGACTGGAGTAATGATGCTGAAAATTCTGCTTTGCCAACACAGGAATAAATTGCATTTTAAAATTTTAAAATATATTCAAATAGAAAACAGTTATTTTAAATTGTATATATATATATATATATATATATATATACACTAAAATATTTTAGAGATTGGCAATACTATAAATATATAAATTCATTATAAATATACACATGGAATTATAGCCTCCACTGCAAACAAATTTTTCTTACTCAGCAAATATCTAAAAATTCTTAAATTAAGCTATTTTAAAATATGTCCGTGCAAGTTGCTTTCAGTTAAAACAGCTTAAACATGCATTTTAGTCTGGGACTAGCCTTAAGCCTTGTCTGTGAAACTGGGGGTAAATCTTGTTTTCTGAAAAAAAATCATCAAAATTAAGTAAGTCTACTCTTAAAATAAGAAAAAATATCTTCCAGTCGTGTCTTCATTCAAAGAGAAAAAAAAGAACATAATATTTTACCACTCTGACAGATTTTTTTTCTTGTTACTCACTTAATTTGTATAACTTTTTAGTAAACAAGACTTCTCAAATACATCTTAATTTAAGAATGTTTCGATATTTGTACTGGAAAACAAGAGAAAAAAAATACATTTTTGTAGCGTAAAATTTTATTCATTTACATGACTTTTTGAGGTCTAGAAATCACACTTTTTTTGTATATCCAAGTTTGCGTGAAAATCGTTTCTTCAAAGAAAAAAACATTTGCTGATGGGGTGAATTAAAATAAGAAATAACTTGATTTTTAGTTGTTTTAAGCTTGTTTTAAATCATTTTAAGTCATCTTGGGGTCCCCTTGGGAGTTTGCTGAGGCCCTCTAGTGGGCCCTGGCCTGCTGCTTGAGTACCACTGCCAAGGCCTATCTACAGGAAAACCTAGCAACAAGCAGCAAGAACACCCTAAGAATACCTACAGTATACTGACCGACTGACATATAGTTATAGTCAGAACTCCATACACTCTCAGAAAAAAAAGGTACAAAAGCTGTCACTGGGGCAGTAACCTTTCAAAAAGTAGGCCTACACCTTTGTACCTAAAGAGTGCACTGCATATTAGTACCTTGGTACCAAAAGTGTGCATATTAGTACCTAAATGATATTAGAGCCTTTTTAAAGGGTGCCATCCAAGTGACAGCTTTTGTACCATTTTTTTTTTCCTGAGAGTGTAACAACCACTTAGTAACGCACATATGTCTGTATCTGTCTTTCACTTTGTTTTGTTTTTCTGGCCACCTAGGTATGGAATTAGGCACCGTACAACTTTAAACCGTTTTATAAAAACTTTATTAAACTTCCAGACGAGGCTTTATTAGACGAACATCATTGTTTTATATTGACGAACTTTACTCATCTGGTTTACAGTTGCTCTAACTCTAACGCACCGTGTCATTGGCCCTTAATGTGTGTGATGTAACATCATACTAGATATGCCACTCCTCAAGACTCTCCCTGCAGCTTTAGGGCTGTTTGTGTGCAACTGGAGACTCAGAAGGACTGCGGTGTCAACAGGATGACTTTGTAAATTTGTCCTTCCCATTCTCATAGTGCGCGTTTTGAAGGGGGACATCGCTTCAGAGAGACTGTTTTCATAGCGGAACAGTCCAAAATGCAGCACGTATGTGGAATATTGGAAAATCACAGGTGAAGCTGTGCGAGTAATTTCGGTAACGGATTGGGTGGCGGATCCAGGTGAGTCTCCGCGTCAAAAGCTCCATATTACAATGTTTTATAATGTGGTGGAAACTCTTTGAAGATTTATGAACTGTCATGGTGCACTTATTGTAATTTGCGAAGTAGCCTAGTTATTTTCTTCTGTGCCGCGATCAAAACAATATATTTCATGTAGATTTGCAAGGATTATATAGCGGCAAGCAGCTGCGTCAAGATTTGCACTATTCTTTTGTAATTATTGGATTGTTGTATAGTCTACATATTTCAATGTCACCGTCGTAATCAATAATATTGTAGTTTTTTCTTTATAATGAGGGTTAAGTGCTTCTACATCAGTATCATTTCCCTCAGGTTTTAGGGATAAGTTATGGGTAGGGTTAGGTTTAGGGTTAGGGATATGGTTAGGACTAAATTTACAGACAAGAATGTTGTTCCAGGATCAACAAAATATGTTGATTCAGGAACATGTCTTACTTGGGAAAATCACAGTGACCACAGAACCATAGCTGTGCATGACAGAATCTCCTCTATCTTCAAAATAGTAGTCTACATTTTTTGTTCAATTCGGTTGACCTGGGATCATGGGTTGACTGTCTGACCTGCCTCATCTCGGCTTACTGAAGCAATATGTGTTTGTTTATGGCTATCACATTGTTATCAGTAAGAATGCAGTGGCAAAATTGGCCCCTGGAGGAGAGACCAAATGAGTTTGTGTAGACTCATTAATATAGTGCAGTTTGCTGTTCCCTAGTAATGTTCTGACCATCAGAGATTTGTAGAGTAGACTTTTGTGGTGCCTGTTGCAAAATATGTATCGATTGAAAAGTCTTTAGACTGTTTATACATTTTGTTTGATCCCAGATGGTACTTGCCTCTTGCTTTACTTGGTTTAGGTGAAACCAAGGATGAATATTTGGTCCCACTTTATATTAGGTGGCCTTAATGACTGTACTTACATTTAAATTAATCATTTGATACAATGCACTTAATGTGTATTTTTACATTGTACTTATATTTTAAAAAATACCTGCATGTAATTACATCTGTAATTAATTTCTGTAATAATATATATAATTACACGGTTGACCCATCCCTTGCACATTAACCCTCCCTTAAACCTACCCATACCACCAAACCTGTCACTAACCTTACCCGTATCCCACCTCAGTAGCAGCAAAAGTGTTTTGTAATGCAATATTAACACATTAAGTACTTATTTTTTTAATGTAAGTACATAGTAGTTAAGGCCACCTAATATAAAGTGGGGTCCGAATATTTATTTTAGTTATTTTCTTAGT
This sequence comes from Ctenopharyngodon idella, assembly GCF_019924925.1. Classification (NCBI taxonomy): domain Eukaryota; kingdom Metazoa; phylum Chordata; class Actinopteri; order Cypriniformes; family Xenocyprididae; genus Ctenopharyngodon; species Ctenopharyngodon idella. The sequence continues at coordinate 14,119,462 of NC_067224.1, read as the reverse complement.
GTTTGATTTTGGGTGGTGAGGGGCAACTCTTTTTGTATGTGAACAGCTTATGTCTACATTTATTCTTCATCTATTAGTATTCCACACTGATTACCTTATATATATGATTTGTTAGGAATGTATAAGAATGTATATTATGTAAAATGTTTAACTGTATATTGTTACTTGTCTGTTGTGCTGTTAATCTTGCTGATGCCAAGTTGAAAATAATTATTTTAAGTTGTTTGGCACTGTAAAAGAAAGTTAATGTCAAATGTTTTGAGGTCATTTAAATCTGGACGTCAGCCCACTTCCTTCTCAATATGCATATAATGTGGGAAAATAAAGGACTGTTCTGACCACAGACAATAGTTTGTCGGATTTATATTTACATGAACATTTTGGTTAATCTCGTCCTTGGCATTTTAATGACTTATAAGTTTGTAAATAAAGCTGATGGCATGTTCATGGAAACTAAAACATGTACGCATAAAATGCAGTCGGTGAATTGTATTTATATTCCACAAGATATTGTTGCCAAGTGTTTCTAAAAATGATCCAAAAACAAAGCAGATTGATGGCCCTTTCAACCTGTGTCTCTCATTGGAACTCATCATTTCCAAGGCAGTAACTTTCCATTAAGTCACCTCTCTGCACCTGCTCGATTCTTTTGTTGATGCCTGGTGTTGTGCATTACCATGCTGTCAGAAATAAACATTCATTTTTCTGTGTTAAACATCTCTGATCATGATGTGCTTTTTCAGTTTAAATAGAGAACGTAATTGGGTCAATGACGTGACGGGCAACAAAGGCCTTGATAATAAAAAACAAAGATATGACATCCAAAGTATGTAAGGTAGTACAACTTGATCTCTTTTATTGAATCCAAAAGGTTTTAATATTTTGCTACATATAAAGGTATTTTAAAGATTTTGAAGTGTCAAAAGGTCATTCGGTTTAACCGTCCAAAGCCAACCAACCAACCGTCCATTTCATTTGTGATTAAAATATCTTAAAATGTAATAAATGTATATATTTTTTATTCTGGCATGATTTTGAACATCATATATCATAGTGCAAAATGGTATAAAAATTATCTGTAGAAGTCATTGCTGTGTTATGAGAAAGAATGTCCGGAAAAATTCTTTTCACTGATGTCATTCGGAGAAACCAATATAAAGGGACCATTTTGGATCAAGTCATGCGGTCAGGATCATGTGACAGGATGTGACATCATTCAGACACCTGCAAAGGATCACATGGTCATGACACAAAGTAACTAAGTCTCTCTTAAAAATTCACTTGCTCATACGCATGTCCCGAAACATCAGGTCATTCGGTACAACCGCTGTAAAACATGGAAAATGTTGTAATATTTTAAAAAACATGTACTAAATATAAAATGTTTGATTGTGCTTTTGCTAGCTAGCAAGCTAACTAGCTAGCTAGCTAGATATCAGCCTGTTAGCATTGCTTGAAAATATTGTCATTCGGTAAAACCAAAAGTGTCATTCGGTAAAACCGAAATTTTGGTTAAACCAAATGACTTTTTTGGTGACAAATTTTGTCCATCTTGTAAAAAATGACAAAAGCAGTGTTAATTCATTGTAAAAACCACATAATCTCATTGTTAACACTTAATAAAACTTCAAAATTAATTATATCTCCATTATGTTTTTTTACCCTTATTCATCAATGACCCAATTGTTTATGATTTTGAAAATTCATTTCTTGTGTGACTTAGTGTTTGTGATCGTCCTGCTCTCATAATCAGAAGCCTGAGTCTTATCAAATCAAAATGTCACTTTTCATCATCATTTTACTTAGCTGAGACAGAAATTCTGTGCCAAAAATAATCTTATTTATCTATTTATTTTTATCTAGTCTATTTATAAAAAATAAAAATAAAAAATCCACTAATGCCATCATGGCCATTATTCATGAAATCAGAGGAGAATGAAATTTTTTTTTTTTTTTTTTTTTTTAAATCTTGGCATAGAGTTAGTTAACTCAATGCAATTGTACACATAATGACCTTTCAGCTGTTGTGATGAGTGAAGGTGTTTACACATGCTAAGTGGTTGTTTTGCATGTCTAGATTGATGTTTAAAGTAGAAACAAACTCTACAGGTGGTACTTAACGTGCTTGGTGTGGACGCCTTATTGACTTTGTGGACATTTATTTCTCATGCAGGAAAAATGCGGAGAGATGCAGAGCAGGCGCTGACTCTGATGTGGCTTCTCTCTTGGATCTCACACAGCATGTGTAAGTGAGCGAGGCTGGACTATAAATTCAGCCAATCAATTCAGACAGTAGTTGTATAACTACAATTCAGACAGTTGCTGTAAAACTATAAATTTAAATCTATAATTTAATAATCCAGAGGCCTTTTGTTTATATACAGTACATCAGGTTTGTGTGCCATTCAGAACTGAATTCCTGCGTTTGAATTGATGTGGCTAACAGTGTGCAGTTTTTTTAGATTCTATATTGAGTTTAACCAAGTAGAATTCAAAGAATTTACCAAAGTTTCTATAAGTATGGTTTTTAATAATACATTTTATGTTTCATTAAGAAATACCTATAAACATGTTTCAACACACAACACATGGACTATTTCCAGAAGAATTCAATAATAGGGTATTCTATAATAGGCTTTTTACAGATATCATCATATACTCTTCAATTACAATGTCTCTCCAGGTCATTCTCCCCCAGGGAGGCCCAGACTAACAAAATGTCGTTCGCCTGAGAAAGAGACCTTTACTTGCTGGTGGGAGCCTGGATCAACTGGTGGATTGCCCACCAGCTACCACCTGTATTACAGAAAAGAGAGGTCTGTGCAACCTAAATCTCTGTTCATCATTGTATACTTTTTAACTTAAAGGGTTAGTTCACGCAAAAAAAAACCCTTCTGTCATTAATTACTCACCCTCATGCCGTTTCAAACCCACAAGACCTTCATTCATCTTCGGAACACAAATTAAGATATTTTTGATGAAATCCGACAGGTTTTTTATCTCCCATAGAAAGCAACGAAATTACCACATTCAAGGTCCAGAAAGTTAGTAAAGACATTGTTAAAATAGTCCACGTGACTACAGTGGTTCAACCTTACTGTTATGAAGTGACGAGAATACTTTTTGTTTGCAAAAACAAAACAAAAATAACAAATTTATTCAACAATCTCTTCTATCCCCTGTTAGTCTTCATTTTTAGGTAAACTAACCCTTTAAGTTGCCATCAAAAAAAGAATGATATTTGTGGTTACATTATTTTTTCCCTGTATCAAAACATGGATAGTTGCCTCACTGCGTGCTTATTCTGACACAGTTTATAATGTATGCTTTATTTGGCTCAATAAAATATTCTATGATTTCATACTGTTACTGAGATACTCTGTTGTTTGGGGTTGGTAAGATTTTTTAATGTTTTTGAAAGAAGTCTTTTATGTTCACCAAGATGGCATTTATTGGATTAAAAATACAGTAATATTGTGAAACATTATTACAATTTAAAATAGCTTTTTTCTAGTGTAATATATTAAAAAATATTTATTCCTGTGATGGCAAAGCTGAATTTTCAGCATCATTATTCCAGTCTTCAGCATCCCATGATCCTTCAGAAATCATTCTAATATGCTGATTTGCTGCTCAAGAAACATTTCTTTTTTATTATCAATATTGAAAACAGCTGTGCTGCTTCAACTTTTGGGAAAACCGTGACACAATTTTTAGGATTTGTTGATGAATTTGAAGGATCAGCATTTATTTTAAATAGAAATCTTTTGTAACATTATAAATATCTTTACTGTCACATTTGCTGAATTAATTTCTTAATTATTTTCAAAAAATTAATTTCTTTGAAAAACTTATTACTGACCTCAAACTTTTAAACAGTACTGTATGTAGCTCTCATATTTCTGGAACTTCATTTTTTGCTATTCTCTAAATATGTTTTTCCAGAGCATTACACATTTGTACAGCACACACATTTATTAATAAACATGACTTCATGAGTATGATTCATGTTTACATATTTTATGACAATAAATCTCAGGTTTTGGTTCATCTGTTGTCCAAAAGTTATGTCATCAATTTCAACATTTAAACCATCAATAAACTTTTTCAGCTCTGTGGAAGTCTTTGAATGCCCAGATTATCATAAGGCGGGGAACAATTCCTGTTATTTTGATAAGCGGCATACATCTATTTGGATCATATACAACATCACAGTGGTGGCCTCCAATACACTGGGAAAAGCCTATTCAGAATCTGTGGAAGTTGATGTTATGGATATCGGTGAGTTGATTTATCGTGTTTACAAAATATTAAAATGCATCCAAAAATGGATTTGTTTTTATGTGCTTGCAAAATGCCCCTAGTGTATACTGAGCTTGCATGAATGGTTAATGATGTTTTACTACAGAGGCCAATTTAAGGGTTGTTTTGACAACAGCCACAGTGCAGTGAGCTGCCTGCTAAATATAGTGTATATAAAACAGGGATGGGCAACCTCGGTCCTGGATGGCCACTGTCCTGCAGAGTTTACCTATATCCCTAATCAAACACACCTGCCTGTAATTTTAAGAAATCCTGAAGACGTAGGTTAGATTTTTGAGGTGTATTTGATTAGGGATGGCGATAAACCCTGCAGGAAAGTTGCCCATCCCTGATATAAAACTTGCCTACAGCTACATAAAGGCACACACAGCAAAATCAGCCTAATTTCCTCATGGTGAAACTTTTGAACTTTTATTACTTTCAGTTAGATCATCATACTAGAACACGAGGCAGATAACACTGCATGTGCACTTATATAGTTAAGTTACAGTTTCCCCTAAACCAGTTCAGTTCCTGCAAGAAATGTGTGTGTGCACTGGGCTTATCCATCTGTAACGGTGAGTTAAACGGTGATGACTTTTAGAGCATCTGAGTGGAATGGAAAAGTACTAAATGGCACTAAACAGAGGCCGCTCTGGTTGACTAACTGAGCAGAATGAGGATGAACAGGTTTGTGTCTTGCATACTGCAAAACCCAAGCCTTGTATCGAATATCCCACTGAAGATACTTGAATGTGCTGGCATATGGCATATGGTTGATGCTCTAACACATGGGTGATTTTTTTGAATGCATTAAGAGCATAAATACAGTTGTTTAGAGTATGCTTTTTTAATGTTTTTGAAAAATCTCTTTTGTTCGCCAAGCCTGCATTTATTTGATTCAAAATACAGTAAAGCAGCAATATTGTGAAATATTATTACAATTTAAAATAACTCTTTTATATTTTAATGTATATTAAAAAGTTAATTTATTCCTGTGATGGCAGAGCTGATTTTTCAGCATCATTACTCCAGTCTTCAGTATCACATGATCCTTCAGAAATCATATAATATTTTGATTTGGTGCTCAAGAAACATTTCTTGTTATCATCAATGTTAACTGAATGAATTATTATCAATGAAAATTGTTGTGCTGCTTAATATTTTTGTGGAAACAGAACATTTTGAACTTTCTTGACTCTTTTGATCAATTTGATGCGTCCTTACTGAATTTTAAAGTATCAATTTCCTTAAACAACAATCGACTCTTTCAACAATCAACAATTTCTTACAACTTTTGAATGGTACTTTTGACGTGAACATACACTATATTACCAAAAGTTTTGGGACGCCTGCCTTTACATGCACATGAATTTTAATGACATCCCATTCTTAATCCGTACGGTTTAATATGGAGTTGGCCCACCCTTTGCAGCTATAACAGCTTCAACTTTTCTGGGAAGGCTTTCCACAAGGTTTAGGAGTGTGTCTATGGGAATTTTTCACCATTCTTCTGGAAGCACATTTGTGAGGTCAGGCAGTGATGTTGGACGAGAAGGTCTGGCTCACAATCTCCGCTCTAATTCATCCCAAAGGTGTTCTATCGGTTGAGGTCAGGACTCTGTGCAGGCCAGTCAAGTTCCTCCACACCAAACTCACTCATCCATGTCTTTGTGGACCTTGCTTTGTGCACTGGTGCACAGTCATGTTGGAACAGGAAGGGGCCATCCCCAAACCTTTCCCACAAAGTTGGGAGCATGAAATTGTCCAAAATGTCTTGGTATGCTGAAGCTTTAAGAGTTCCTTTTACTGGAACTAAGGGGCCAAGCCTAATCCCTGAAAAACAACCCCACACCATAATCCCCCTCCACCAAACTTTACACTTGGCACAATGCAGTCAGGCAAGTACTGTTCTCCTGGCAACCACCAAACCCAGACTCGTCCATCAGATTGCCAGACAGAGAAGCGTGATTCGTCACTCCAGAGAACACGTCTCCACTGCTCTAGATCCAGTGGCGGCGTGCTTTACACCACTGCATCCGACGCTTTGCATTGCACTTGGTGATGTAAGGCTTGGATGCAGCTGCTCGGCCATGGAAACCCTATTCCATGAAGCTCTCTACGCACTGTTCTTGAGCTAATCTGAGGGCCACACGAAGTTTGGAGGTCTGTAGCTATTGACTCTGCAGAAAGTTGGCGACTTCTGCGCACTGTGCACCTCAGCATGCGCTGACCCCGCTTTGTGATTTTACGTGGCCTACCACTTCGTGGCTGAGTTGCTGTTGTTCCCAGTTGCTTCCACTTTGTTATAATACCACTAACAGTTGACTGTGGAATATTTAGTAGTGAGGAAATTTCACGAATTGACTTATTGCACAGGTGGCAACCTATCACGGTACCACGCTTGAATTCACTGAGCTCCTGAGAGCGACCCATTCTTTCACAAATGTTTGTAGAAGCAGTCTGCATGCCTAGGCGCTTGATTTTATACACCTGTGGCCATGGAAGTGATTGGAACAGCTGAATTCAATGATTTGGAGGGGTGTCGCAATACTTTTGGCAATATAGTGTATCACTCTGTATCTCTACACTGTCTCCCGGTCAGTTTTAGAATTGATTTCAAAGTGCTCTTACTTGTCTTTAAATCTTTAAATGGCCTAGCCCCTTCTAAGTTAAAATCTAGGGGTGATCGAGCTTTCGCCGTAGCCGCACCTACACTTTGGAACAGTTTATTGATGTCTATTATAACGGCAGCAGCAGTACATATTTTTAAACCAAAGTTAAAATATAATCTTTTCTCTTTAGCCTACAACTTGTGATGTCCTTTGTAGTCTGCCCTGTTTTACATGCATTATGTCTTATGATGGATTCTATTGTATTTATAATTCATTCTAGTACATTGTACAGCACATTGGTCAACTATTGTTGTTTTTAAATGTGCTTTATAAATTGAATTGAATGGTAGTGTACAAGATGCATATGAGGAATAGCCATCCATGTAACATAGTGTGTGTGCCGTTGAATGTCATTTAAGATGATTCATCTTCTTTCACACAGTGCAGCCTCACCCTCCAGAAAATGTGAATGTAACTTTGATGCAGACCAAGAACAGTCCTTATTTCCTGGTGCAGTGGCAGCCTCCTCGTGACGCAGACACCCGCTCAGGCTGGGTAACAATCAAATATGAAGTTCGCTTAAAAATGGAGAACAGCGGAGACGAGGAGGACAGCAGCAATTGGGAGGTGAGATTCAAATAGTTTCAATGTTCTTATGATTTGTAATATATGTATTGACACTACCAGTCAACATTACTCTTTTTAATGTTTTTGAACGAAGTCTCTTATGCTTATTAAGGCTGCATTTATTTCATAATAAATACAGAAAAAACTATAATATTGTGAAATATTATTACAATTTAAAATTATGGTTTTCTATTTTAATATACTTTAAAATATAATTTATTGCTGTGATGCAAAGCTGAATTTTCAGCATCATTACTCCAGTCTTCAGTGTCACATGATCCTTCAGAAATCACTGTAATATGCTGATTTATTATCAATGTTGGAAACAGTTGTGCTGCTTAATATTATTTTATAACCTGTGATATTTTTTCAAGATTCTTTGATGAATAAAAAGTTAAAAAATATCAGCATTTATTTAAAATAGAAATCTTTTGTAACAATATACACTACTGTTCAAAAGTTTGGGGTCAGTAATTTTTTTTCTTTCTTTTTTTTGAAAGAAATTAATACTTTTCATCAGCACGGGTGTGTTAAATTGATAAAAAGTGATAGTAAAGATTTATATTGTTAGAAAAGATTTATATTTTGAATAAATGCTGTTCTTTTTAACTTTTTATTCATCAATGAATCCTGAAAAAAGTATCACAGGTTCCAAAAAAATATTAAGTATTATATTAATGTTATAAATATTAATATAAATATTAATGTTTTCAACATTGATAATAACTGAGTATCAAATCAGCATATTACAGTGATTGCTGAAGGATCATGTGACACTGAAGACTGGAGCAATGATGCTGAAAATTCAGCTTTGCATCACAGAAATACATTATATTTTAAAGTATATTAAAATAGAAAACCATAATTTTAAATTGTAAAAATATTTCACAATATTATTGTTTTTTCTGTATTTATTATGAAATAAATGCAGCCTTAATGAGCATAAGAGACTTCTTTCAAAAACATTAAAAATAATAATGTTTCCAGACTTTTGACTAGTAGTGTATATATATATATTTAATTAGACATTTTTTAAATTGACACCAATTAAGGCCAGGATTTTCAAGTTGGGGTCCATAAATAAAACATATAGGATTTTCTTTAAAAATCTAAAAATATTACATATTTTTATATACATTTGCTTCTAAATGATGTTTAAATTACTTATCAATTTATTATGAAAAAAAAATCTATTTACATTGGGGGTCTGGGTTTTAAAAAGCTCATTTTTGCATTTAAAAGTTTTGATACCATGTAATAATTATGATTCAGACACATACTTCTTATGTTTGTAGTCATATGATGCTGGAAAACAGTTGGAGTTTAGCATCTATAGTCCTCAACCAGGAGCAAAGTACGTTGTGCAAGTGCGCTGCAAACTAGACCAAGGCCTCTGGAGTGAATGGAGCCCATCCGCTTTCATCCAGCTTCCAGACAGTAAGATGATACCAGCAACCGCAACTCAATCTTTCACACCTTCCAGCCATTGTTCTACATTACTGAGCATTTTTAACCTTACACAACAGTGTGCAGGCTACAGTGAAGTAAAGAATAAATGAAGTATAAATAAAGATAATTAAAAAACTTTATACATTTGTTTTTTGCAATTTGAACAATTCTGCCTTTAGATACATTTTAAAGGGGACCTATTATGCCCTTCAAAGTCTTGATTTTGTTTTAGTGGTCTACTTGAATAGGTTTACATGCATGAATATTAAAAAAAACAAAACATTATTTTTTGACATATTTCACATTATTGCAGCACCTCTCTTCCCAGTCTGTCTAAAACACTCTGTTTAGTTCCTGTCTCTATGAAGCTACTCCTTCCAAAAAACGCAATGTGCCCTGATTGGTCGGCTGGAATAGTGTACTGTAATTTTTCAGCTGTTTTGAGTGTGTTTCACTTCCCTTTCCATAACCGCGGGTTTTAAACACACAACAAATGCAATTAAACCAGGCCTCGCCCCCTTTTTTTTGCATATGTTTTGGGCAGGATTTATATAAATTAGGAATATTGTGACGTGTACGTTCCCGGAAGAAACTGAAGACAACAATTAAGGCGTTTCAGGGAGTTCGGAAACAGTGTTTACTGATGTAGAGAATAACAATCTTTGGAGTGGACTTTGTGCTTTGTATCTTAGGACCCCTTTAACTCAATATACAGCATAAGAGGATGAAGATGAAGTCTTTGTGTTTCTTATTTTGCAGATATGTCTGACACACAGAATGCAGTTATGATCCTTGCCGTCACTCTAACTGTCGTCATTTTCCTGCTGACTGCAGGAGTGCTGACAGTCAAGATAAAATGGTAAGCATGACATCCTACCTCATCACAATGACAAATGGGTTTACACTAATGCCTGTGCATAAAAGATAAGTTTTCCCAGGATTTCCTTCAGAATCCAGAATTCTGTACCTTAATGTATGACACAAATTAAACATAATATTGAATCCATTTTATTTTTCAACACAGTTTTCCTGTGGATGTGCAGGATTCATTAGTCACTATAGTTCAATACCTAAAAGAATAACAATGTGTAGTAAACGGTAAAACTATTTGTGCTGTAAAACATGTTTGATACATCAAGCAGCATAATGAAATGTTTTCGCTTAGCTGAAATAACTGGAAGATTCAAGTTAAAAAGTTCAAAAAGACTGTGCCTGCTCTTACATTAAAAATAAGTTGGATAACACCATGAAGTTAATGATGCATTTCTGTATTCTTCTCTAGGGTGAAGCATTTTTTACTGCCACCAGTTCCAGAACCAAAGATCAGTGGCTTAGATACTCAGCTTCTTAAGGTACAGCAGACACTACTATAATTTGTGCATTTCTAGCTTGTTAAAGGGGCCATATCATGCATTACTTTATTATTTAATTTTTCTTGAGGTGCAGTTTAGTTTTACTTTTGGGCTTTTTTTATTTTTTTTATTTACAGGATAGCTCTGACATTAGTAAAAGAAAAAAGCCAAAAACACTCATGATTTAAAATAAAATACGCCATTTTTGCTGTTGTGCCTTTAAGACTTGTTAATGTAAACACTCCTTTTGCCATGCTGTGGGTTTGCTGTTAAATCCAATATCATTTTTTAACAATTTCTCAATAACAGTCTCTTTATGAAGTTTATATTACATTCTGAAAGTTTCACAAAACAATCTGTACTGAGATGTTCTTCGTTCTATCATGGTCACAAAAAAATGAACATTTCCAACGGACAATGAATTGACTCCACAAAACTGTGGTGCCAAAATACAAAGGTCATTTTACTTTTCATTTAACAGAGTGGGAAGTCTGAGGAGATCTTCAGAGCTCTGGTTACTCTGGAATATCCCCAAATAGCCCAGAGCTCAGACCGTCAGGTGGAGTATCTCGTGGTCTCTGACTATGATGAAGAAGCAGAGTCTGATAGCAAAGCTCATCTTGAGTACCAAAAGAAAGAAAACTGTGCAGATACTGCACAAAACACCATCCAGGGGCTAAACACTACACTAAGTGAGCAGGCCTACCCTGGGACTGTCTCCAGTCAGCTAAGTCCTGTCATTGGAGATCTTCAGCAACGACTTCACCTTGATTCCAATGGCTCACCAGTAAAAGCTCAGGACCAAAACACTCAAATGATCTCCGATAGCAAATGTGAGCATGTCAGCATCACCCCTGCTAGATTTACAGGGTACGTGGAAGTTAACAAAGAGAAACGAGACCAGAAGCCCCTGGTAGGGGAGGACTACAGTATGGTCAGTGATGTTATCAGTGATAATATCCTTGTACTACAAGACAGCATCCCTGTACAGGGACACAAAAAGGTCAAATGTGACAAAACTTCTGGATCTGAGGGAACTGGAGATGTCATTGAACCTCTGGGATACATGGAAACCGTGACAACATTTTCAAGTGGATCTTGACTATTTTGTGACTTCAACTTTTGAGGTTTGGGACTATTTTGTCTTTTTTGTCTTGTAGTGTCCTGTTCAAACTATCAAGCACTTTGTTAGTAGAGATGTGAGAAGGGTTCTTTCAGAAATCTGTGGTGTGTTTCCCATACAATGACATAACTTACTGCTTAACTACTATAGTACAATGCAATCGTTGGATGAATTAACTAGCTAGTCATGATTGTTTCCCGAGTTTCCCGATTGTTTCTAGAATTGTGTAAAGTAATAACTTCTGCTAATTAATCGGTTCAAGATTGAATTAATGTCAGATTATTGCTGCCAGTAATGAATATGGCATCTGAGGGACTACTTCAGTATTTTTGTTTGCCATTACTTTGCTTTATTTCCCGATGTTTGATTCAATCCTGGGTTGCTAGAGCACATTCACACATGCTCTCTTCAAAAACAGTTCTTTTATTCTCTTTCCAAACTAAAAGATGTAGAATGAAATTTGTATATACTCACAGGCCACTATATTAGGTACACCTTGCTAGTATGGGGTTGGACCCACTTTTGCCTTCAGAACTGCCTTAATTCTTTGTGTTTTAGATTCAACAAGGTGCTGGGAACATTTGTCAGAGATTTTGGTCCATATTGACATGATAGCATCACGCAGTTTATTCAGATTTGTCAGCTGCACATCCATTATGCAAATATCCTGTTCCACCAGATCCCATCGGTGCTCTATTGGATGTTCATGTTCAAGAAACCAGTTTGAGTTGATTTGAGCTTTGTGACATGGCATGTTATCCTGCTGGAAGTAGTCATCTGAAGATGGGTTCACTGTGGTCACAGAACTGCTACTCACTGGATATCCTTCGAACCATTCTCTCTAAACCCTAGAGATGATTGTGCGTGAAAATCCCAGTAGATCAGCAGTTTCTGAAATACACAGACCAGCCCGTCTGGCACCAACAACCATGCCACATTGAAAGTCACTTAAATCAACTTTCTTCCCCATGCTGATGCTCAGTTTGAACTTCAGCAGATCGTCTTGACCAAGTCTACATGCCTAAATGCATTGAGTTGCTGACGTGATTGGCTGATTAGATATTTGTGTTATTGAGCAGTCGAACAGGTGTACCTAATAAAGTGGCCGGTGAATGTATATATGGAATTAAAGATATAAATTGTACTACGTTACCTTGCTTATTTTGCTCAAGAGCATGATCTAAGTTTTGGGAAACACCAAATCATATGTTGGTAACGACAGAACTTGCAACCATAGTTTGCTATCGATACTGTGAAATGCACCCATGTTATGTTGTATCTGTCAACCTGCACAACCCCAGCTACGGTTTGCACAAAAACAGAATGGTTTCTGTGGGTAATTTATGATAAAAACAGGAAGCTGTCATAAAGGAGATTAAAAGGCAGCTTCATTCTGAACCATTTTACACATCGACCAACAGCTGTTAAAAAATACCCCACTAAACATAATTAAATTAATTGTTAAACCTCATGAAATGTTTCTTCAACCTACTACCTCATAGCAGACATATAAAACACCACAATGGAGTTTCACCACTCTCTCTAAAGACCTGGCACTTTTCTTAATGCTTTTGTTGCTGCTGATTTTTAAATTTGATTGTTGTTAAGCATTTTTATAGTTTTAAGGAAACACATTTTCATATGCAGCAAAGTGTATGTTTATTCACAGTGATACTATGAATATAAAAAGTGTGAGATTTCTTTGGTCAAAACAACTAATGATTTTACTGTGTATTTATTGAACTAGATCTACTATTTGTATGTTGCTCACAATGCATTTTATTTATACTTAATGTTGATTTATAACACTGATTCAATGTTAAAATGGACATCAATATTTACTCATTTTTGCCTAAACAGACTGTGAATACATCCTTTTGATTTACAACTATATGAACTTGGAAACTCTTAAAGTCAATAACAAGAATTAAGACTAATGTCAAATAATAGATTAAATCTGTGTAAAACGCTGGCACGAAAGGGTTGTCAAAGCCTAACTACTGTCAAAGCTTAACCAAACACAAGGGCAGTGAGCCCAGAATGGCCTGGCAGTCCTTTGATGTTTTTTTTTTTTAATCTTATATCGACCGCCTCAGAGAAGCTAGTTACGGCGGCAGACATAGGCAGGTCAGCTGGTCTCATCACGGAATATTTATGGTCTGCAGTGCAGCAGTAAAAAGTTACTTTAAGTCAAACATTGACTTAACACTATACAAGGACAAACATTCTGTTCAGTGTGAAAGAAAATTCTAGTACTATTGTGCAGCTTTTTTGTGTAGTTTAAATTGGAATGTTAGCCATTTGTTTTTTTTATACCATCCATTTTGGTACATGCATTTTGTTTGTCATGTGACTGTCATGCTCAAGACATTTAATACTACAAGAAAATTAAGATGTGGGGGGGAAAAATGTTAGCACAGTGGTGCATTGGTGTTTCTAGCATGAGCTCCTCACATTCTTTCACTGTCAATGGCATGTCTAATGCAATTTTCTATCCACTGCTGGACAAAGTCCAGATGCTTGCTAAAAGGTTAGGAATTGTTTTATTTCAATAAACACCAGTTTTGCAACAAAGCTGTCTTAAGCTAAAATAGAAAGTTATATAACCAAAAAGCTGAACATTTTCTTAATTAAATTCATAGATGAAACTTAAAAGCTGCACTTCTGAGTCAGAGAACTGGTTTGGCCAAGAAGTGGTGGTTTATTCCAGATCAGTTAACATTCTTTTCACATTCTCAATTATATCCTATAAACAAATTTGTAGCTCTAAGTCAGATTTTTGTGGTAGGGTTAGACATGATGGTGCGTTTCATTCGATAATAAAATTTTAAGGGTTCATTCATCCAAAATGTAAATGTTCTCATAATTCACTCACCCTCAGGTCATTTCAAACCCATAAGACTTTCATTCATCTTCAAAACATAAAGATATTTTTAATTAAACCTGAGGTAAAGTCCAGGAAAGCAAAACTTTGACACTTCAAAAAGTTCATAGACAAAAGTAATCCATATGAATCGAGCAGATTACTGTATTTGTGCTCTATATATGTAAAGTGATCGAGTCTTTTCAGAAGATGAGATGTCTTTAACTTTTTGAAGTTTTAGGTGAATGGACAAACAAAAATCTCTTAGGTTTTTATGATTAACAATAGTAAATGATGACAGAATTTTCATATTTGGGTGAATCAACCTTTTAAGCACTACACATAAATTTCTGATTTCTAAATATATAATGGTATTCCAAAGACAAGGGCATTTCTGACACAACAAGATCATTTATTGCAATGAATTTATTGCAAATACTGGAGAAAACTCTAAAACCTTCACAATCACAAAGTTGTTTTGGTCCCAAAGTCAACATTCTGAAACTATACAGAAGCAGGGCAAAATGTTTATGTAAAAAATAATTTGTTACTAAGTGAAGTTGTGAATTGTTAGCTCTATGCTGCACAAATATGCCACGAACCACAGAGTACTACACAACTGCATAACACACACATTCCCTATTACCTGCAGCCGATAGCATAAAGACATAGAGCTAAACTCACGTTGAAACATTTAAGGAGAACTACCTCAAGGACTCAGTATTAATGGATTAGCTAGTGTTGAGGAACAGCCAGAGGAGAGTTATAAATTAAAAGTGGAGACTATGATTTAGGCAAGTGATGTTTAATAAGTTCTAGGAGGGAGAGGTATTCCCACCAACAGTTCACGGTCGTAACAATCATTTGCTTATAAGCCTTCAGAATTAAACGGCACCCTGCCAATAGTCACGATACGTGGGCTGCAAACACAGTGGTCATGATCAGTAAAATTGTGCATTCAACATGAGAAGGAAAATACATTTGATTTACAAATGTAAACATGTACATAAATTAAGTGGTTCAGATTGTTTCTATGATTTTATCAAACTATTACACTAATTTTAATAGAAATACAGGGATATTAGCTATTTGCAAAAATATTCACCATTCAGACTGGAAACATCAAACTAAGTATGTGATATCTATAAGAAAATATGTAGTCAAGGGCTGTTCGCTATTCTCAGCTGTATTGCCTCTTGATTTAATACACCATTCCAGGTCACAGGAAAATATGTTTACATTTTTTAATAAAATCCTCTTAGATAGGCACATTTGGTATTTCAAGCTATTCCTGACATATCTCACAAGGTGCTAGAGGCTCACGCGGGGTTGGAAACACTGTAGTGATCTGTTTCCGTGTCACAGAAGCATGGCCTCGAAACTGCAAACAAACAAAAACATTTGTCTCATTCGTCTACTGTATGTACTTCCATCAACTTCCTTCATGGTCATCCAGCAGCTGTTCTGAACCAATGGAAACAGATGAAAACTGGTCCTCGAAATCCAGGAAAGGGTGGTTGTAATCTTTCTCAAGCATTTTCTTCCAGATTTTAACTGAGAAAAGAACAGATTAAAACAAACGGGTGAATCAAAATGCAGTGAGCAAATAATTCTTATACATTATCAAGTTTTTGCATCAAAATATGTAAACAAATGATTAGCACTTTAATGAAAAGTCCTTTAATAAAAACTCAGGATGATCAAATCAGTATCTGGCTATTATGTGAGTATCAGCTTATAACTGCACCCAAAAAGTTTGGGGTTGGTAAGATTTTTTTTTTGTAATCTTTTGGAAAGTAGTCTCTTATGCTCAGCAAGACAAAAATTTGATCAAAAATAAAGAACAGTAAAATTGTGAAAAATTAGTAGAATTTACAACAAGTGTTTTTATTGTAATATATTTTAACATGTTTTAGGATAAAAAAAAAAAGTTAAACAGCTGACAAAAATAACCAGGCAAACTAATAAACTTTCTCTAAAGTCGCCATTTTTAATTGAAAATAGGCCTAATAGAGAACAGGGGCCTGTACCATGATGGTAGTTGAACAAACTCAGGGTTATCGGATAAGTTTCAAGTTGACAAAACCAAACCACTCCAATCTGGCTTTGTTGGTACCATGATGCTGATCATCAACTTTCTCTGTCAGCTCAGGCTTTGATCCTGAGTTTGTGGAGTGTGTGCACATGAATGCGTGACATCAGTGGCAAACAGCCAATCACATGCCTTGCAACAGAAAAACTGTGATTCACTTCTCGTGAGAGCCAGCATGATTCAAAACTCTTTTGCTGAAGGTTAAGAGATTGAAGAAAATTAAGAATTTAAACGCATTTACACTAAAGAAAATACTTGTCCATGAAAGAGGACAAATAAAAGAAATGATCTTGCACTATCAGTGCAAGTGAAACTTGTTAAGTTAGTTTATATAGTTGATATTGATAATATAGCAATAGAGACTCAAATATTTAAGGTCACATGCAGTCATATCAAGAGTTTATTTAAAGCTTATTTATATTACATATGATCTGTATATATTAATATTTTAATATTCATTGAAACTAAATGCTTAATTATAACTGAAACTAAAATTGCTTGTGTGTAATGGATAAATAATAATATAGATCATAAAATAATTCTAAGTAATTATCATTAAAGCCAGACAATTTCATTGTTAAACATTTATTTTTAACTATATAGTGACCTTTAATTTGGAGGAAGTGAAACTGGGGGAGTGACATCCGATTGGCCCAATTTCGGTTTGAGATCTCTGACCCAGAACATAACCTGCCTCAGAGCATATCACCCCCTGCAGCGTAAGTTACTATGGTGATGAACACCACTAAAAGCCAAGTCACTTTAATGGTACCTAAAACCCAGGATTGGCGCAAACTAATCTGAAACTTACCTGGCTAGCCAGCTAATCTGGCTTCATGGTACAGGCCCCAGGTATTGACAAATAATCTACTGCCCACTGACATGGTTTTAAAGCTATTGTTATCCAATTTTTTTTAAATGCACATATGTAGATCAGAGAAATCAAAAATTTCCCCCAAACCCCCTTAACTAGCTCAAATTTGAGACCTCTGTGATTATAAAACCCTGCATTCGGCCCTGTGTAGGAGACCTCCAAAACAGCATAATAGGGGCACTTTAATGTTTACTGTGGCCCTTTTAAGTAAGAAATGTGTCAATTCCAGATAATTCACATTTTCTGTTCTCGTTTTAGTGAACTTTGAGCACACACTGTCTAAAATAATTTTATCTGATTTCCTCTATTTTGTGTAGATCTTACACAATATCTGTACACATATCATCAATCACTAACATAATTTCACAAAAACTCTTGGGGCTATTCATGGCCGGAATACCTATAAACAAAGCAAATAAGTTACACATTTACATATTTACCAGTTAAGAGTAGTTTAACAGAGTAGTTAACTAAAAGAATAATGAAACCGCAGTATTGCACGTAAAAGCAATAAATTCGCACTATTTTTAGGTTTTTAATTAGGACGTACTGTACTCTGGCTCTTCTGTTCCAGAAGTTTTTTCCGACGGCTCCACCTCCTGTAGCTCCTCCTGCTGTTCCTGTGATTCTGCCTCCAGATTTGCAATCATCACCTCATAGGCCTTCCTGGCCTCGGCTGATAACTCAATCATTTTGTGATAATGGTCCTGTGGCCATGAAATAATTACATGTACAGGAATCAGCAAAATTCACTGAATTAATACAATCAGTTAAAGGGATAGTTTACCCCAAAATAAAAATTATCCCATGATTTGTATATCTTCTTTCAGACAAACACAATTTGAGTTATATTAAAATATATCCTTGCTCTTCAAAGCTTTATAATGGTAGTGAATGGCTCCACTTCTCATATATCGAAATCCTCCAACATTTCTCTTTAAAAAAATTCTCATTTTAGACTTCTAATTCATGACCATTGTTTTGTTTTGCTCTATCCTCTGCGCTTCCGCATTCGTCAATACATCATTCGTCACATCAGGGGTTACTCTTCTGCCGTAATTCAATTTGCATAGCTGTCAGCCAGAAGCTAGTTAAGCTTGGAAGAGCAAGGATGTTTTTTAATATAACTCCGATTGTGTTTGTCTGAAAGAAGACAGTCATATACACCAAGGATGGCTTGAGGGTGAGTAAATAATGGAATAATTTTCATTTTTGGGTGAACTATCCCTTTAAGTATAATGACTTATTTTACAGTAATGCCACTCAAGATTCTTTACAAGAGCCAACAATATTTACCACAACTACAACCAGAAACTTCTGGTACTTACCTGTGCGCCATCATAGTTAAAGATGCCTACCAAGCTGACAGGAACGGCTTTATTAACACAGCGGCCCAGCGCCTTTCTCGACAAGGCAAACACAAATGGGATACCTTGATCCCGGCATGTGTCAATGATAGTGTGAAGAGCCTCATCTAGACCTCCTACATTAATACAACAGGCCATCCATCAGCAACAATTACAGCTGCAACATGAATCAAAATGCAAGTTTGTGCTATAAGTTCACGCTACCTTTGGACTGAATACGTTCACAGTTGGGCGAGATGATAACGCACTTGACCTTCCTGAGTTTGAGGTGTTTCAGCACCTCTCGTAGGCCCATGACCAGCCTGCGCTTCATCCTGGCCTTCATGGGGTCTTTCTGATAAAGACGATCCTGAAATCTTACCAGCTCCTTCAGTAAGCTGCTCACACATTCATCTACATCTTTGCTAAGCACTTGATTGCAGTAGCTGTAGAATTAGAAGAAAAAATTAATAATAATAATAATAATAATTATTACTATAATGTATTTTCATGCTTCACTTGAAAAACAGTTTTTTGCAGGACCCAAAACTTAATTTCATCATGTCTTCTAGTGTTTTTGCGAAACAATTTGCATATCTTTGAGAAACAAAACTAAAGCCAAAACAAAAACATAACATTGATTTTCTTACTCTCTGAACTTCCTGCTGTGGATTTTGGGAAGATTGGGATTGGAATTGGGATTCCAGGATTTTAGTGTTGCATTCTCTGACACACTGTCATCCAGCTTGTGCTCAGAAGGTGAACCAGGCTGGTCACACTCTGACTCCTCAGTACCAACGAGTCCAGGGTTCTCATCTATATCTGATACAGATCGTGAACATCTTCATTCCACATATTGCAAAAACACTAATGAGACCAACAAAACACTAAAACATTTCATATTCTGAGCAACCTCAGTAATTGTCTACAGTTATCACTTATGTGATGATAATATTACAGTATGTTTCATACTTGTGTGGAGATGTTGGTCATTGTCAGGCAGGCTTGTTTCAGAAGGATTCTCACTATTACTAGTTTCCTTTTCAGCAGCTTCAGTGGCCACTCGGGCCGGGTCTCTCTCCTCCAGCAGGCGGTTCTGTTTCCTCTCCTCTCTCTCCCGAAGAATGACCTCAGTTGTTCAAAATGCAAAACATCTTTTAGAATGCTGATTCAAAATTTACAAGAATTTTTTTTTTTTCTTTTTTTAAAGGTTTGTGTAATTTCTGCACTAATAGCAGCATCAAATATAAATGGCAATTCTGTTTGATGACACCAATGGCACAGAAATTACACACTGCACCTTTAAATGGACACTGGACTCACTCTTTTGAGTGGTGTTGGTTTTTTCGCCTTGGGAACTTCTCGCTGTTTTCCCTTCTTCACTAATGGACAAGTGGAGTCCAGCGGGTTGTGCGGTGTTTTCTCTTGCTGCCATGCCTTTTTCTGAACTGAAGTTTCTTTGTGGACTACAGGTAGAGCTCCTCCAACTAACACACCGGTAATATTATTTGTTATATTAGACGTGGTGACTAACATCATGGTATTCTACTAAGACTTTAAAGGGTTAGTTTGTCCAAGAATAAAAATTCTGTAATTTATTCACACTCATGTGGTTCCAAACCTGTATGACTTTTGTTCATCTTCAAAACACAAATGAAGCACACATAATTAATTATTTTTAATTAAAACTGAGAGATTTCTGTCCCTCCATTGAGTCTATTCATCCAAAACTCTGAAGCTTCAAAACGCTCATAAAGAGAACGGAAAAGTAATGCATATGAATTGAGTGGTTTAATTCAAGTCTTCTGAAGAGACACGATCACTTTATATGAACAGATTTAATTTAGGCTTTTATACACATATAAACACTGATCAGCAAATGTACATAGAGCAGAGTGCTCAAATTTGGTAAAAACGGAAGCTCAAATGTGCTTGCTTGATGCGCGAGAACCAATGAGGTTTGTTCTCACCTGTCAAGCAAGTATGGTTGAGCTTCTGTTTGTTTACTTATCAATGTTTATATGGTGAATAAAATCCTAAATTAAATCTTTTTATCATGTAAAGTAGGGGTGTAACGGTACATGTATTCATCCAGAACCATCACGGTACAGACGTCACGGTTCGATGCACACAGTCGGACGACGAATACAGTCAGTCATAGGCGTTCCACACTCCAATCCAGAAGGGGGCGCGTGGTAATGCAATGCTGTTTGCTAACCGCCACAACAGGAAAAAGAGCAGCAGCAGAAGAAGAGATGATCTATGCACCAACCCAAAACAAGAATGACGAGTTCAGATGGCACGCAAGAGCTTGCTAGTAGCCTATATGCTGAATTTCGATTAATTTTTGTGACACGCTCCTGACGCTCCACAAACTTCACAGAAAGGAAACCGAGATGGCAGAAAGCAGAATCCTGTTTGTTTTCTTTATTTTATAAAAGCACAATGTTTTGTTTTTAGACAAAACAGTTTCGAATGATGTCTTACTCTTATCTGTATGACTATAAATGACAGAGCATTTTAATTTGTTTCCACTGTTATGAGACAAAATCATTTGGCATTGTGGCGATTTGTGTCATGGAATTCTCACTACTACTACTATGAACTCTCACGTGCAAAGAAAATGTCAGGTAGGCTACGCAAAACACAGCCATTGGATTTTACTGTGCAGCATTGGTCAATCTAAAGGAGGCTGTACTGTACAAACTACTGTACCTCAGGGGGACTAAATGCCACTAGGTGGAACAAACTGTAATTTGCACTACCATCTGTTCCAAATGAATGAAAAGAAACCTAGCATTGGGCATTTGTTGCTTTTTTTGTACCAAACTCGTATCGAACCATGACCCCAAAACCGAGGTATGTACTGATCCGTGACTTCTGTGTACCGTTTCACCCTTAATGTACAGTGATCGAGTCTCTTCAGAAGACTTGGATTTAACCACTTGATTCATTTGGATTACTTTTATGCTCTCTTTAAGAACCGTTTTGAACCGTCAGTGTTTTGGGTGAATAGACTTTCAAAAGAGGGACAGAAATCTCTCAGATTTCATTAAAAATATGTTTATTTGTGTCTTGAAGATGAACAAAGGTCTTATGGGTTTGCAACAACATGATGAAATGAGTAAATGATGACAGAATTTTTTTTTTTTGGTAAACTATCCCTTTAAATGCATTAAACTAACCAATGTATCCATTTATATTTTTTTACCTGAAAGTGTAACTGGTCGCTGATCTTGTTTGGATTTTTGAGACTGTTGCTTCTGCTCAAGAACTGCCAGCATGTTTCCAAGGTCAAGCTGTACAGGAACTTTTGACTTTTTCTGACAAGTCTGATGAGATAAGATGGGATAGAAATCAATTACAATGTGAAACTGTCTCAATTTTCAGAAAAATAATTTAGTTATTAATTTTACATTGCATGGTCAAGTTCAATCAGATTTAAGTGTACACCCTTATACATGATGGACGGAGTGTTTTGTTTTGATAGGGTTTAAACATTCCACTGGAAACAAACACCAACCTGTGTTTTCTTAGTATCAATGGAGGCAGAAGTAGGTGTAGTGGCTTTGTGTTTTATCTCTGGGTGTAGAGACAGTCCTTCTTTTTGTGCTACTGAATGTCCTTTGAGTTCCTGAAGAAATATAATTACAGATGATACAATAAACATGTGCATATTTCAATCTTTGATATTCAAACATTTTATATGAACTGTTGGCATCAGGATGTGCTCAGGCCAAAAGAATAAACTCACAAATGCAAGCGACAGGTCTGGAAACTCTTTTTCATCCTACAAAAACAACACTTAGATAAATCACCATTATGCTTCTAATGTAGGTTAAAAATCAAAGATAAGAAAATAAGGACAAAAAGTAATATTTCAACAATTAAAATTTTAAATAAATATTATCAAATAATAAAAGTTATAAAAGCTTCTAAAACTGCTTCTAAAGCTTCTAAAATTTATACCAGTTTTTTTAGTATTATTTAAGTACTATTATAGTACTTTCAGGTTTTATTTTAATTTTAGTTTCAGTTTTTTGTGCTTTTGATATTTTTGTTCTTTTTTTATATTTCTATATACATTTAGTTAATTTATGTTTTAGTATTAGTAATTGATTATGTCATCTTGAACTTATTTCAGTTAGTTGCCAAAGCAAGGCATCATCTGATATTAATATTTTATTTCAACTTTATTTCAAAAAATGGTTTTAAAAATGATTTAATAGTTTTAGTTAACAATAATGACACTGATTTAAACACCAGTTTTTTTCCCAACTAACAACTTAAACATGAAACTACTAAAATCTAACTTCATGCATGAAGATACATAAATCAACAGATTTTACCTCAAACTTCGGTGGCTCCTGCTGTATCAGATGTTCCTCTTGTTCCTCTGTGTTCTCAGATGCTGTTTTGGATTTTTTCTTTTTCTTCCTCTTCTTCTTCTCTGTATTCTGCTCTAATGGTTGTGCAGATAAATCCTCCTAGACACAGAAAATGGTGAAAATTGTGTCTATTTTATATAGTACATGCTCAAAATGCTGATGGACAGTGCAGTGGTCTACCTGAGAAGATGTGTTGGCTTTGAGGCTTTTCTGGATGACTCTGGGAGGCTGAGAGGCAATGTTTGCCCAGGACTGAGCTGAAGATCCAGTGGGATTGGATACTGCACTATCCTGATCTAAATCAGATTGGATTTTAAAGAATATGATCCCGTTTAATTGCTTTAATATTGAATTTTAACATAAAAATCGAATTAAAAAAGATGCACAACCCATTTTCCGTAATATGGTGCATTTCCCAAGTTAAATTAAACTGAAAATTCTATTTATTTATTTATTTATTTTCCTTGAAATACCATGAACTGACAAATTGTGCAAAATAAGAAAAGGGAAGACATGTATTATTAAAGTTGGCATTAAACGGAAGTTGCGATGGGGTTTTTTCCCTATTCTTACATATATAATCGAGTGAAATGGCTTATCGAACAAGAAAAAAGTTTGGGACTTGATTTTGTCCATCAGAAAAATGATTGAGTCGTTAGAGTGTTGTGGTTTGAAATGTGAGTGACAGATTGTCCCCGCCCTTGCGTCAGAAACACGTCATCAGAGAAGAGATGTCGCAGCAAGTGGGAGGGGTTACTTTGATTAAAAATTACAAGGGCACATAACTTAAAAAAAAAAAAAGATGTGCACAGATAAATAATTTATAATACATACTGCAATATTCCCTAAAAAATAAGAATAGTCAATATTGATTTCATGGTGACTAAGAAAATAAACAGGGTCCATTTTGATTTCTAATGCATGTTTGCACATCTTTACCTGCTGCGATAGCTACTGACATTTCACACTTTCCACTGGACGAGACTTGCTGTGCAGACTTGGTTCTTCGTTTTGGTACATTCTAAAAAAAACAAGTTTCGTTATTAACATGAAGGCAGCGCATGTTAATATACAGCTGGTGCTCTAACAGAACAATGTGTTCTTTGGCTCAAACCATCATCCATGAAAGTTACCTTACAAACGAGTGCTGGTGAACTCTGACACTCTGCTGGCATGACTGCACTAGCACATACTGTTGGTTCCTGGTGCAGGGAAGCTGCTGTATGGTTGCCTGGTGTGATATCACCCAATTCAGGGAAATCGGCAAGTTTCATTTCAAATGTGCTACATGTAATGCCCGATTTGGCTCTGTCAGCGGGGTTTGGGGAAGGTCTGGACCCTCTGTAACCTGGAAACAGAAACAATTCCTTTGATTACGATTTAATCAGTAAATTATTATCATTACGCTTCTTGAAAGGAATTAGCACCTCTGTCTGTTGATCTCCTGCTGATTCTTTTGTCCTGAGAGGAAGGCTCATCTCTGTTGTCCTTCAACATCTGAAAGATCGAAAAACTTTGTTAGGCTTTTAAATGTGCAACAGCATAAAGATGCAAATCAATCAAATGGCCATACTAGAATCAGACCTTTCCAGTTTGCTTGTTTGAACCGTCTTTCAAACCACTGCGGGTTTTGAGATCAGCGCTCCTGTTGGTGTGAAAGCTGCTGTTGAAGCCATGCATCCTTGGTGCCACGTCATACTGATTGTCTACTGATCTCTGCCTTCTCTTGAACCAGTCCTCAGGTGACGACTGGCATGTGTTGTTTTTAGATGGAGTTCTGTGTACAATAAAAAAAACTTACATTATACTAGTCAAAACCAGTTCAGATTCTGATAGTGCTCCACTGCAATGTGATGTAAAGTGGCCCCAAAATGCAATTAAAGCAAATTATATACTGTTCATGAAGACATGAAATATTGTGACACTTTCTTGCTGTTAAATGGTAGTGAAAAACATTCATAGTTAAATGGATAGTTCACTCAAAAAATGAAAATTCTTTCATCAGTTACTTGCGCCGTTCCAAACCCATAAGACTTTGGATAATCTTCGAATCACAAATTAAGATATTTGTAATGAAACCTGACATCCACTGAGAAACCTGTCCCTCCATTGAAAGTCCAGGTAACCAAAATGTACAAATATCCAAAAAGGTCATAAAGACATTGTAAAATGAAACCATAATCAAGGCAGTTTAATTTAAATCTTGTGAAAAGATTTGATCGCTTTATATGATGAACAACAACAAAAAACACTTAATTCATATGGATTAATTTTATCACAGCCTTTATGACCTTTTTTTTTTTATTTTTTTTTTTAAGATCTTCTAAGTTTTGGCTTCCTGGACTTCCAATGGAGGGACAGAAACCTCTCAGGTTTATTTACAAATATCTTAATTTGTGTTTTGAAGATTAACAAATGTCTTTTTGGTTTGGAATGACATGAGGGTGAATAAATGATGACAAAATGTTCATTTTTGGGTGAGCTAACCCTTTAAAATGATGAACTACACCTGTGGTTACTTTGACATGACACCTGTGTAAACTTAAGCATTTCAAAAATAGCCCAGGGAGCCATACCATGGCCACACATTAAAGGGTTAGTTCACCCAAAAATGACATTTCTGTCATTAAGTACTCACCCTCATGACGTCCCAAACCCGTAAGACCTTTGTTCATCTTCGGAACAAAAATGAAGATATTTTTGATCAAATCCGAATGTTTTCAACTGTTGTCATACGCAGTTGACGTAGTGAACGCAGTGCAGGCTTCCGTGTTTACGTCAGAACTCCAGCTCAGTATGACTGCGTATGACAACAGTTCAAATTGTTGAATAAAGTCATTATTTTTGTTTTGGTTTTTGCGCACAAAAAAGTATTCTCGTCACTTCATAACATTAAGATTTAACCACTGTAGTCACGTTGACATTTTAACGATGTCTTTACTACCTTTCTGGACCTCAAAAGGTGCAATGGCGTTGCTGCCTATGAGTGGATCAGAATTCAGAAACTCTCTGATTTCATCAAAAATATCTTAATTTGTGTTCCGAAGATGAACGAAGGTCTTACGGGTTTGGGACGACATGAGGGTGAGTACTTAATGACAGAAATGTCATTTTTGGGTGAACTAACCCTTAAAGAATTGATTCCCACAAATTCATGACCATGTTTTAGACTCATGGTCATGTTGTACAAATTAATTCCCTTGTTTTAATTTAGTTCATTTGTGAACAGAATATACCCAAAATGAAGGGAAAACAGAACTTGTGGCCACTACATGTCGTTTTCCCCCCTGCATATCATGTGCGGGGCTCCATAGGAAATGAAGTTAGATTGAGTAAGTGTCTATCACGTTTGCAGAAAGCACTTTATTTGATAGTTTGTTATATTATGCAATGAAAATACACTTTAGGTTTCCCAAAAGTCTTTTGGGAGCACTAAACGTGCTTATTTGGAAAAAGAATCAATACATGTTGTTAATGAATCATATTTTTCAATGCTCGCCGGCTTTGACTGGTAAATAAAGACAGATGCCACATAATCACTTATATTTACCTTTTAAAATGATCCTCCATTTTGTCTTGCCGCGGAAGGCTATGAATCAAACAACTTCAGAGGATCCAAAATTCCAGCCTTCATTATCTGTGAGTACAGAGACAGGTTCAAAGAACAGACTGGTGATACGACAACATGCACGATCTGAAATGAAGCTGAATTAATAAAATAACTAATCACTGTATGTAGAGCACAAATCTGCGTTTAAACAAACGATGCTGAATCCATGTATAAATGACAAATAATGACGCAGCAAACCGAAATTAAAGAGTAAACACCACTCAGTAAACAGTATAATGTCATAATAATCCACTCAATCAAAGCACTTTCAGGGCCAGACGGTTAAAAATACGGTTTAATGCTTGCTACAAACTGACGTTTATTATTTTAACAGTGCATCGGTAAACATATATAAGGATTTTGCAGGACTGTTGTAATGGAGATGGACTTGATCGGTTAGCAGTCAGCTATAGTGCAGTGAACATCATGCAAACTTAGATACGTGAGCTATTGCTTACATGTCAAATAACATGATAGAGTGTTACACATGTTTAGCTGTCGACAGCTTTCAGCAGCTCTTCTGTGTCGGGTTCACCAGCCATATGGGATTTCTAGGATAGCTCGTTTAGACATCTAAGCTAATGTAAACACAGTCATGATGATAAACTACATGGAAGACCGACAAATAGTAAAATCTTTCATACCTTCCGGCCTTTAACAAACTCCATTTTAAAAGGACGCAGTCCGTTCGGTTCAGATGTAACGCTGGTAGGCCAAATAATTAAAGATTAAGCTCAAAGTTGACAACAAGCTCAATCGGTGCGGGAACTTTTATTTTGAAGGGTGTTCTGATAATACGACATTACTCAACGCACGAGTTGTGATGTGTGATATTCAGCGGATAAATGAGTTAACCTGTTATACAATACATAAGTGAAAATATATTTAAACTAGATTATGCTGTAAATACTGTTTTGTTCTGCGAGTTTTATCTAACGATAGCCATTTTCTCAGTAAACCTAAAAACAACCTTAATGGCATGTGTATACTATGCAAATTAATAGAAAAATAAAGATAAATGAATAGTTGACAATAATCATCTTTATTTGTTTTATGAGTATACGTGTGTGTGTGTGTGTGTGTGTGTGTGCGCGCGCGCGTTTTTGTGACATAACAAGACACAAATTTGTATAATGACATGGGTATGACATAGGTATTACAAGGAGAGGGTGACTTATGAAGACATTACCCCATGTCCCCATTTTTCAAAAGGCTTATAAATCATACAGAATTAGTTTTTTTGAGAAAGTAAAAAATGTGCACAGTTTCCTGTGATGGGTAGGGGTAGTGTAGGGGGATAGAAAATACGGTTTGTACAGTATAAAAACCATTACGTCTATGGCATGTCCCCACAATTCACAAAAACAAATGTGTGTGTGTGTGTGAAATATTTATAGAATTGTCATTATAAAACTGTGGCACTAACAGACATAAACATGCATATCTGTTGACTTCTGTGTTTTAAAAAATACATTCATGAAATATTGTTTTACTATTTACAGTCTTTGTTATTTTAACAAAAGTAAACACATTTTTCATAAGTGTTGTAAGTACATTGTATTGTTTTATTGTAAACACTATAAGAGGAACATTCTTTAGTGGGCTTTAAGGCTTTCATCAAGGAAAAAGAGGTCTGGTGACACAATAGTGAATCCTAAAACTCATGATCTTACTCCTCCTTCTGTCTCTTCAACTGGCTCAGTAAAATCAGAGGGACTATAAAGAACACTGAACTGAGTATAAAACATAATTCTGCTCCAGCCAACCAGTACACTGAAAAAAAAAAAATAATAATAATGTTATGATTTTCTGAGAGCTGCAAAAAACCAAGATACAGACTGATATACAGTAACTGAAAGGGACATTTCATTGCAATTGTAAGTTACATTTAGGGTTACATTCAGTGTACACATGAAAAAAGACATTTAATCTTACAATATTTTTTTTATTTGTTTACCTGAAGAAGCCACAATAGGGCCTAGTGCTCGAGCTAAAGCTCCAAGACTCCGAAGGATTCCCATTACTGTTCCCTTCTGACTGGCTGAGCCTAAGACATCGACACAGAGATCATTAACATTCAAACTAACTGTGAGAGATCATTACAATCATTATTAAAAGGACAGTTCACTCAAGAAATAAAAAATACTTTTATTGTTTACTCATCCTCATGTTGTTACAAACCTGAGCGATATTTTTTTCTTCTGTCGAACATAAAATAAGATATTTTTGAGAAATGTTTCAGTGTTTTCTGTCTATACAATGGAAGTCAATGGGAACCAAAACTGGTCACCACCACTTTTAAAAAAAAGTATCTTCTTCTGTGCACCACAGATGAAAAAATTAAATTTTCATTTTTTGGTGAACAATCCTTTTAAGTAATGTTCTCTCAAAAAAGCTACAGAATGGATAACTTATGAAAATAAATCTTAAGGCACTCAAAAAAAAAAAAAAAAAAACCCACCATGTTCAGACACTTGTGTTGAAAGGCATGGAACAACTATAGCAGCAGCTGCAAAAATAAATACATTAATTATTACAAATTGAAATACTAATGCAAAAAATACAAGTACATTTTTATTTGGATGATAATAATAATAATAATGCATTTGTATACTGACAGAATTGATGCACTAATTGCTTACCAAAAGAGTACAAAAATAAGCCTGAATAGAGTAGTGTCAAATTCCATGCTATTCCAATGAGCAAGAAGGCTGGTATAAGTGACATAATTGCCTGAAATACACATATTGAAAACAAATATGTAGTCACAATGTGCAAGCCTTTGAGTAGTTAATTATTAAATCATATTCAGAGTTCCAAGGAAATTGCAAGAAAATTTTAATTGACTTGTGATCCAGTAATGCATGAAAGAGTTTACCACGCGAACAGTCTGGATCTGATGACCTGGTTTGATCCTGCGGGCATATCCGCCCTGGATCACTGCCATGGTAATGCCGATGAAAAAGAACATCTTCCCCTGCTGCATGCTACAACAGAAGAAGGCATTCCTTAGGGTTCAGCTGCTCAATGATACACACACAATGATATCAGTATGTCACGAACACGGTTCTGATTAAACAAAACATATCTCGGACTGTGCAAAAGTACATTGGTATATTGAAATCATATCCTAGGGGCAGCTATACTTTTCTTTGACCTTTGTTCACTTTCCCTCATTTTGGTTGTTTATGATATATAATAAATTCTCCAAAACTTCCTGGTTCCTAATGCCTACATACAAATAAACCCACAGTCTGTTTTTCTCAACTTCTTGAGTCACTTCTCATGGTTTAAGTTGTGCCCTGAACTCAAAATCGATTAGTTAGATTTGCAACGGACGGTTTATCTGTTGAAGACAATGGCATGCTTTATAATGTTACACTCTTCTTTGAATGTTGTTTGATGTGTAGCAGCAGTAATCACAGCCTTTGTAGCCATTTTGTTGAAGTTGTTAGAAGTTGTGACATTCAGCAATGTTGCGTAAGCTATAGATTTAGGCCTTACCTGGAAAACTGGAAGCGCTGATGTGTCAGAAAACTCAAGGTGAATTCCAACCCAGAGAAGAGAAATAGATAGGCGAAGTAAACCAGTCCAAGCACCTTAAGATTTTGCATTTCTATAGTGAAAATAAATTAAAATGACAGTTCATTCATTATTCAACCTGGTCATGTTGAAGGCTTCTAGGTTCGGTGAAACTTTATGCTCTCACTTTGTTCAGATGGTGGATTCTCTGTTCTTGTGACCGCAGTAAAACTGAAAAGTGCAACAGGGTGAAGAAGATCTCCTGATTGTTGAATACCTGAAGATTCTGATGCCCCCTGAGTCATGAAAAGCATTCATTACACTTATAATTAAACACAATGCTATGAACAATTAAAAAGAAGTTGGAGTCTATTCAGGAAGTTATCACAATTAAGGTTGTAATGTAATGGAAGTAGAGCCAGATCTTTTCTACCATATTGTGGCGTACAATTGAGTGAAATGGATTAAAAAAATGAGGGTGGGGACTTGGTTGTATTGTTGTATTGTATTGTTGATTGGATGGAGGCAGATCTGAATGCAAGTTTGCAGTCGACTATAAGAAAGGGGCGGGGTTTAAGCAGACTAAATGATTGGAGAAATCCAGCATACATCACTAGAGAGAAGTCTATCATTTCACTGGAAAATCAAGTTATGACTTTTTGATTCAAATTTTAAAAAATAAACATGCATGATGAATAGTTGGCAATATGATCAATAAGATGTATTCAGAAAACAGATCGGGTGAATTTCCATTTCATGCCAACTTTAAATGTTACTATAAATATTAAAGCACATTTGAATAATGAGTTCACTGAGAATTATATAGTTACATTATATTATTACAATGTACCTTAAAGGGTTAGTTCACCCCAAAATGAAAATGATCCCATTATTTACTCACCCTCAAGCCATCCTAGGTGTATATAACTTTCTTCTTTCAGTCAAACACAATCAGGGTTATATTAAAAAATATTCTGGCTCTTCCAAGTTTTATAATGGGAATGAATAGTAACCAAGAATTTGAAGCCCAAAAAAGCACATCCATTCATCATAAAAGTAATCCATACGGCTCCAGTGGGTTAATAAAGGCCTTTTGAAGTGAAGTGCTATGTTTTTGTAATAAAAATATCCATATTTATAACTTTAAAAACTAGACTCACTGGCTTCTGTACGTGAGTCGATTCCGACGGAAGAGTGAAAGAAGGTCATATACACCTAGGATGGCTTGAGGGTGAGTAAATTATGTGATAATTTTCATTTTTGGGTGAACTAACCCTTTAAGTGGCATTACATATCCCAACCATTATTTTAGTCACTAAATTATAACTAATTATTAAAAGTTGTTGCATATTGTCACATTGCTGACCTTTTGTAAAGTCTCTGGCAGCATCAAGAAAATAAAAAGTAGGTCCGCTAAAGAAAAAAGGACAGCCAGCATGGCAGGGCCTTGATAAAACACCTCAGCGTCTTTGAGTCTCAGAGCAAAGTATGCTCCCATTAATGGACCAAATGTGAATCCCAAAGAGAAAGCAACACCAATCATTGCCTGACAACAGAAGAAAACAAACCTAATGAATCTTCAAGTCACTCAAAATTAATGATGTTAAGAATTAGTTCACCCAAAAATTAAAATAATGTAATTAATTACTCACCCTCATGCCGTTCCACACCCGTAAGACCTTTGTTCATCTTCGGAACACAAATTAAGATATTTTTGTTGAAATCCAATGGCTCAGTGAGGCCTGCATAGCCAGCAATAACATTTCCTCTTTCAAGATCCATTAATGTACTAAAAACATATTTAAATCAGTTCATGTGAGTAAAGTGGTTCAATATTAATATTATAAAGTAGCGAGAATATTTTTGGTGCGCCAAAAAAAACAAAACAACGACTTACATTGTGATTGACGATTTCAAAACACTGCTTCATGAAGCTTCGGAGCGTTATGAATCTTTTGTGTTGAATCAGTGGTTCAGAGCGCGTGTCAAACCACCAAACTGCTGAAATCACATGACT
This sequence comes from Ctenopharyngodon idella, assembly GCF_019924925.1. Classification (NCBI taxonomy): domain Eukaryota; kingdom Metazoa; phylum Chordata; class Actinopteri; order Cypriniformes; family Xenocyprididae; genus Ctenopharyngodon; species Ctenopharyngodon idella. The sequence continues at coordinate 14,087,282 of NC_067224.1, read as the reverse complement.
TTGGCGCTCCGAACCGCTGATTCGACACACTGATTCATAACGTTCCGAAGCTTCCTGAAGCAGTGTTTTGAAATTGGCCGTCACTATATAAGCCGTTATTTTGTTTTTTTGTCGCTTGTTATTTTGTTTTTTTGTCGCTCGTCGCTTTATAATATTAATATTGAACCACTGTACTCACATGAACTGATTAAAATATGTTTTTAGTACATTAATGGATCTTGAGAGAGGAAATGTCATTGCTGGCTATGCAGGCCTTACTGAGCCATCGGATTTCAACAAAAATATCTTAATTTACGTTCCGCAGATTAACGAAGGTCTTTCAGGTGTGGAACGGCATGAGGGTGAGTAATAAATGACATTATTTTCATTTTTGGGTGAACTAACCCTTTAATGACCGTAACTCACCATTCCCTTGTTTCTTGCTTTAGGGCAAGGCAGGTCCGCCACAACAGCAGTGCACAAGCTGACATTACCTTTACAAATGCCTCCCACCACTCGAGACAGCAGAAAAACTGTAAAACTGTGAGAAATAGCCCACAGAATGTAGGACACTATGAGACCTACCTGAAAAACAAGGAGAATGTTACTCAAATCTACTGGTCTAGAAAAGGCACTGATCAACGTTGGGTGTAACGCATTACAAGTAGCGCAAGTTACGTAATCAGATTACTTCTTCCAAGTAACTAGTAAAGTAACACATTACTTTTAAATTTACTACAAAGTTACTTTTTCAAATAACAGAGCAATGACATTAAAGGTAATAAAATTCATTTATGTTATTTGTTTACCTGCATGTCATGTGACCATTAAACAACACGAGAACCATGATCATGTGAATGTGTTGTTAAATTATTGAAATATTAACTTAAAATCTCAGGAGCTACTTCCAAGTAAATATTTTAGGTCAAAGGGGTTTGACTTACAAAAAAGTTTGGGAATCCCTGCCCTATTTGATCAAATTTTGTCAGTATGGTCTATACTCACGGTTGTTAACAGGAGCAGTGGTTTTCTTCCATAATCATCTGAAAGAGCCCCAGTAATGGGTGATGACAGAAATTGTAGCAAAGAGTAAAGTGAGCCTATCAGACCTAAGACACCAGAGAAGAAGATAATCAATGTGCATGCCCTCAATACAAAAAGGTCAGTTCGAATTAAATGCTGCATTTAAAGAAGCCCTCAATATCAGCCAGAGTAATGAAGTTACCTCCAAAAAGAACACTGTTATATTTTGTTTCCATAGGAACTCCAACTGCCCCTCTGAACCAGTCCACTATGCTCTGTAATGACTGATAAACACCGTCCTGTAGAATACACAGGAAAAAAAGTGATGCAGAGATTACAACATCAAAATCATAGGTGAAAGCTATTTTTATACACACTGCAAAGATTTTCTTAGCATTTAGTCTTGTTTTTCATTACAAATATCTAAAAAATATTAAATCAAGATGCATTTACTTGAGAAGGAAAATGACTTAAAGGAACACTCCACTTTTTTTGAAAATAGGCTCATTTTCCAACTCCCCTAGAGTTAAACAGTTGAGTTTTACCGTTTTCGAATCCATTCAGCCGATCTCCGGGTCTGGCGGTACCACTTTTAGCATAGCTTAGCATAGTTCATTAAATCTGATTAGACCGTTAGCATCTTGCTCAAAAATGACCAAAGAGTTTCGATATTTTTCCTATTAAAACTTGACTCTTCTGTAGTTACATCGTGTACTAAGACCGACGGAAAATGAAAGTTGCGATTTTCTAGGCTGATATGGCTAGGAACTACACTCTCATTCCGGTGTAATAATCAAGGAACTTTGCTGCCGTACCATGGGTGCAGCAGGCGCAATGATATTACGCATACGTCATTACGTCATTTTTCGTCATTTTTGAGCGATAAAATAAGTTTATTTTTCTTACCCATTGACAGATATTGTTTTTAAAATATATCACCTAATTCTTTAGAAAACAAGTCATTTTGCTTTTCAAGTGAATATATCTTGATTTAAGAATGTTTAGATATTTGTACTGGAAAAAGAAAAAAAATACTGAATAAGAAAATCATTTTTTGTATTTCACATTATGTTACTATTTAACTGCTGCTTTTCCCCCATGCAGTAGGAAAAATGTAACAGAGTAACAATGTTACATGTAACACATTAATTGGAATAGTTCAATGAGAGCGCACATGAAAACATGAATGAAGCCATTGTCAGCTTCATTTAATGAGAAAGAACAGCTCTGAACTTGGAGGCTTTCCACAGACCTGTCTCTTTATCTAAACTATTTAATATTATGAAGTTCATTCATTCAGTATGTAATCATTGCTGACTTTGAACTGGAAATGCTTTGTATATCCTTTCTTTAAAACTCATAAGCAGGGGGAACATGTCATGACTGGAATGCATCATGCACTATCACACAGTCTATAGTTACATGCATGACTAATCTAGGTCAAAATACAGCAACATTTCTTTTGAATAAAGAGCCAGTAAAACACCTTTTTAAATTTTATAACAACAATATATCCAAATGATAACCTTTCTCACCCCAGTTTGACTGTAGTGGTCCAAGATGGAAGGGAACAGGGGAAGTATTAATGTGAAACCCAGCAAGTCAAGCAGCAGTGCCAAGAAAACCACCCTGATGACTCTGGAGGAGTAAACATCCTCAGATGCAGTTTTGTCACCTGCCATTTCTCCACTCCAGTTGTTTTTCTTCACTGCTGAGAACTTTTAAAGCATCTCCTGTGGGCGCTGAACTGAATCACTGAACAAAAACAAAACAGTGAACAACAGTATGAATGTACTCCATTATTTGTCCTTGAAACTAACTAGTATACTAACTAAACTAACTATGGTAAAGTTTGTACATGGTACCATGGTACCATATGTTTTTGGTATTCTTTAAAGTCATGTAAATATAATTTACAAATCAGTCAGTACCATGAAATATATCTAAATATATATATTGTCATTTAATACCATCACTGCACCATATGATACCACCATTATAAGTTTTAGACTAAATAATTTTTTACTATAGACGTAAAAAGTTACAGTGCCATTGTTACACGTTACATGTATTTAATGTAGTAATAACTAGAAATTATGCATCATTTCTTGCAATTAACCCTAAACCAAACCCTCACCCTCACCTTAATCCTAAACCTATAGTAAGTACATGCAGTTAATTATTATTACTCGGTACTTAAATGTATAATTACACTGTAATACTGACATCTTAAAATAAAGTATAACCCTTTATATTAAGGTTACCTTGTTACAGTGTAATTGCACAAATAAGTACTGAGTAATATTAATTAATAACACATGGTTAAGGTTAAGGTTTGGTTTATGGTTAGTTTATTGTTATTATGCATCATTTACTGTTACTAATATAGTATTTACATGCAACCTGTGTAACAAAGACACTGTAAAATAAAGTGTTAACAAAATGTATTTAATAAATATCCTTGTCCAAATTGCACAAATAAGTAGGCTGGATAATATTAATTAACAACGCATTCTTACTATAGGATTATGGATTGATTTATGGTTAGTTAATTGTAAATATGCATAATTTATTGTTACTACTTTAGTAAGTATATGTAACATGTGTAACAATGACACTGTAAAATAAAGTGTTACCAAAAAGTATTTAATAAATATTTCAGTGTCTCTTGTTGTAATTGCACAAATAAGTACTAGATAATATTAATTGGCAACACGTGCTTACTTTAGGGTTAGGGTTTGGTTTACTGTAAGTTGCTTGTAATTAAAGATAATTTCCTGTTACTACATGTAACGTGTAACAAGGACCCTGCAAAAAAAAAAAAAAAGTGTTGCCAAAAAGTATTGAATAAATATTTCAATTTACTATCAATTATTCGAGGACTGAAATAAAAACAACTTGCTATAACTTATTAAAGTAACAAAACTCTCAAAACATTCATCATGCACCGGTCATATAAACTCGCACCGCCCACACAGTATTTCACTCCAGTCTGCTTGAGAGTCCCTGGGAAAACAGGCAGTTCTCAAATCAACTGTAATAAATTCTAAGAGACTTGGCAGTTTGTAACTCATTTAAGTCGGATATTTTTTTTCATTTAACCTAGACGGTGCAGTAAAGTTCACTTGATAGCTTACCTTGAGCTCGCAGTGCGCAATCAAAGTTCCCAGAAGATGCTACTACTTCCCCACACACTCCCCCATCATGAACACACACCAGGAAGCGCGAGCGCGGTGTCTCATTTCACCAGCTACGACAGCCGTGACGTGTAGAGGGATGAGTTATACTGCTGATTTCTGTTAAGCCAATTTAATGAATGCATAAAAAGGGTGCAAATATTTACAAATAAGAGCTTGCCACAAAATATAGTTTCTTGTGGAATATATTGTGAAGGTATAATTTGGAACAACTGAGTGGGAGACGCATGATAATAATACTGTAAGCATGTACAGTCACACAGTCCATAATATAAGTGTTCCTCATCTGTCTGATCTGTCAAAACAGATAATCATAGGGCATGCATTATCAATGAAAATAATACAAATCAATAAATTAATCATTCCTCTCAACCAAATGTTTTAATTTATTTGTTATGTGTAATTTTCAACATCACTGGCTTGATAAGCCAATTTGTAATGGTTTCAAAAGACCACGAGAGGGAGTTAATTGATAATGTTCAAAACTATTGACATAAGGTCAGTCAAAATATATTATTTTAAATAGTATTAATTAGGGGTCTTCTGCCTCTGGATAGAGAGAATGAGCATTTTGTACATAATCTATAAAACCGAGTGATACACCTTTTTAAGAAAGTATTGTCATTTTATTTTCTAAATATTTAGAAATGTTTCTGTTCAGGTGAACATATTATGACAATGTTAAATAACGAGGAATTCACCACACAAGTATTTTTGTCTACATGAAATAATGGGTAATTTTTTGTCATTTTCAGTGGCATGTTTGCCTGGTTAATTTATGACCATGGTATAGTAACAAATTAGTGTATTTATATAGCTTGTTATAGTGCTTATATAAGCAAAGACACAACCATAATTATTATGAACAGTCATTATACGTGTACTACATGACATTTTAATTTGAATGAAACGTATTGCTTTCAAGTAACTTTTTATTGAGTACGTCCATTTTTTTATAGCATCTGTTGACAGTGATATTTCTTTAAATGTCATCTTAAATTGTTGCTTGCAAATACTGAATAACATAAAAGACAAAAAGTACACTAAATAAAATCACCAAACAGGCGGAACCATACAGAAAACAAATGTTTCAGGAGGAACACGACATCGGCGCACACAAAGTAAAGGATTTCAAAATTGTTCAGCTGTCACAGAGTGCTGTAAGTTCAATATGTCAAATAGAAATTAATGATTTAAACGTTTTAATAGGAACACATCATTGACATTACTGATCTGTAATTTTCTTCCCGGACATGACATATTAGCGATGCTTGCTGCTGTTTGTAACACCTTTGGTTGATCAATCAGCGGGACATTTCAATGGTAATAGTAAGTGTGCAGTGTAACAGAAGATGTGCATTATTTAAAAATGTAAAATTATATTAAGTTGATTTACAAGAAAAAGCCTTATTCACTCAACTTGGCATTTTCATGACTCGTCAGTAATCTGTACTGAATACGGTGTATTGTGTTCTCTGCTGTTTGTATTGTCAGGTTTATTGTTCCTGAAGAGGTCCCTCATTTACACATGAATGCAAGTAGACAATGAAGTGCCTCGCTACTTTGCAGTCGTGACATCTCTTACTAAAAGTCGGTCATGACAGCTCAACAGACAAAATGATGTGCACCAGACTACTGACACTGCTTAAGCCACATGCAGTGAAGAGGAATCTACCACAGATCTGTGCTGCCCGTTTTTCAAGTCTCAGAAGACAGCATGAAAACATCATCACAGCCTTCTGTCAGCCTGGATCCTACTTTAACAAAAGCGATGATCACAAACAGAGAATATGGTCTCCTTCACTGGCAGGTCACAACTATGGCACAAGGTTTTTTAGCCTCACACCTGCTGGGATTGTCAACGCAGCCCCAGCGTCCGTTCAGCCGTACCTCAGATTAATGAGACTGGACAAACCCATAGGTGAGCTCATGTCAAATGCCTCCCAGCTGCATAGAAGACACAATGTGTAATGATCCAGGATGCTCAATGAAATCCAGGACGTTACAAGCTCTTTTGTGTTTTGTTAAAATATGAATTGTGTGTTCTTGTAGGAACGTGGCTGCTGTATCTGCCTTGTACGTGGAGTATTGGGCTGGCGGCAGACCCAGGATGCCTTCCTGATCTGCGCATGCTTGCGCTGTTTGGTGTCGGAGCTTTGCTTATGAGAGGAGCTGGATGCACTATCAATGACATGTGGGATAAAGACTTTGACAGGAAGGTATGAGTACATGATTTCAAAGTCGACATGAAGTTGCAATAGTCTTTTCTTCCTTATTGTGACATTTTTTTCCCTCATAATGTTCTCTTCTCAGTCCCAAAAAGTCATCTTTTGTTTTCGCTCATTATCTGAGAACATTAGATGTAGTGGATTTCCATTCCGCTGGTGGTGTAAATTTCAGCATTGCCATCTGCTGGTCAAGACTGAGGCTAACCTCTCCTTATCTTACCTGTGTCAGCATGCCAAAGCAATTGTGCCTTTGGTGTAACATTCTCCATAAACTGTGTCAGATAATGAGAATTAATCTGATTGGAAATCAAACTCCAATGGAAAACATACCAAACCTGTATGACTTTCTTCTGTAGTACATTAAAGAAGATATTTTGAAGAATGTTGGTTAATTGACTTTTCATTGCATGGACATAAAAACCATTGAGGCATCAAAATGTCAAATCTGGATTTGATCTTGGCAGCTGTTGGAATCTGATGTTGGGGTCTGTCAAATTTCTGGTAGGTGTCAAGGACAGCCACTCGGCCCATTGCATCAGGGGAGGTCACACGGTTTCAGGCTCTGGTTTTCCTCGGAGGCCAGCTGAGTTTAGCACTGGGAGTCCTGCTCTGCCTCAATTACTACAGGTAATTCATATTTTACAGATTTTTTTTTTTTTTTCACAATAGTTATTTATGTATTTTGCCAACAATTGGGACTGATAACTTGTAATACTATATCTTTATAGTCACCATGACAGTTCTTATTTTTATAGAACATTGCAATATTTATTAATAATGATATATCTGTGCACATTTGTTTTTTTAAATTAATGTGCCCTCATAATCTTTAATCAAAAACATTCACTTCCGTTCCCCCTCGCAATGATATCTCTTCTCCGATGATGTGTTTAATGGCGCGAGGGTGGGACAATAACCTGAGATCGTAGCAATAGTGCAACAGTACCCGCCCCCATTTTCAGTGGCGTTGGTTTTCGGAAGTAATTTTTTCCCATTCATTTCTCTCATGGGGATTTAAAAAAGTCTTTGTTAAAGCATTATAAGCCATGAACCAAGCCAACTAGCTACAAGGTGAGTCATAACATTACAAACTTTGATTTGAAGCAAAAAAGTATTTGAAAATCAGACAAAAATACAAAGATACATGACTGTGTACTTACAGCTTTTGTAAGGGAAAGAGCTACAATCCCATGAAGCATTGCGAACAGCATAATCGGGTTAAAAACAATGGAGAAATATAAAACTATGCATTTAAAATATTGATTATATAATATAAATGTATCAACAATATTTTTTATTGCAAAATATGCATATTTAAGTATTTTGGGAGGCCATTTACGTAATTTGCAGCGCTTCGTGGGCAGAGCTAAATGCTCTTGGCATGGTTTGCTTGTTTTGACTCTCTGATTGGTGGAAGTTTTGTACAGCACTATGGGTAATGTAGTTTTTTTATTTTATTTTATTTTTTACACCCCAAATTTCACTGTTAAACTTGGTTAAAACATTTTATTTAAAATCATTTTTTTAAAAAAAAAGTTGAAATAATGCAGGGTGATGACTTCAACAGAACCAAATACCACTGATTAACAACCTTGTAGCTTACAGTAGGTCTGTCTTTAAGTTATTGTTAAAACTCAATTTCCCAATTGAGAAAATGTTTGAAAAATTGAGTATTTACTTCTGGAACACGACTGTTGCACTCTATTAGCAAACAACAACGATCCAATCCATTCCCTATGGACAAAATCAAATTCTTACAATTTTTTCTTGTTGGAGAAGCACTTTCTTTCAGATACGTCACAATAGGAAGAAAAGATGATTATAATTTCCCTTTCATGTCAACTTTAATTTCTGATAAAATGTGACTTCCCATCTCTCTCTAGCATAGCTCTTGGAGCTGCTTCTTTGTCACTGGTGGTCACATACCCTCTCATGAAGAGAATCACATACTGGCCACAGTTTGTTTTAGGTGTGTAATCTTTCTCAACCCCTCCCTTCCATATTACTGCTAAATGTAAAAGTACTTAGACTGAACATTCTGTGCATGATTTGTCCCCCCTGTAGGTCTAACTTTTAACTGGGGTGCTCTTCTGGGTTGGTCTGCTGTGAAGGGATCATGTGACTGGTCTGTGTGTTTACCTCTCTATGTGTCTGGTGTCATGTGGACATTGATTTATGACACAATCTATGCCCATCAGGTACAGTATCCAATTAGTAATCACACCCTAACATAAATATGTGCGCAGTGTACATTTTTTCTGATTCACCTCCTCCTCATGAGTAGGACAAAGATGATGATTTAAAAGTGGGCGTAAAGTCTACAGCACTGAGATTCCAGGAGAACACCAAACTGTGGCTGAGTGGCTTTACAGGGGCGATGTTGTCAGGGCTGGTTCTAGCAGGAGTTAATGCTGACCAGACTTTGCCCTACTATTGTGCAGTGTCTGCAGTGGCTATTCATCTCGCACATCAGGTGAGTAAGACAAACTGTACTTGATAACAGTGGCCTGCCTGGGGTTCCAAAAAATTAAGCCTTTAGCCCTATTGTGGATGCCTGTAAAAATAGATTTGCATGGCACCTCAGTGATAAAATTCATGAATTCGGATGGCAGTTTGTTCATGGTGGAGGAGCAAGTTCTTTGATCATACCGACCCACAGGAATGTGCTGCTCACTTGGTCAGTCACATGATTGTCAGCTATAAACAAGAGGATATGCTTGGAATAATATTAATAAATAAAAATTTAATTTAATAATAGTAGAATAATATCCTATTTAAAATCCAATTTGATTATTTAAATAACCCATTATAAAATGGTTTCTGCTTTGATTTTATCTTGGAAAATGGTCAAAATGAAGGTTTAAATTGTTTTTTACCCGGCTATTTGTTCACTAGTAAAATTATTAGTTGCGCAAACCTTAATTTATATAAATGTATATAATAATAAAAATATATATAGCATCCCATAATGAGCCATTTCAAAAATTTACGTGATTTTTGTTCTTTTTCTTCATAACAGTATTCACTGTAGTGGAGCAGTAATGTAACGAAAAATATTTGGGATTTTAAAAAAAATCTAATTGATTGCATGATATGCTAGATTAATTTATCAAATTACCTGCATATCAATATTTGCTGATGAAATCTCTCAAATAAAAAGTTTGTGTGTTCTACAGATTTACGCTGTGGACATCGACAGACCTGAGGACTGCTGGAAAAAATTTGCTTCAAACCGAAACGTCGGACTGCTTTTATTCTTAGGAATAGTGACTGGAAATTTATGGAAAAAGAGAAATGCTGATCAGTATGAAACACAGCTTAACTCCATTTCAAATTAGAGCATCTGCTGGTTGTGTGACTTGTAATAATACCATTGATTTACGAGGCATATCATGTAAACCAGTGTTCCTTTTAAAATATTTATTAAATTGCTACAAACAGGCTCTATTTCTTAAATAATTAGAAAACTTACATTACATCTATAAAATTAATGTTAACATTGATAACAGTGCCAGTAAGTTATGCCTAGATACAGACCAAAAAAAACACCCAAATATTTTTATACAGTGAATAAAAATATAAAAACAACAACAACAAAAATGAACCCCTATACAGGTTGATTACAGTATCTGAATCAGATTTGGATTGTTTTAGTAGAGTAACAGGAGAAGAGGCCAGCTATTTATGCATTGTATGCAAAAGGAAATCTGAGGCACCGTGAACGTACCGAAGAAAAGAAATCACAGGGAAGAATGTATGATCATATTTGATGGGAATGGTTCATTTGGATGAAGAAGCGTGTCATTGCGTAATGAGGTCACGAGGAAGCTCTTTCTTCATATGGAGACTCGTAGGCATCCATTGGTGGACAGGTGCAGACAAGGTGTTGGTCACCGTAAATGTCATCGATTCTTGAGATTGTGGGCCAGAATTTGGTCTCAGGTCTCACAAAAGGCTGTAATAACAAGATATATTTTAAAACTGAATTAATAAGAATGCATTTGTTTTGAGCAAGGAGTCTGCATTTTACATTGATTTAAGTTACGCACCATGGGGAAAGCAGCATACTCTCTGGAATAAGGTCTGTCCCATGTGCTCGAGGTAATACTGGCCAATGAGTGAGGAGCCATCTTTGGAAGACACATGCAAGACAAAATTAAAGCTATATGGGGCAAGGCAATATGCAGGATTTAAAAACAGAAATTAGAAGGGCTTCTAGTAATTCTTCTGTACATAAATGTGTCTAATTTGAGTTGGCAAAAGGAATACAAATAGTTCTGCACTCCACAAACTCAAGTGCATTACTGTAAAGCTCCACAGACGCTGCTGACAAGGAATGTTCCATTAAGTTGACGTTCACCTTAAGAGGATTGACCCTTGAGTCCATCCGGCCCTCTTCTATGTCTGCGATTTCCTGTCGGATGGCCAGCAGCGAGTCACAGAAGCGGTCAAGCTCGGCCTTATCCTCGGACTCTGTGGGTTCGATCATTAGAGTTCCAGCCACAGGCCATGACATGGTCGGTGCATGAAAACCTGTCAGAAAAGGTTGCAGAAAATCAGTAAATTGTCATCCATGAAATTACCCGCTTTAAATGTCGTTTTTTCTTTTTACCATAATCTTGCAGTCTTTTTGCTACATCAACTGCCTCAATGTTTGCTGACTTTTTAAAAGGCCGCACGTCCAAAATAAATTCATGAGCGACAAATCCTGCAAAATAATCAGAAATGTTTGAGGTATTTCAGTTCATTTTTAGGATAAAAAAAAACAAAACAAAACATTACATTCAATAACGCAAACCTTTAGAGCCCTTGAAAAGAATTTTGTAGTGGTTTTCCAGTCTTTTAGCCATGTAATTGGCATTAAGGATGGCCACCTCTGTAGCGTGACCAAGACCCTTTGAACCCATCATCTGTTGAATGGAAAGAAAAAAAAAAATAGATTAATAAATTAGGGATGCATGATATATTGGTACCATATCAGCCAATATTATTATTATTAATTATTATTATTATTATTATTATTATTATTTTTTTTTTTTTTTTTTTTAATTTATTTGTATTAGCTTGATATTGTTTCCTCTATTTTTACATTTAAAAATGACTTTATTAACAATGTAATCTTTAACGTTGTGATGCCCAAATTTTAAATCCTACATGTGAATTACTTTATTAATTAGGCAAATAAATAGTATAGAAATGTACTGTCAGCCCTACTTAATTAAAATAATTAGTCTGTTACAGTCACTGTTAATATCAGTACATCCCTATTATTCAAAAGTTAATTCGGGAAATGCAGAGGGAGAGTTGACCTTAATGTAAGCCCATGAGATGGGCAGGATAGCGCTGGAGCCCCAGGGAGCAGCGCTGATGGTGCCCAAAGAACTTCCTGCATTAGTGAACTGAATGTTCACCACTGGATGACTGGGCAGGAAGGGGGCAAGATGCTGTTTCCTGTAGGCAAAATCAATTAGGTTAACTGGAGTCAACAGATCAATATTTCTGGTACAGATACCATAGAGAAGGTCTGTTCACATCAAAGCACTTACACTCCGATTGGTCCCATCCCAGGGCCGCCACCACCATGAGGAATGCAGAAGGTTTTGTGGAGATTCAAGTGAGAAACATCTGAACCATAGTCTCCTGGTCGACATAATCCAACCTGAATCAAAAAGAAACAAGAACATGAAAGATTCATTCAAAAAAAAAAAATAAATAAATAAATGCACATTTAATGTAAAACTTTACGCCTGTAAAATACCACCTGGTACTATACACCTGGTATTAAGATGCATTTTGGTCGACTGGATCACAAGTAGGACAATGCTAAATACAGGTGTAAATGGAGTCTAAAAAGTTTTGAGCTTGTCCATATTCGACCACTTCCAGAGGTAGTCGAAAACACATTCGACCGGATTGCTTTCATAGTGTAAACACTCATGCGGCTGAACGCGTTAAAACGACAAAAGACCACCTACTGACGTAATGCGTAAACATTATGGGAAATGCGATAGCCAGATGGGATTTTAATTTTGTTGGCTGAAGACCCAGATTTGGTTCGTAAACGAAAAACATACCAAGCACAATGTTCTCTCATCATTCCTGATTTCTAACATGTACTCAATGCGTTCAGCCGGTCTTGCTGCTGTTAGAGCAGAAACGAAAGCTGCTGCTTTCCGTATGTTTTTCCATCGTCTCCGGTTGTGTTCATATGTGAACTGCGTAAACTTTTGTCCATTAGATCGAAAGATCTGAAAAAGCCCATACATTCACAGACCCTCTCTTTGAAGAAGTCAGTACAGAAGTGGTTGAAAGTGGATGAAAGATGAATTAAAACACCAGGTGTAAACAGGAATGTCTCCCCATCATGCATCTTAATTCCAGGTGTGAACATGGCCTTAGCCATTATAACACTGTGAATACAGCTCTTTCTGTAACACAAGCTTCTAAAACTTGCACAGCATTTATTAATATTAATTCAGAAATATGGTGCCGTTTTCTAATAATGCATATACAACTGTTAATGTAAAAAATGAAGACGTTAACATTGACCAAGATTAATAATGAACAATGCTTTTACAGCATTTATTAGTTCATGTTAACATTTAATAACTATTGTTAATGATTACTACAGTGCTGTGAAGCACTACTGTTCTTTCCTTCTTATTTTTCTTACCTGTGCGTTCATGTTGGCACCATCCAGGTACACCTGTCCACCGTTCTGATGAATGAGCTCACACACTTCACGGACGTTCTCCTCAAACACACCATTGGTGGAGGGATAGGTGATCATTATGGCAGCCAAGTTGGCCTTATGTTTGTCCACCTGACAAAAACCAAGTAAAACGTGGTTAAAGTGCATCTTTAAAGGCACTGCCAAACTCTCTCCCTATCCCAGACACAACCAAGCCATTCTTAGGTTGATTCCCTCCAAAAAGTATACAGGTGCAACTCAATAAATTAGAATGTCGTGGAAAAGTTCATTTATTTCAGTAATTCAACTCAACATGTGGAACTTGTGTATTAAATAAATTCAATGCACACAGACTGAAGTAATTTAAGTCTTTGGTTCTTTTAATTGTGATGATTTTGGCTCACATTTAACAAAAACCCACCAATTCACCATCTCAAAAAAATTAGAATACTTCATAAGATCAATAAAAAAAAAACATTTTTAGTGAATTGTTGGCCTTCTGGAAAGTATGTTCATTTACTGTATATGTACTCAATACTTGGTAGGGGCTCCTTTTGCTTTAATTCAGCGTGGCATGGAGGCAATCAGCCTGTGGCACTGCTGAGGTGGTATGGAAGCCCAGGTTTCTTTGACAGTGGCCTTCAGCTCATCTGCATTGTTGGGTCTGGTGTCTCTCATCTTCCTCTTGACAATACCCCATAGATTCTCTATGGGGTTCAGGTCTAGTGAGTTTGCTGGCCAGTCAAGCACACCAAAACCATGATCATTTAACCAACTTTTGGTACCTTTGGCAGTGTGGGCAGGTGCCAAATCCTGCTGGAAAATGAAATCAGCATCTCCATAAAGCTTGTCAGCAGAAGGAAGCATGAAGTGCTCTAAAATTTCCTGGTAGATGGCTGCGTTGACTGTGGACTTCAGAAAACACAGTGGACCAACACCAGCAGATGACATGGCAGCCCAAATCATCACGGACTGTGGAAACTTCACACGACTTCAAGCAACTTGGGCTATGAGCTTCTCCACTCTTCCTCCAGACTCTAGGACCTTGGTTTCCAAATGAAATACAAAACTTGCTCTCATCTGAAAAGAGTACTTTGGACCACTGAGTGACAGTCCAGTTCTTTTTCTCCTTAGCCCAGGTAAGACGCTTCTGACGTTGTCTTTGGTTCAGAAGTAGCTTGGTACGTGGAACGTGACAGTTGTAGCCCATTTCCTGAAGACGTCTGTGTGCGGTGGCTCTTGATGCACTGACTCCAGCTTCAGTCCACTCCTTTTGAAGCTCTCCTAAGTTCTTAAATCAGCTTCGCCTGACAATCTTCTCAAGCCTGCGGTCATTCCTTTCACTTGTACACCTTTTCCTACCACACTTTTTCCTTCCAGTCAATTTTCCATGAATATGCTTTGGCACAGCACTCTGAACAGCCAGCTCTTTCAGCAATGACCCTCTGTGGCTTACCCTCATTGTAGAGGGTCTTGATGATTGTCTTCTGGACAACTTTCAAGTCAGTAGACTTCCCCATGACTGCTGTTGGGATTAGTGACCTAAACCCAGTATTTATACCCTGAGAATGGTAATTTAATAGAACTTGAAATTAAATATTCTAATAATTTGAGATACTGATTTTTTGATTTTGATGAGCAGCAAGCTGTAATCATCAAAATGAAAACAAAAAAGTCTGGAAATATTTTACTTTGTCCAATAAATCTAGAATATATTTAGTTTTACTTTTTGAATTAAATTACAGAAAAAAAAAAAAAAAACTTTTACATGATATTCTAATTTATTGAGATGCACCTGTATACACAGAGCTTTCAAAACATTGCTCTGTTTGAGCATCATGACACAGCAACAATGTGCGAGTTTAAAGTTGGGACTATTTGTTTGCTTAATCAATGGCAGACAAGCGGTGCTTTCAGGAAACCGATTCAAATCTCGTCATCTCGCAATTTTGTTTGGTGCTGCTAGTGGGTCAGAAATTACACAACTTTACACCTTTAACACTTATGTGATATTATGTTATCATAGACAAGTGTATCAGTGCAAATAGCTCTCTAACAGAAGATAAAGGCTTCCTGTTGACAAGTGATGTAAAACGAAACACTTTAAATCATTGTACATACCATGGCTTTAAGGTGAGACACATCAATGTTGCCATCTTTATCCACTTCCACCACCTGAACCTTCATGCCCGCCATCTGTGCGCTGGCAGGGTTTGTTCCATGAGCTGATTTGGGAATCAGACAGACCTGAACAAATCCATAACATATTTAATATGCTAGATTAAATGGACAAAACAAATAAGCAAGCAAACAAAAATCTTTTATTTTTCTAACCAAAGAAACTTGGTTGTTTAAAGACACACAGAACCTATTTTTGCACTTTTATTTATACACTTTCTTGCAACATCAAGAAAGATGTCAAGATTTAAAAAGTTTTATTTGAGCTTATACATATTATGCAAATTACTTTCGTCAAAAATTTCGGTGTGTTGCTTGCATGAAGCCATATGGAATATTCATGGAGCCAGGTAGGCAAGGTCTACTTTCGTTATGTATCTTTTTATGTTCCACAGACATTTAGATTGACATGAGGGTGAGTAAAATAAAAGAATTCTAATGTGGGTGTATTAAATTTTAATCAAGCGCCATCCACTTAACCATTAAATGTCAACATGCCATGACAGACTGTATGGCAGACTTTCTGAACTAAGGACACAGTGGCCCAAACATTTAACATTATGCAATTTGCAGCAGGTCACCATAGACAAACTCATTGTCCAAGGACTGCAAGTCTTAAAAATCACCAAATATGGAATCTTGCACTGAAGTAGAATCCTGTAACGGGTGGTTGTTTTCTATAGCTATTTACTCAACCATGGCAGTTTGAACCTTGGCTTATTTAAGAGCTGCATCCACTATCTAAGATCTGCTTATTAGGGAGATGATAAAAAACAAAGGCCAGATTACAAAACACTGCAATGACTTGACTAAACGTTCTTATCACGGATCTTCTTTCCAGTCCCAACTAGCAATTTGCCACTTTTTCAGCAATTTTTCCTCTCAGGTTCAAAAAACCTTTGAAGATTTTCCACTTTACACTGTGGAGAATTTAACAGTAAAATCACATTTTTTTTTTTTTTTGCATCACTCATGAATCGTTCGCTTTCAAAAATCTATTTTTGTCAGGAGTGAGATCACTGATAGATAACATATTTG
Organism: Ctenopharyngodon idella; assembly: GCF_019924925.1. Classification (NCBI taxonomy): domain Eukaryota; kingdom Metazoa; phylum Chordata; class Actinopteri; order Cypriniformes; family Xenocyprididae; genus Ctenopharyngodon; species Ctenopharyngodon idella. Next base: position 14,070,948 of record NC_067224.1, on the reverse strand, counting down.
AGCACTTTAACATTTTTGGGAGTCTTTTAAAATAATAAAATTAAACAAACGTTTCTTCTGTGTGTGTATACACATACACACAAAATCTCCCAAAACCTCCTTTTGTGGACATCATTTGTAAAAGCAGTATAAAATTATTTTTTTTTTTAAATTGTACAAATGCAAGTTTTCTGTTAGGGTTAGATTATAGTATTTATAACTATACAATGTCCCAATTTAGGTACCCAAATAAACGCACAAGTAATGTCCCCAGTCAAAGATACAGAAATCTTTGACTTAAAACCACTTATAAATCATACAAAGTGACACTTTTTTTTTTTTTTTTTTTTTTTTTTTTATGTAAAACTTTCTGCATTTTTCTGTGATGGGTAAAGGGTTAAGGGATAGCATATACAGTTTGTACAGTATAAAAATCATTATGTCTATGAAAAGTCCCTATAAAACAAAAAACCCCAACGTGTGTACAAAAAAAAAATAAAAAATAAAAAATTGTTTAAGAGATTATATAATATTTTGAATGAATTAACTTACTTTGAACTTTTTTTTAATTAATTTTTTTATGGAGAATGTTTGAAGCATGTTATCAGATTGAAATTTTGCTTATAATTAGTTCTCAAAAGATTAGTAAAATTCATGAAGGGTCAACCTGATACCTCAAATGTCAAGTATGTTTTTAAGTATGTTTGCTCTGAGGTCGAGCATGACAATTAAAGTTAAATGATAGGGGCATTTCACTGCAGGATGATACTCACTGTTCTATGAGATTCTCCTTTGGAATTCAGATAGGCTTTGATTGCAGCCAAGCCCGCGTATTCCCCCTGCGCGCCGCTACAGAACAAAAAAAAAAAAAAATCAATAGCATCATGTAACCGTTCTGCCTCAGCATAACAGAGTTCAAAGATTGCTCTTGGCCAAGAGTACAGTATACTAATGATCCTGTTAAAGTGTCAACCAAGCAGAACGTATAGATGGGTACACACCCCCATACTTATCAGCCCAAGAAACCTGAATGAAACAGAGTCATGTTGACACTAGATTTGTCAACTACAAGACCACTGTTGTTTACGATTAGAATGAATCATCTGCTTGATATTGTAGCAGCAATTTCAGGTAAGACACTTGCCTGTTTGGTTGAAAGGAGATCTTATCATATCCTGTAATCTCACAAAGGTCTCTCTCTAGCTGCCTGAAGAGCTGCTGATAACCTTCAGCCTGCTCCAATGGCACGAAGGGGTGGATGTTTGCAAATTCTCTCCAGGTGATTGGCTGTTGTGAAAAGATTACAGTGAAACAATGAAAAGATCAGGGCTGCATTTCTAAAAAGCATCGAAATCCTAAGTAGATTGAAACCATTGGAACAAATGGTCTGTACGATCAACTTAGCTCACAATGCTTTTGGGAAATGCAGCCCTGATTGGTTAAAGTGAGGCGATGTCAGAGAAAAGAACAAGAAAAAAAAAAAAAAAAAAAAAGGGCAAGAGAGCAAATTCATTCTAATTCTAAAACAGCAGAGCAATACTGACTCACCATGAGCTCCGAGGAACTGTTCAGCTTCATTGTGCATGAGCCCTGGATTCAAAAGCAGAGTTTGTGTTACTGTGATGTTTTTATGAAAAATCATCACATGGGGTAAACCCCAAAGTAAACTCTGTGATACTCTGATTTTTTTACTTACCAATGGAATCATACTATGTACGAGAGAAATATCCTTATTTTCCAGGCGCTTCATGTAACGTACAATATTGGTCTCTGAGTGATAACTGAAATTGAAAACAGTACAAGTAATTATTATACAGAAAAAAAAGCATATCCACACAGTTGTAGCAAGTTTCATTCACTAACAGATTTGTTAAAAACAATAGCTAGCATTGAAACAAACCTGTTAAACACTGGATGGGTGAGAAACTTGCTGGTTCTCTTGAAAGGGCTTGCCAGCAATCCTTTTGTTCGCTCACTCATTTTCTCAGCAATAAGTTCCTGATAAAGGTCAAAAAGATGATATCTCATAAGAGAACGAAGACTTTTCGACTTTCAGAGATTTTTAGCAACATTTAAAATCTTTCTGAATCAGGCAAGAACTTACAGCTGATGATTCACACCCGAAGATCCAGAGCAGATCGTCCAAGTCTCTCTCAGTGACAGTTTCATCCAGAGACACTCCGAGCTAAAACCACATCAATAAATTGAAAACATTAACAAATGAATAATAAAATAAAATATAATAAAATAAAATGCATCTAACTCACCACTCCATCACCGTACAACCGTAGGTTGATTTCCCGCTGTGTAGCTTTTTCTAAGATGTCCTTGCCAGCCACACCGCAGTTGATCTTCAGTGTGTCAAAAAAGTTCTCATGTTGGAGTTTGTGCCCAGCTCTTTTCAGCCCTATTATAACAATAAGAAGCAATCAGTATCATAAAAATCCCTATAAAATTCTTATAAAAAGAATAAACAAGAGAGTCAAACGACTTGCCCTCAGCGAGAATCAACGTTGCATTGTGGGTTCTCTCTGCAATGTGCCTCAATCCTTGAGGACCATGATACAACGCATACATGGCAGCCATGTTTGCAAGAAGAGCCTGAGTTTAAAGACATTAAAATTTAGTGCAGATGCACAACTTCACAAATTATACACACACATTCTTATACAGCTGTCTTTGTGAGGACCCTTACCTTACCCTAACCCTACCCATCACAACTAGGTGCCCAACTCAAACCCTAACCCTAAACCTACCCTTAAAGGGTTAGTTCCCCCAAAAATGAAAATTGTCTCAATTATTCACCCTCATGTCGTTCCAAAACCCTAAGTCTTTCGTTTATCTTTGGAACGCAAATGAAGATCTTTTGGATGAAATCTGACAGCTTTCTCTCCCTCCATATTAGACAGCTACCCAATAGAAACTTTGAGGCTTCAAAAACAAAGAGAACAGAAAACTTATCCATACGAATTGAGTGGATTAGTCCAAATTTTCTGAAGAGACTCAATTGCTTTTTATGATGAACAGATTTAATTTAGTCTTTTACTCACATATAAACATTGATCAGTGAACATAAACAGAAGCTCAACCGAACCTCAATGACGCACAAGAGCAAACCTCTTGTGGAAGCTCAAACATGCCGCATAACACACAAGAATGAACCTCACTGGTTATGCTGTGCGTTTAACCTTATCCCTAAAACCAAGTGTTGGTTCTCAAACAGGCCTCAAACAGGCCTTTAAAGGGGTCTCAGAAAGTAAGGACAGGCCAAAATGTCCTCACTCCGATGGTCTAAAACTCAAATCGGTCCTCACAAAGATAGTTATACAAGTACACACACACACACACACACACACACACACACACACGTATATATTGTATTTTCAGATTAGTTAAGCCAGGGGTGTCCGATCCTGCTCCTGGTGGGCCACTGTCCAGCAGAGTTTAGCTCCAACTCCAACTAAACACACTTGAACCAGCTAATCAAGGTCTAATTAGGCATACTAGAAACCAGTCAGGTGTTGAGGCAAGTTCACCCAAACTTCCAGGTTGAGGCAAGCTGGAGCCAGGACTGAGTTTGGACACCCTTGAGTTAAGCTATACCTGAGCAGTGCAGATGTTGCTGGTGGCTTTGTCTCTGCGGATGTGCTGCTCTCTGGTCTGGAGAGCCAGACGATAAACCTCTTTACCAGCTGCATCTCTGTAACAGTAAACATTTGACAGTTTATACCAACATTGATGAGGCAAACTACATTAAAGCCTTGAGACTATAAAAAGGACAGACTCACCTGGTCACCCCAACCATCCTTCCTGGCATCATCCTGACCAGATTTTCTTTTACTGCAAAGAACGCAGCATGAGGCCCACCATAGCAGAGAGGAACTCCAAAGCGCTGAGAGTTGCCCAAAGCGATGTCAACTCCAAACTCACCAGGAGGACGCAACACGCAGAGAGCTAGCAAGTCTGTGGCACAGCAAGCTAGTGCCTTTGGGGGGAAAAAAAAAAAACAACAACAATGGAACAGGATCACAATCTGGTGCTTTAATCATGTATGAACCATGCTGGGTAGATTACTTACAAAATGTAATCCGTTACTAATTTCAAATTACTTGACAAAAATTGTAGTTAGTAATGTAATCCATTACATTACACATTATAGGTAATATAATCTGACTACTTTTTTTGATTAATTTTAGATTACTTTTGACCTAACTCGTTTATCACATTGAATAGGATTATCTTGTACCATATCGATATAAAAATACAAAGAAAAAGTAAATATATTCCAATCTTTGTTATCAACAACATGAAGTGCATTAAATATTACATTACGACAGGATTTCCCAAACTTGGGTGCGTAAGAGAACTGCAGGGGTTTTGTGAGTTTAATGAAAAGCTATTAATTAAATAAACCATAAAAATTTTTAATTAAAATCATTTTAAAATAATAAAAAATATATTAATGTTTTAAAGAAAAAAAGCATCCCAAATACAGGTTTAAATGACTTACTGAGTGATAATTCAAATAATAATAATGAATGTGTTTGTCAGGAGTTGATTTGATATGCATTTGCTAAAATACTCCTCAAAAGTGAAATGATTTCTTTAAATCCAGGCATCAAATGTTTTGTGGCCTCTCAATTTTCCTTATTACTGCAACCTGACTAGTGGCTGGTTTGTGTGTGCAATTTCACAAAACTAGAAGACTTTGTGAATGTATATAAACAATATGCTTTTTTTAGAAAGGAAAATGTAAAACATGAAAAAGAATCAAGGAGAATCAATCAATTATAAATGATATAGTACCATTGTGTGAATGATATGTAATCAATAAAAAAGTAACTAGTCTGATTACGAGTACTTTGAAATGTAATATAATCTAATTACAAGCACTTAATTTTTGGAATCTGATTACGTGATCCAGATAATATGTAATCAGTAACTACCCAGCACTGCTGTATTAATCATATGATATAATGCATCTGTATACAAAAAAATAGATTCTGTAGTGGGAACAGAGGACCACTTAAAAGGATAAGTCACCACCATGTCATTCCAAACATGAATGACTTTCTTTTTTTACATAGAACACAGATGGAGATATTTTGAGAAAACATTCAAATCTCACTATAACATATTCAAACTTGCCATGAAGACGGGGTCACACTAGGCCAGACATCAGTAATTGACAGCTTACTTATTTAGTAGTAAGAAAAGAACAGTGTGTTCTTCAAATTCTTTTCCTTTAGTTTTCCACAGGAGAAAGTACTCAAACAGGTTTGGAATGGTGAGTAAATGATTCTGACGTTAATGATTCATGTAAAACCTAAAATGCAAATGTGAATTTTATAAATGACAGAGAGGTGAGAGGTACATACACCACCCTTGTGGGCCTGATCAACAAGTGCAGTAAAATCTTCCACCCTGCCCTCAGTGTCTGGATACTGGAAAAGCACACCGCTAACATCCTTCCCACTGAAGTCCATCTCATGAGGAAGCTTGAGAACGGTCTTCACACCAATGTAACTAAAGGATACAAACATTTAATTAGTCGAGATAGATCGATGGAGAGACTGATGAGAGATAGATAGAGAGACATAAAGAAAGAGATAGAGAGACTAGTGTCAAAGGAATAGTGAGCACAGACTAGCTATTGAGACAGACAGACACAGGAAGCTGAAGCTGGTTACCCAGAGAGCAAAGGGTGTGTGCTCACTGTAGGACAGAAGAGATGATTCAGATCAATAAGAGAGCTCTACATAAATTCAAAGTCAAAATGAATTTTACAGCCATGACTGAAGTAGAACAATTAAAGAGGGACAGAAAGCAGCACTGGCTGCGAGATATGTGTGGATGTGCCACAGCCTGAGAGACGGCAGAGACTGTGGTGTCAAATGTTCACACACGTTCTAATTTGTTACACTTATTTAAGTGTAAGTTATGTTATAATATTATTTTCTTCTATTATTTTTATTTTATGTACTTATATTTCAAGCTTTGGCAATATTGTATTATTTACAGTCATGCCAATAAAGCAATTTTGAATTGAATAGAGAGAGACAGAGATAAGTAGACAGATAGAGGTTTTATTCTATAAATTGGTGAACTTCCTTACTTGGCTCTGGTTTGCACAACTGCAATAGTCTGTGGATGGCAGCGTGGGTCAATGTAGAATGTTCTTCTTTTGTTTTGCCTTTGAAAAGGAAAAGGTGAGTGTTAATTATCACTCCCAGCCCCGGGGATTTACCATCCTGCACGCCAAAGAACTGAATGTGCTCGTTCAAGTGTTGGCTAATAGGCAAAACTCCTTGATAAAACAACATCATGTTCTTCACAGATGTTTTCAGCAGTTAGTGCACTAACCTGTTGCAGAGCTGCATGGCCTCTGCAGCGGCAGTACCTTCATCCAGCAATGATGCATTGGCTACTGCCATCCCCGTGATGTCACAGACCATGGTCTGATAATTGAGCAAGCTCTCCAGACGCCCCTGAGAGACCTCAGGCTGGTACGGTGTGTACTGAGTAACCCTATAGAAAACACAAAACTCACTATAGCGCTAACCAAAGACCTTCAGCTTGAGTCACAAGATTTATCTGATGCTACTCATTTATGTAATAAAAATCATCAAATTGCAATTTGCTTTTTGCCTAGAACTGTATGGACCATGAGAAACTAATGAACAAAGTGTTCTAGCTCGTGGCTGTAAATTTTAAGTCCAATTAGTGAAACAAAGGGTTGATGTGTGTCAAAATAGATTCCTTAGTCCACTTTTTGGCTTTGCTCCACCAGAAGGTGAAAAATGCTTCAAAAAGAAAGGGAGAGAGAGAGAGAGGAAAAAAAAAAAAAAAAAAAAAAGACATACATACCATCCCGAATTCTCAAGCAGGTTTCTTTGTATGACCTGTGGGACGGAGCAGTTATAATAGCCCATTCCAATATAGGACCTCCACAACTTGTTCTTCGATGCAATCTTTTGGAGTGAGTCAAGAATTTCATTCTCACCTGTGGTGATTAAGTATAAAGATAAGAACGATTTGGATATCTGAGGTTACTGATCAAAACAAACTATGTGTAAAACTCCCTAGATTAATTTAACAGTGCTCGCATACTTTGAGCATGTAGCAGTTGCTTTTATCATGAGTAGTCAATATAGTCATGAAAGAATTGGATTGATTTGAAAAAAAAAAAAAAAAAAAAGATGATCATGGCCTGGTTTCACAGACAGGGCTTAGATTAAGCCAGGATTAGGCCTTAGTTCAATTACTACATTTAAGTAGCTTTTACAAACATGCCTTAGAAAAAAAACATTACTGGTGTGCATCTTCAAAACAAATGGCACTGACATATCTTAAAGGCTTAGTTCACCCAAAAAATGAAAATCGTCATTAATTACTTGTCGTTCCAAACCCGTAAAGATCTTTGGAACACAGATTTTTTTGATGAAATCCAATAAAGGTGATGATACACGGGGCAACTTTTTGAGAAATGTTGCTGAGCAACGTTGCTTGGGCACTTTCCCATTGAGAATGAGCAACAAATTTCTATCTGGATGCTTTAGATCGGTCGTGGGCAATTTTTTGAGATCCTCCAGTCAGAATGCTAGCAGCCGATTACATGACCGGCTTGGAGATTTCAGAAAAAAAAAAAAAAAAAAAAAAAAATCAAACAAGATGGCGGTCTCTCAGCGGCAGTGGAGCGAAGAAAAGGAGCGTCAACTTATATCTTTTTACGCTGGTAAGTTGTCATGTGTCAACCCAAAACAGGGAATTTACCTAATTTAATGCTTAAAATACCAACAGGTGTCCAATGTAATGTGCTTAGGCTATAATTTAGCCATTGAATGTTTTCAGTTAAATACTAAAAAGATGCAGTCTGTGTAACATCTGTAGTGGCGTAAGCTGTAGGGCGTGTGGCACATGAAAATGTCTTTTGACGCAATCGACGCGGGTTCGAATCCGCCTTTTGCCAAACTCGTTCTTCTCCCTTTTCCTATCACAAATCATATCAGAAAGAAAATATTTAAAAAGTTTAAATAAAGTGCCTAACAACTGATTATAATAAAGTATTTATTGGGTTGGCAATAGATTTGCTCCTCTCTGATTGGTTACGGTCAACTGTCTGTTGCCCTAATTAGTTGCCCTGTGTCTCACCAGGTTGCCCATTGACGGCAACATTGCTCAAAATGTTGCCCCATGTATCATCACCTTAGAGGTTTCTGAACCACACATAGGCAGCAACGTCATTGCACCTTTCACAGCCCAGAAAGGTAGTAAAGACATTGTTATTGAATAAAGAAATTGTTGAATAAAGTCATTAATTTTGTTTTTAGTATTCTTGTCGCTTTGTGACATTAAGGTTAAACCACTGTAGTCACGTTGACTATTTTAACAATGTCTGTACTAACTTTCAGAAACCTCTCAGATTTCATCAAAAATATCTTTTATTGTGTTCCAAAGATGAACGAAGGTCTTACGGGGTATGGAACGACATGAGGGTGAGTAATTAATGACAGAAATTTCATTATTTGGGTGAACTAACCCTTTAAGATATGTAAGTGCAAGTTTCTTTCAGTTAAGACAGCTCAAACATGCATTTTAGTCTGGGACTAGGCTTAAGCCTTGTCTGTGAAACCAGGGGTAGGTCTTTCAGATTTAAGCTCCTTCCATAAACAAAAACACCCTTATGGTTTGTGTTGCATCAAATTGAAATCAGCTTCAATTTTACAAGTGACTGTGCCTCAATATTTTTAGGAAGCTTCTCACATGACTCATATTATAAGTACTAAACAACTGCCTTCACACATAGTGGCAAATACACCTGGTATGTACATGGTATGACCTACATTGTCCTGATAAATAATACAAGAGCACACAATCTCACTGATTAATAAATGCACTAAGCGTTTTTGCAATTTAAAATTTGGTAGTAAAAAGGTAGATAAAGGGCACATATGGGACATTTCCTGGTGGCTAGGTAGCTAAGTTTAATAGTTGTAGTTCGAGGGCACTGGAGCCGGTTCATACAGAGACTTGCAAATTCCCGAGGCATTGTGTTGCAGCTTAGCAACGCAGCAACTGAGCAGGGCAAAGATAATGCTGTAGTAAAAACAGCTAGAGAGAAATACACATTACTGACCCACCCCCCAACACTAACATGTCTGCGGGATGTTCATTTTGTTTTACACAATGAATATTTGTGTGACAATGAAGCAGGCAGCTGTTTTATAGTGTTTGTCAGTGTAAAAATTTGCTTTAAAACGATAAATAAACAAAATATTAATAAAAACTACAAATGGGAAAGTTTAGAGAGCCAAAGCAGTCCATTCTTGTTGAGCAGTGAATTTGCAGGATTTGCAGACCAAGCTCTGTGCAGCTGAACCAGCAGAATCCAGTATAGCCCCCCCATCAGCTTCAGCATGGCTTGCTTCATTAAAGACACACACAAGCAGAGGAGAAAACTGACTCCTGCCATATGTCAAACCTCATAGTAACTATAATAAATTATGTATACTTTTTAAAACCCTCATTTTGTCATTCATAATGATTTGAGTAGGGGGGGAACAGTCTAGTGAGTGGTGTTATGTTGGCATAAGCATACTGCTTTTCAAATAGAGAATTTTTTATATCTGCATAAATGTCTTAACATAAAAATAAATTGTGATTTTACATTTTAATATTAGTATTGTCGACAGAAATTAAAACGTGTTATTTACACTCCGGGTGTACTATATTGTTTTTATGTGTAAATCGTCGCTTTTTATAGTATATGTATTTGAAATAATTATCAGACTATATGATTGCCAATACATCTCAAAGTTCTGCCTGCTAGTCGTCGTTATTGCCATTAAATTGTCAATTGTTACACAAAGTTATATGTTGAGCGGTGCACGCGTGATGTAATGCTACTGCTAACCAGATCAAACTGGCCGTGTGACGCTGAACTTTACACTCTAATTGTCATCCTATTGGCATCGGCTGAGGGCGTCAGGAGATTGGTGCTGCTCGCCGGGCTCCGCAAAAACAACTCCAAATATGTTCAAAGGAAGACTTAACGGTGAAAAACACTCCAGTAAGGTCTATTGGCACACAAAGAGCGTGTAACCTACATTCCTCGCTCAGATAGACTCCTTTGTTAGAGTCTGGTCCGTTAGAAAACCCTAATTCGAAATATTTCGAAATAAAAATATATATTTGATAGAAAGGCTTAAAGAAATTAATAATTCCGCTGCCCTAAAATCTGACGCCACACATAGTTTTTAAATATCGCTTAAATGAAATGTAACCTCGCGGTTTTCCTCACAGACAGTCAATGCAAATATATGATGAATTCACAACAACAAACGACACGTGTTTCCTCTGTCTGCAGCTGCTGAGAGGAGTAAAGAGCAACTTACACACAGGATCGTCCATTTTCAAACTTCTTCCCAGGCGGATGGATGCGGGAATTGTGTTTTCTATAAGCTGAGTGACTGACTGAAATCAAAATCAAAATGTAAACTATTGATTTGTTTAGAATTTTTATTTATCAACAAAAACCGCCAAAATTGTTGCACATTAGAAAGTTTAAGATGCGAGTAAAATGCTCACATAAAGCGCTTAAATAGGCTAGCAATCAAGTATATTAGTTAAAATATGCTGTTTAAGTTTTTATAAATTAGTCTTACCTCAAGTCCAAGAGTATTGAGCATCTCTCTTTTCTCTTTGTCACCCGGTCCAATGTGTCTTTCAGAGAAATCATCGTGTCTCGGCAGAATTCTTTCAATCTTTCTGGACCACAAAACTTGTGAGGTGCCCATACAGCGCACATTTGCAGACACATCTGCGGTTAAACCTTGAAGTTTCTTAAAAACATCCCCTTTGCTGCTGATATTCCTATACGGCACGCGAGCGTTCATCGACCTGCTGATGACAACACGCCAGGATTTAGCGCAGCTCTGCATGTTCTTCGCTTGAGATTGACGAAAATTATACACGATAATCTTTCAGCCAGCCTCCACGCCGTGTAACCCACTAAATGTCTGTGAAATTCCTTAAAAGTGTCTATTTTATACGCCTCCTCGTTGCACAAGGAGCAGCCAATCGATAAGGGAACTCTCTCTGACGCAGGGACAAGCCCCGCTCGTTCAGGTTCCGCCGTAACTTTCGAATTTGCAGTGGCGGTTTATACGAAGCGCTTTATCTCCATTACTCATACAGTTGGTATCTGCTCGTTACATCATTTCTATGTCTTTACATGTTTTGTAGTTAAGTTTTTAACGCCCAAAAGCGTGAGAAAATTGTCGAGCAATCTGAATGCGGTAGATAGAAGCTGGTAGGACAGTGAAGAGTTCCTAAGGGGGTCCTCATTCTCCACACCTGAGGAATGCTCTGCAGGTCCTTTAAAAAGAGAGGACTTTCAAGTCCGCTCATCCACCCAACTATCCGTCCGTCCGTCCGTCTATCTGTCTATCCATCTGTATGATAATATATACATCTGTCTGTATCCATCCATCTGTCTGTATGATAGTATATCCATCTATCTATCTGTCTGTCTATCTGTTTGTCTGTCTATCCATCCGTCTGTCTGTCTGTCTGTGATAGTATATCATCTATCCATCCATCCAACCATCTGTCTATCTATCCATCCATCTGTATGATAGTATATCTGTTCATCCAACCAACCAACCAACCATCTATCCATCTATCTGTCTGTCTATCCATCTGTATGATAGTATATCTGTTCATCCAACCAACCAACCAACCATCTATCCATCTATCTGTCTGTCTATCCATCTGTATGATAGTATATATCCATCCATTCATCTGTCTGTCTATCCATCTGTATGATAGTATATCTGTCCATCCATGTATCCATCATCCAACCTTCTATCCGTCTGTCTATCTATCCATCCGTCTGTCTGTATCATAGTATATCCATCTATCATCCATCCATCCATCTGTCTGTCTATCCATCTGTATGATAGTATATCCATCCATCCATCCATGCATCTGTATGATAGTACATCCATTCATCCATCCAACCAACCATCTATTCATCTGTCTATCTATCATCTGTATATTAGTATATCCATCCGTCCATCCATTTATCTATCCATCTTTATGATAGTATATCCATCCATCCATCCGTCTATCTATCCATTTGTATGATATTATATCCATCCATCCATCCATCCGTCTATCTATCCATATGTATGATAGTATATCCATCCATCCATCTGTCTGTCTATCCGTCTGTATCATAGTATATCCATCTATCATCCATCCATCCATCTGTCTGTCTATCCATCTGTATGATAGTATATCCATCCATCCATCCATCCATCCATGCATCTGTATGATAGTACATCCATCCATCCATCCATCCATCCATCCAACCAACCATCTATTCATCTGTCTATCTATCATCTGTATATTAGTATATCCATCCGTCCATCCATTTATCTATCCATCTTTATGATAGTATATCCATCCATCCATCCGTCTATCTATCCATTTGTATGATATTATATCCATCCATCCGTCTATCTATCCATATGTATGATAGTATATCCATCCATCCATCCATCCATCCGTCTGTCTATCCATCTGTATGATAGTATATCCATCCATCCATCCATCTGTCTGTCTATCCATCTGTATGATAGTATATCCATCCATCCATCTGTCTGTCTATCCATCTGTATGATAGCATATCCATCCATCCATCCATCCATCCATCTATCCATCTGTATGATAGTATATCTATCTATCTATCTATCTATCTATCTATCTTGTGTTGTATGTAAAAAGCGTTTTCTTGTTCTGTATGAGAGAATTGTTTACTCATAACTTGGTTGGCACTCTGTCAGATTCCATTTAGGAAATAAGTACACACCATGTGACGGACTGAATGTCTGTCTATCTATGCAAGCCTGGAATCCAGAAAGATAAAATAAAATATAAGCCAGCCATACATATTTATCACATCTCTTTTACTCACACACAACACTTGAGGAGTTACCACAGATCTGGCCCGGTGATGGATCTCGTTTGGATATTTTGTGATGGAAACCCACAGCTGTTTTACCAGTTTATGAACATACCATTTGCATTTCTGTTTTGTTGTTTAGCCAGACAAGGACATCTCTCACTAATCAACAGGTACAGTATAACAACATGATCCATGCTGTTACTCATGTTTTTTGATAAATGCATTGTCCTTTCTCAGAATGTTTAGGTCACTTGTGAAATGAAATAGCTGAAATTCATCTCCTACTGTAAGGTATATCTACCTGACTTTGGGAGGATTCATCCTGGCCATTGTAACAATGGGTCCATACAGCTTATTGCTGTTCTTCAGTGCTGTCCTTCTCCTGCTGCTGATCCAATGTCTACATCCAATGCATATTCATCAGTGGACACTGGGACTACAGATGTGTTGGCAAACCTGCTGGCATTTGTACATCCAGTACCAGTTATACTGGCTTCAAGAAACACCAGACTCTAGGTATTTCTCTAAAAGTATACACTGCATGAAAATATCCAGTTTTGTCCAAATTTGAGCTCTTGTTGTATTCCTAACAGGCTTTTACTGGCCATATCCGCTCTCATGCTGATGACCCAGAGGGTTTCTTCTCTGTCACTTGATCTGCAGGAAGGAACACTCACTAGTCCCTTTCAAAACAGCAGTCAGGATCAATATGTCCTTATTCCATTTCTAAGCTACTCACTTTACTTTCCTGCTCTTCTTGGAGGACCACTTTGCAGTTTCAAAACATATGTGGAGTCTGTTAGGCAAATGAGTGTAACTCCACCTTTTGCTTCATATTTAGGGAATCTTACTTTAAAGATATTGCAAGTTGTAGTTTTGGTGTGGATTAAATATCCTCTCAAGAAACTCTTAACATCACTCTTAACATTTAGAAACAGCACTTACGTTTGTCAAGATATATTATGGATCTGGATCCTGTCGCTGCTACTTAAGATGAACTATTACGCGCACTGGAAGATCAGTGAGTGTGTTAACAGTGCTGCAGGAATAGGTCTCCATGGTTATGGTCACAGTGGAAAAACATCATGCGATGGGCTTTCTGATGGCAGTCCATGGGTGACTGAAGCATCAAGTCGTCCTTCAGTTTTTGCTCGCCAGTGGAACAGAACCACGGCAGCGTGGCTTCGAAGAATGGTCTTCAAAAGGTCCAACAAATCTCCATTGTTTATGACATTTGGGTTCTCAGCGTGGTGGCATGGCCTTCATCCAGGGCAGATTCTGGGCTTTCTCATCTGGGCCTTCACTGTGCAGGGGGACTACAAGCTACATCACTTCTTGCATCCAAAGCTTACCTCCCTGTGGAGGAAATGGCTGTACGTGTCTCTAAACTGGGCCTTTACTCAACTGACCATTTCATGTGTTGTTGTCTGTGTGGAATTTCAGAGTTTAGCATCAGTGAAACTGCTCTGGTCTTCATATATCACTGTGTTTCCATTACTGAGTATTCTGATGAATTTAATCCTATGAGAAACTCACAGTACTAGTGTAAATTATATGTCATCAAATATCTCATAAAATATGGTAAATACAGAAGCTTATCCAAGCTTGCTTGACCAGCCAAACTCATAGGTACTCACACGTCAGGAAAGTATTTGAGCTTACATTTACCATATTTGTTGTTCTGCCTGTGTATGTGCGTTGATTTTTGTTCATGTGTGAATAAAAGCCTATTAAATCTGTTCATCAAATAAAGTGATTATGTTTCTTCAGAAGACTTGGATTAAAATGCTCGCTTCATATGGATTACTTTAACAATGTCTTTCTGAACTTTTTGATGGGTGAAAGTTTTGTTTGTGTGGACAAAAACTCAAATGGGCAAAAACGATGAGAGAATATTAAAATCATATCAGGTTTGGAACGACATGAGGCTTTTACTGGCCATATCCGCTCTCATGCTGATGACCCAGAGGGTTTCTTTGTCACTTGATCTGCAGGAAGGAACACTCACTAGTCCCTTTCAATGATAAGGGACTAGTGATATATTTCATATTTGGGTGAACTATCCCTTTAATCTACTCCTAACATCTACTAGCCTAATAAAGCATGTTAAAGGGTTAGTTCACCCAAAAATGAAAATTCTGTCATTTATTACTCACGCTCATGCCGTTCCAGACCCGTAAGACATTGGTTCATCTTCGGAACGCAAATTGAGATATTTTTGTTTAAATCCGATGGCTCCGTGAGGCCTACATAGGGAGCAATGACATTTCCTCTCTCAAGATCCATTAATGTACTAAAAACATATTTAAATCAGTTCATGTGAGTACAGTGGTTCAATATTAATATTATAAAGAGACAAGAATATTTTTGGTGCGCCAAAAAAAACAAAATAACGAATTATTTAGTGATGGCCGTTTTCAAAACACTGCTTCAGGAAGCTTCGGAGCATAATGAATCAGCGTGTCGAATCCGCAGTTCGGAGCGCCAAAGTCACGTGATTTCAGCAGTTTGACACGCGATCTGAATCATGATTCGACATGCTGATTCATAACGCTCCGAATCTTCCTGAAGCAGTGTTTTGAAATCGGCCATCACTAAATAAGTCGTTTTTTTTTTTTTTTTTTTTTTTTTTTGGCGCACCAAAAATATTCTCGTCGCTTTATAATATTAATATTGAACCACTGTACTCACATGAACTGATTTAAATATGTTTTTAGTACATTAATGGATCTTGACAGAGGAAATGTCATTGCTGGCTATGCAGGCCTCACTGAGCCATCGGATTTAAACAAAAATATCTTAATTTGTGTTCCGAAGATCAACGAAGGTAAAACGGCACGAGGGTGAGTAATTAATGACAGAATGTTCATTTTTGGGTGAACTAACCCTTTAAATTAATTAATGTTTGTCAGCTGTAGAGATATGTTTTGAGAACTCAACTTCCACATTTTACAATATGGATAAATTATTTTCTTCAGTGTGTACATTTTCGTATTATAGGTAGGCTATTAATTAAAGGGATACTTCACCAAAAATAAACATTCTCTTATTATCATGTACTCACGTTGTCATGTCCAAACCCGTTTAATTTTAATCCAGTTTTTTTTCTTTTTGAGCTTGATATCCCTTGGTCACAGTTTAATTTCACTATACATATTATGAAGATATTCTTCATTTTCCATACCTTGTCCAAAATCTCCTTTTGTGTTCAATAGGAAGAACCAACGTCATACTGACAATGTGAGGTTGAGTAAATGAGGACAGAATTTTCATTATTATTTTTTTTTACTAACACACAAAAATACACTCATTAGTCAGAAACGTGTACAAAAACATTGAAAATATATATTTTTATTGTATGTAACAAGATCAACACTACATATCCACAGTTGGCAGTGTACAACACATGCTTCTCTTACTGTGGTAAAACTGCCACCTGGTGATGGGACAGCGAGATGATCTCTCAATATACATTCATTGCTTACACTGGAGAATACAAGCTGTGATGTGATCACTGGTCTCATAAACGATTTTGGACATAATTCTTAGTGAAAATAACCACGTTTTTTAGTAAAATTATTCTAAACAAAACCTTTTTCTAATCGGTGTGTCTTTAGTTGACTATAAATTATACATCTGTGTCATTGTATAGCTACAATTTGGCGGTGCTTACTAGACTATACATTTAAAAAATATTAAAAATGCATTGTATAAAGACAAATGTCAAAAGAGATATTCAAATGCCCCTGAATATAAAAACAATAAGTGGTTGTCAACAGCATAATTCTTGCATTTAATAAAACTTAAAGGCTGAATGAATGACATTCAGCTCACACAGCTCTGCTACACAGAAATAAATCTGATTGGATTAACCTAAATTATTATTATTTTACAACTCAAAGGGAACATCGGGATAAATACCATATGTTCCCTGATTGTCACTCGCAATTAAGGAAAAAAAGCAAGTCTTTTCATCACCACAAAATTCAAACACTGTACATAAAACAACAAATCCATTTCTGTAAACGAAGACATTACTTGCTCAATAAACCCAATTAACACTGCCACCAGTGTTTTTCTCTATGTATCTTTGGTAAGATAATGTGCATTTGGGGAAGTACCAAAAGACTAAAATATGCATATGACATTAAATTACATTGCACAATTCTACAGGTCATGGCACATTTACATCAAAGACATACTATTTGATATGTCGTGATCAGTGAGTAATGCGTTACAATATTGCATTACTCCCTAAAAAGTAATTAATTGTGTTACTTAGTTACTTTTTATGGAAAGTAATGTTGCACATTACTTTTTCTCACCTGGGCTGGGCTTGCTTGTTTGTTTTTTAAATAACAACAAAAAAAAAAAGTTCTATTTTTGCCAAATGTAAGGGTCCTTTCACACTGAAAGTGAAAAGAACAAGCCTTAGGCCAAAGGAAATGCAAATTCACACATGTAGAGTTGTCAATAAATGGAAAAACAAAGTAACTTGCGTTACTTATTTGAAAAAGTAACTCAGATATTTTGTTGTAAATTTAACAGTAATGTATTATTTTACTTGTTAAATTAAAGTAATCTGATCACGTAACTCAAGTTACTTGTAAACCCCAACACTGGTCATGATATAAAAAGTCTACAGCTTGTTTTCATAAACCTGAACACGATTCTGCTGCCTTAGAGGAACATTAGTTCAGTGCACTATTTTTTAGCTGGCAGTTGTTATTTTGAGGTTAAAGGTGGCACATTCTTTATAAAACTTATTTTGCAGCTTTGCCCATTTAAGCAGATTTCAACATTACTAAGGCATCTTTGTGATTCCAAAGTTTTGTTTGTGTTTGTGTGTGTGTGTGTGTGTGTGTGTGTACAGTACACACATAATTTACATCATATATTCAGAGTAGACAGGAACTTCCCTACAAACTCAGAGCAATGTGGTATTATACAATGAAACACAAGGCATGAAAGACAAATAAATGTAAGACACAGTCCACTTATTCAACAACTGCTCAAAACCATGTATTATTTTGTTGCATAAATCTTTGTGGCTTTCTGAAATAATACAGTGGGCCCAAAAAGTATTCAGACACTTATGAATGTAATTGCAACATTTCCCATATTCATTTAAATTATCAAACTAAAACTAAAAACTGAAACTGAATAAAAACTAAGTAGAACAAATGTGGAAAAAAACTAATAAAAATTACAGAACCACACAAAATGACTAAAACTTAAAAATTAAAACAAAAATGAGATATAAAAATAAAATCTAATTCAAAATATTAACAAAAACTATACTACTATATAAATTATACTAAAATAACACTTTTAAGAGTATGAAACTAATATTTATTTTAAATACAATACAAGTACACTTTTAAAGTAAAACATTTCAGAGAAAGAAGTTTGTTGTATTTTAAATAAAACAAAAGATAAGCCATTCAAAAATCATCTTGAAAGTAATATCAGAAAAAATAAGGTCATTACTTGTTTGCAGATGCCACTTTACTTTTTGGAGCCACTGTATGTAGCGTAAATGCATATATAATTTGTAATTTCACATATTACTTGCCATGTATGCACACAAACAGAGAGATCATAATATTTATATTTCTTTCAGATACTGTAAAATCATATCTCACTGAATGCTTGTTCTGTACACGATGAAATAAGTAGCCTTATCTGCACTCAGTGCTTCTTTAATTATTTCTAAGGGCAGAAACAGGCTCTGAATGGCACATTGTTGTCATTGTATGTGAACAATTATTGGCTTTAAACATGGCAATGAAGCCACAGTCTTAAACTGATATCTCTCTGCCTGGAAGATATGGGGTGAGAGGTTGAGATAATAAAAAGCCCGCAGCTTTTTTGAAAGGTAAAAACATTAATATAATATGGCTTTAAATCGATACAAGTTTATATAACAAAAGTAAAACACTGGTAAATTATCATCAGTGGCTTTTAAACATCTGCACTGTCCGCTTTATGTATTGGATGATCTGTAGTCTCTGTAAATGTATCTGGTAGATTGAGTTTTTTCTTCTCCACCATCCTGTCAACAAGCACCACAAAAACCCCAGACAAGACAAGGCAGATGCCAGAAAAGTAGAAAGCAGCACTGAAGTCATGAGTCCAGTCCACCAGCCAGCCTGTGACACAGATACACAAAAGAAACATGAGACAGGTGAACAAAAAGCATATTGGACATAGACAAAGCCTGCTGTTAGCGGTGTCTGTATTCTGCCTACAAAAGCACCATCATGAAAACATACTCAAACCTTTTTCTACAGTGCAAAAGACGTTTTAAAAAACTAGGCTGCAAAACATCCTTGTTTTCACTTTTGCAACATTAGATCCTTTATGAAATAATAGAGATTAATGACTGTCAACACATGCACACCTGCATTTACATTACCTACTTGGCCTGGCTCGTCATGGTGAAGTAATAGACCTTAAGTGAAGCTGCGAGGGATACACTTGTTTTCAATGGCATCCGCTGTAAAAAGCTGTATTAAAGCTCCTAGATCACTTAGAATTTTCCACAGCTCATGTTGGCTGGAGTTTTTTGTCTACTGAAATTTCTTAGAAAGATATTTTTGCAGTGTTTCATCAGCAGAACAATCCATTCCCTCACTTTCATTCCCATTAAAAATCATAGATGGCGCTGTTGTTAATAAGGTCCATAGTGAGGAAACAGGAGAGGTACTATTATTACACTTATTTAACTAATTTAACTTTAATGTTTTTGGTTTAAAAAGATTATGCAGCAAAACTTGCAAACGGACTTGCCTTCACGTTTTATGAAATGTCAAAAATGTATCTATACAATGCAAAATGAAGATTTGCATAAAAAGCACAGTATGTCTGTCTCTGTTAAACAGTCAAATGATAAAAACGAGAAAGGGGGCCACTATTTAACTATTATTATTCACATAAATCTTAAAAATGACCACTTTAGACCAACTTAAATATGATATTTTACAAATATGATGCATGCAGACTGCAGATACTAGAGGTATAAATACTTGCTCTGACATTGATGCTAATTTTTACTACATTCATCATGAAATTTGCCCACAATTTGATTTAATTCAGATTATTAGATTATTTACATTTACATTTGTGCATTTAGCATGCGCTTTTATTCAAAGCCTATTCATAACATTCTTTAATTCTTCTGTATGCCTTTCTATGGTCTCGTTCACACAGAACACACGGGCAGTGGAATGGGGAAAAAACGCAAGGTCCCGAGACGCGTTTTTTTAAAAGTTGAACTGATTTTAACTTGAGCGCCACATTTTTAGAACATAGTGTCATGTGCAAGATGCTGCAAAAGACACAAGACGCCAATGCAACGGTCATACACGTCCACCTAGCGTGTGTTTACATACAAAAACAATAGAAAAGTAGCGCATTGGAATTAAAAAATGCGTTCTGTGTGAATGGCATCTTAATTTTCATTTATGTTCCACAGAAGAAAGAATGTCAAACAGGCTTTGAAAGATATGGGGTTGAGTAAATGATGACAGAATCTTCATTTTTTGGAAGAAAAATCCCTTTAAAGACTAATGTTGTTGAAACGTCTAAACAGAAACTTCCTGAGAAGTTAAAGACAAGCACTGACCTGCAGCAGGTGGACCCACAAATCCTCCAGAGCTCCGGAACAGCATGAAGAGCCCTAAACCGCTATCAAACCCGTCCAGTCCAACAATATCCACGATACTAGTCACATGGATGGCCACCACGCAGCCGAACAGGAAGCCATAGAGCGAGGAGAAGACCAGGATGGTCCAGTAGCTCTGTGCAATGGGCAGCAGAAGCAGCACCACCCCCAGCACTGTGGCCACCATGGTCAGCAGCTGCAGGTTTCTCATGAGCCGCAGGTTAGCCAGCCATCCGCATGCCAGTCTGCCCAACAGGTCTGCCAATGCCAGCACTGACAGAACGGAGGCAGCCCAATACTGCCCCATGCCCAAACTATTGGCATACGGCACCAGAAACAAAGGTGGGATGAAGAAACCTGCTGCAGCCAAGATGGCAAACACAATATATAGCAGCAGCTCAGGCCTCTGAATGAGACGCCACTGGAAAGTACCTTTTTTTGATGTCCTGCTTTCACCTTTTGAGTCCAGCACAGGTTTGCCTTGGATAGAGGTTTGTGCAGATTGAAGGGGCCTCATCAGAGCACCACACACACACAGATTCAGCTGAAGACCGCCAATGATGAGTAGAGACCCCTGCCAAGAATAGCTGTTGATAAGCCACTGGAAAAATGGGCTGAACCCCATGGCAAAGACACACTCTCCAGAACTAGCTATAGAATAGGCAATGGGGCGCCAGCGTTTGAAGTAATGGCTGACCATGCTGTTAGCTGGTATCCAAGAAAATGAGACTCCAAGACCTAGATCAAACACAAAAAAAAAAAAAATTGTAAAGTTAAATTATCACTAGACAAATATGGAGGATAAGGAGTGTCACTTAAAAATGAAATTAAGGAATAAATGATTAATTTACAAATAAAAAAATGTAAATAATTCACTAGACAAATATTTTACCATTTAATGTAGTTAAATGTAAAAAAAAAAAAAAAAAAAACATTGATAAATCATGTTTAAGTGCAAATTATTATTATTCATGTATGTAATGTATGCCTTTATTACTATATATATATATATATATATATATATAAAATTTCAGAATTTTCAGCATCATTACTCCAGTCTTCAGTGTCACATGATCCTTTAGAAATCCTTCTAATATGCTGATTTGGTGCTTAAGAAACATTTCATATCATTATCAATGTTAAAAACAGTTGTGCTGCTTAATATTTTTGTGGAAATCGCGATACATTTTTAAAAAATTCTGTGATATAGAAAGTTCATTCTTGCTAAATAAAATGATTAATTAAAAAAAAAAAAAAAAAAAAAAAAAAAAAAAAAAAAAAAAAAAAAATATATATATATATATATATATATATATATATATATATATATATATATATATATATATATATTACTGAGACCAAAATTTTGAATGGTAGTGTAAATAAACACTTAACTTTACAATGACACTTTACAAATTGACTGTTTAAGTAATGTTTAAATGTTATAAATGTAATAAAATAATACATTATATACATGAATAACTATTTGCATTTAAACAATTTATCAATTTATTATTGTTTTACATTTAACGAAAATAATTCAAATATTATGTTTCAAAAAGTCTTATTTGTCTACTGATTTAATTTTTTTATTTAATAATTTTATTATTTATATATTTTATTTTTAACTGGCACTCACATACTGTATTTCCTCCATACTGTAGAAGACTCACTAAGTAAATACTGTGTACATCAAAGTTTGTTTCTAGATTAGAGTCTGTAAACAAACTAGGTGAGGTTAAGTGACACTGTGTTTGAAATAGCATACTAGCCTTCTAGTTCAGAATATCTTACACTGCACGTAAAATGGTATAAATTTATATGTCTGACCATGACCTACTGCCATCATCCTTAGATTTGGACCATTTTTTAAGCTGAAACAGAAGGAATTGCATTGTGAAACAGCATAGTGAACTATAGTTTGGTATTTGGGTAATGTAAGAAAATGTGCATATTATGCACAGTTTTGGATAATGTATCCATCTTAATTTTGCAGAATTAATATAACACTACACTCTGAGGAATAAAGGTTCAATGGGGTTCTATATAGAACCCTAGGGTTCTTGATTCAGCTTTAAAGAACCCAAAATATTCTATATACTGTAAGAAGAAATGTCTTAAATGATTGCATGTTTAATAGGTAATTTCAATTTTTTTCTAGTGATAAAGTATGTTTATAAGCAGTTTAATTCATAAAATGTAATTAAAAATGAGTTAAAACAAAATTCATAATTCATAAAACCTTTTAGGGGTTCCCATCATGGGAGCATTTTATGGATTTAGTTTTAATTCATACTAAATCCATAAAATGCTCCCATGATGGGAACCCCAAAAAGGTTTTATGAAGTGCCTGACAGAGCCCTGTAAAGGCCCGTTCACACCAAGAACGATAACTTTAAGATAACAATATAGTTTTAAAAATCGCTCCAAATATAAAAGACTGTCCACACCACAGCTATAACAATAACGATATAGAGAAACGATATCATTGGGATCACTTTCAGAACTATTTTTTTCCAGCTGTTGAATGATAAAACCCTGACAGCCAATCAGAATCCATTCTAATTTTAAGGTCTCGTACATTTAAAATGGCAGACGGCATTGCGGAGAAGTTAATCGCCGAGGTCAAGAAAAAGCCACCACTGTTTGACAAGTCAAACCCCCTTTTCAATGATACAAAGAAAATGGATATATGGAAAACAATCGGCCATACCCTCGGATTAAATGGTGAGAAGTAATGAGATCATTATGCCAGGCTAGCAAACAGAGTAACACAAAATTAAATTACCTCAGGTATCCAGCGCTAGTTTCGACAACATTGGCTGAATCCCAAATGGCACACTTCTATGCACTTTCGGTCTTGTGGACTTACAATGGCTGCTGTGTGTGCATGTACGCTAAGTCCACGAGACCGTACGGTGTCCCATTTGTCAATTTTAGGCTTCAGAAGGGTGCTCGTAAGTGCCCCCTTTGCGGCTGATATGCGGCCGCGATGCGCACTGGTGCGAGCTCCAAGGCAGACTTCTTCCCGACAGTCAAAGTGGCGTTACGTCACGAAAGTGCGGACTTGTAGGAAGAACGCAAGTGTTTAGGATGCCATTTGGGACAGGGCCTTACAATGGATGCCGTGTTAAGTCCACGAGACCGTAAGGTGTCCCATTCATAATTTTAGGTTTCAGAAGGGTGCTCGCGAGCGCCCCCGTTTGCGGCCTCGATGCGCACTTCAGCTGAGCCTGCAAGTCTGCGAGCTACGCAGAGGACTTTACCCAGCAGTCAAAGCACCATTATGTCACGAAAGTGCGGACTCAGAGAAAGACCGTGAGGGTTTAGGGTGCCATCTGGGACCGGGCCTCTGTCTTGCTTCCTTTGAAGTTGAAGTGAAAAAGACTAGGCATTGTTTTTATTCCACTTCGTAAGCTAAATTCACTGTTAGATTAGATCAATTACACTAGCTATTCACTCAAAACATATCATGTTGGGGACATCTGCTGGTTAAAGCTGTGTAAATGCAACAAGAACAGCAAAAACATGTTGTACACACTTTAAAACTGCAGCGCGCGAGCTTAGAATAAACAGAATGTTATTGTTCGTTGGTGTGGACACAAATATAGCTATCGTTATAGTTATCGTTCTTGGTGTGAACGGGCCTTTAGGTTCTATATAGAACCTTTTCTTCTAAGAGTGTATGATAGCATGTTGCCTTAAGGCCCATTCACACCAAGAACAATAACTATCAAGATAACTATATTAGCATCTACACCAGCGGACGATATCTTTGTTTATTCTTAGCGTGTTCTTGTCTGTCACTTTAAATGCTTGAGCTCGTTACAGCAGGATGGATTCTGATTGGCTGTCAATGTTTATCATTCATCAGCTGGATAAAATCGTTCTGAAAGTGATTCCAACGATATAATTTCTCTATGCCATTATCATTAGAGCTGTGGTGTGAACTCTGCTATTCTTAAATATTGAGAACGATTTTTAGAACTATATCTCTATCGTTATCTTTATAGTGATCGTCCTTGATGTGAACGGGCCTTTAAGGTTGGAACACACTACAAGACTTTGGCCCAGCGTTTTGCTCTGATTTTCAGTCTTGAGAAGTAGTCATCAAAAGTCAGAGCCAGCCTGTATATTTTGGGCAGAGTTGACAGATGAAATGGAAAATCATGCAGTGTATGATGGGCACAGACTCAGTTTTTTAGCTTTAGACAACAAATCCATCCTGTCGAACGATATCAAACTGAATATCAAAAACAATTTTTAGAACACAGTGTTTTCATCTATTTTCATTTCATTATGTGCATGTTGGGTTTGTTGTGTTTGGAATGACTTGAAAGTCTGATAGTATGTGAATCTCAGACATTTAGTGTATGACCAGTTTTACTCTGTAATCATTTACAAAGTCAGCAAGTGCCTGGTGTTTTCGATCTGTTAAGATTTTAAAGTCATGTAGTGTATTCCAGCCAGTTAAAAAGAGGATTATATGCTGAAATTCCAGCATTGCATAATAAGTAACAGCATAAACAGAGTAAACTAAACTTACCTTGCAATACACCCACAGACAGATACATCCAAGGCAGACTGAGGCCCAAAGAGGCGATAATCATTCCTGAGGCAGCCAGAAGCCCTCCGACCATGATAACAGTGCGCTGGGACAGGTGCATACTGAGAGCACTGGCAAGAGGAGCTAAACAGACAAAGAAAAAAAAAAAAAAAAAAAAACCTCTCACTATGCAGGTCTGCTGCTTACTAGGGTGTCATCATGAAATGTCAGTTTAAAGACAGTTTGTAATAGCGGTTCTGAGACAGTTCATACAATTTCAGTGGATGACAATAAGAAAAAAGGCATTCCTCACCTCCCAAATGAAACACAGCAATGGTGGTTGAGGTCACCCATGAGGTAGTACTAGTAAGAACATTGTAGTGATTTTGGATTTCAAGGAAAAACAGGCCGAAATTCTTAAGAACAGCAGCAGTGAGGCCCATGATGAAGAAGGCCGAGGTGACCACAACCCAGCCATAGCCTCCATCTGGTGGGTTGAACAAATACCTCTCCATGCTGAATCTGACAATCACTTCTCACCTTCTGTAAAATAATGTGACAGAATTTCAACATTGGAGTATATAGGCCTATACCAGTGATATATTGATATTATTTATACTACTATAGTATTTAATATAAATAGTAAAAATATAGCATGGTGTTCCCAGAATGTGTCTGTTTAGTTTCAGCTCAAAATACCCCATGGATTTTTTATTATACCATGTTTTAACTGCCTATTTTTGGGTGGGAGAAACAATGCGCTGATTTGGTGTGTGTACCTTTAAATGCAAATGAGCTTGTGCTCTCCACCCCAAAGCAGATAAACGTTCCAAACCACTGATTCGAAACAAAAGATTCGTAAAGCTTTGAAGCTTCATGAAGCAGTGTTTTGAAATCGCACATCACTAGATATTGTGGAATAAAGTCGTTATTTACAAAAGTATTCTCGTCACTTCATAACATTAAGGTTGAACCACTGTAGTCACATGAACTGTTTTAAATATATCTTTAGTACATTTCTGAGCATTTGAAAGTGTTAATTATCTTGCTGTCAATGCAGGCCACACTGAGCCATAGGATTTTATCAAAAATAACTTAATTTGTGTTCCGAAGATGAACGAAGGTCTTACGGGGGTGTGGAACAACATGAGGGTGAGTAATTAATGACAGAATTTTCATTTTTGGGTGAACTAACCCTTTAAACGGTTTTCATATGAATAATCATAATAGATTCTTGTTACTATACACTTATTGAAAACCAGAGGATAAAAAACTGCTATCAAGAAGCAAAAGCAGTAACAAAGTCAGACCTAACAGGAACAATCGTTCACAATGGAAATCTGTAGCAAGCACCAGAAATCATAAGATTGTGTGCGTCAACACGTGACCCACAATGCCTGCTCCATTGCCCAGCCCTGCTGCGATCACGGACTAAGCCAGTCCTTCATTGCCATTGACTCAGCGCCACTAGCAGCAGGCAAACATACTCATGTTACAGCATAGTTCATCAAAGCCTTGTCCTTGACTTGTTCCCTCACCCATATTACAGCTTGACGTATTACAGAACAGGGTTCCCACTCTTTTTCAGAGATCATTTTCCAGGACATTTCAAATTTCATGATGATGGGAATAAAATATAAGGATCACATATTCAATGAAGGGTATAAAGCACCTTTACATGTTCTATAGCTTTCTTTTTATTACCATCTCTTTTTGCATCCTATCCTGTTCTAATTTTGTATCCGGTCATTGTACTTCATTGTCTTTTCTTTTTTGGAAAGCACACATCACTAGTAATCACTAGTAATAATCTAGTGTTTTAATAAAATATCAACAAACAGTATATCACAATTGTATAAATAATGCAACAAGTTTAATGTTTTAAAATAAATACAATTTAGAATAGAAAGAGGAAAGGTAAGATGCTTTAAAAATTAAACTCTTACCACCAGCAGGTGGCAGCAAATAACAGTCTTAATGAGTGAATCATTGGAGTCACTCTATCAAACGATTAATTCAAAACGCTTATTCATTTAGGAATGAAGAAAAGACGGTCTTCATGAATGGGTCATCAATCGTTTCTCAAACGATTCGTTCAAAAACGAAGATATGAATCAAAAACGCAGATTCATTCGGCCATTGTGGCCGTTCTGCTCCGGCATTGTTTGGAACTACTATGGTTGGTGAAACAGAGCAAACAGACAATAGTTTGTCTAAAAAGGAAGTCACTTATATTGACATCGTTTAGTGAACTGTTGCAGAAAATCAGTATCACGTTTGCAAACGTGCCATTATTACGTTTATATAAGTACTATTATATATTACCGGCCTCCGCCTCATGTTCACAAGTCTGTGCTGCACTATGAACATGCAATTATCGCTGTGCATCGCGTCAGCATCTCATTTTCACTTCCTATATCGTTCATAAAACAGGTTTGGGAAGTTTGGGTCTGATTTGTCTTGGGGATGCAAGACGTTCCAACGATTCTAAATAAAATAGACTTAACAAATCGATAACCTTTTCTCAGATAAATCACGTCACGCATGCTGTAATTCGCCGTGCAGACCCCTTGCACATGCGTATCAAAATAATTACTTTACAATAATATTAATTAAATATTACCTGCATACCAGTGAACATTTGCTGCAAACATTCGAGCATTTAATTCCTAGCGCCTGAAACCCGCCAACACGAGACAGCGTCATATGTCACAGGGAGATTAAACAGCGTGAGCTCACGTGTCAAAACTCAGCGTCCCTGAAACGAGCGCTTTCTGTTACTAACGTTAATTGTTTCAACCAGTTGTCGGCCAATTCTTTAATGAAGAACATTTAAAAATAATATTTTTCCAGGACAACAAGATTTTTTCCAGGACAAACTATGTTTTCTTTCATTTTCCATGTGTTTTCCAGGACTGGAAAATTGGTCATTAATATTCCAGGATTTCCAGGTTTTCCAGGACGCGTGGGAACCCTGAAAGAAGCTATCAAACTGTCAGCAGCCTCCAGTATAGAACAGCCTGATGTCCTGCAATCCAAATAAAAGGCTGCTTACCACCTACTATGCCATTCATGACGTGGGAATGAGACCATTTTCACCTTTCAAAACATCTTGCTTCCCTGCTGATAGAATCCTGTCCTTTAATCCGCTCAATTGTATTGCTGTATGAACCTGTGTTAATGCAGATCCTGACAATTTCAATAGGTGTGGGTGTAAGAGTAAATACAAGCATTCCTGAGGTTTAAGGGCAAAATCTACACATTTAATCATGTGTCTGCACTATTGTTGTGTACATCCAGCCTGTCAGGAACCTGTCTGCATCAGCATCTAGTTGTTGCATGTTGAATCACAGTGCACGATCAAATGTGGACTTCTAAACTGCAAGAATTGTGTTTAGCGACTCCATTGTTCATAGAAAAATGATGCAACACTAGCAAAATAATGAAATTTACAGTTAATTAATTTTGTTAAAAGTTATAATTTTACATTTATAGCAATAATTATATCATGGCAATAAACTGTTCTGCAGTAACTCTCAGTCTAGAGAATAACTTCCCAATAACTTCATTACTTGCACTGGAATTACATGACACTGTTAAAAAAAAAAATCAAAATAAATCAAATCCATATGTTCCATAAACAATATTACAGGACACAAAGTGAGCTTTATTCCAAATTACAATCATTTTATCTTTTTGCACTGCAGTGGACACAAACCCACACTGACATACATTCAGACCAGTGTTGTTTTAGTATCATTGAGCTACTAATACTGTCAGTTTGTATTAATATTTTGAACATTTTAGTTTATATATTTTATATTTGTTGTGTAATATTGTCCTTTTTTAATTTTTTGGTCTATTTTTTTTTTTATTTCAGCTTTAAAAGAAAATTAGAAATGTTTCCTTTATTTTATTTCATATAACGAAAATGTTCATGGTTTTAGTTAACTATAATAACTCCGATTCAGACGAGTCAGCTCAACAATGAAGGAAGATTTTACTAAAAATGTACAGGTTTTTCCTCAGGACAAGAGTATCACGAGTTCTCAGGACATGAATATCAAGGTCGTGTACCAGTGTGCCGATACAGAAATTGACATTAAAAAATAAACCCAAATATTCATTGGAGTAAATAGTTCGAACAAGCCACAGTCCCCTCTATATTCTACATATTGTTTATACTGTATTGTAGCCTATATCTGGTGTCTGTTGTAAACTATGTTGATCGTTTTCGCAAGAGAATTCTCCATCAAGGATTAATGATTTAGGTCTTTTCGGTGTTTTAAAATAAAATCCTGCTCTTCATACACGGAAGGGAAATTACTTACGCCAGAGGTGCGACTTCTTGTTGTTCATCGCAGTCTGTAACACAATAGTAGCAGCAGTGTGTGATGCTGCCGCCGATGTTAGCGGATCTCTATTTATAAACTCGCATGACGCTGGCCACACCCCTTCCGACCTCCTGCTCAACACGCTTCCATATGGCAAGCCGTTTTAACATTTTGGCTGCGTTCGGAAATCGCATACTCTCAAGTAGGTACTTATTTTGAATAAGTAGCCTATTATTTCGCGACCGACCATATATAGTTGTGTCCCAAATGATGCACTAAAGACTATGCACTTATACACTATGTACTCATGCACTATACTCATGTACTGTATGAATTTTATAAGGTTATTTTGTTATTCAGCATCAGAGTCTGTTAGCCTCTCCCCCTCCGCTACGTAACTAATGCTGTGACACTTGAGTGTATGAAGTGTCCAACAACTGATCGTTACTTGTATTGCATTGTATCTTGGAGAACCTTATATAATTATTGAGCTGTTTCAATATTATATTGCTGATGCAATGTTTGAAGGGTTGTAATAGTTGGTATTATTCTATGTAAATTCATGGTTCTGTGGGTTAAAATAATGAATTATTCAAGTCAAGCAGTGTCAATTATACATGACATTATGGGGGTCACACATAATGATCAAATGTATTTGGGAAATGTAATGGTTAATTAAAGGTGCAGTAGGTGTTCTGGGAAAATGCACCCTTCCTGCAAATCGGCGTCCAAAGCCACGCCTCCACGCGCACAAACCACAAACATCATTATTGGTTACATCACGTGTCATTCACCCGTGAGAAGACTTTACAGCACAGTGATAGCAGTACTACAATAACAAACGTAAACAACTTGATGCCGCATGTTGCATATTTCTAACATGACAGCTGATGAAAAACTGTCAGCATTGACCACAAAATAAACCACATCACTGTCTTTATAACTAAAAGGGTGATAGTATTTCAGCAAAAATACAATGTAAACATTGTCAGAATAGCTAGCGAATGAACAACACAAAATTATCTTTCGTTTTAAGGGCATGCACAATACCCGCAGGAACGCTAAGGGCATTTTCATTGAAGGAGGAAACAAGACGTTTTACTCATCGTTTGTAGCAAGACTCAGAAACAAATGGTCGAAACATCTGGTGGTGGTGGCCTTACGAATCCATGCACCAAAGGTGTGGATGTTTGCTCGTAACTTTGAAAACATAAAAATAGTTCCCGATTAGATGCTGGGTGCTGCTGTCATTGAGCTAATTAGTAAAGGTACACAAACTGCATGCTACATTAAGCGTTACTATCAAAACACATCAATATTGAATCATGTACCTTACCTGTCCAAAAGAAATACTGCAACCATGGCATCATCTTTCATACCCTTTGACTCCCGCAGTTGTCTCCAGCGTGGAAAAGCAACACCGATATTAATTTGGGGTTTTAGCTCTTTTATGATCCAGACTTTTTTTTTTTTTTTTTTTTTGTAGCCCTTTCTAAGACTGTCTTTCTTTTGGTCGAAAAGTTAGGTAAAGGAAAGTTAGGTTGTTGCTGTTCACCTGTCATTCTCGCTCTGTTTGCTTTTTTTATTTTTTTATTTATTTATTAAGAACTTATTAACAGTACAAAAAAAAAAAAAAAAAAAACAGGCACCAACGACAAAGCTCCAAAGATGAATAGGGAGAAGAAGAGAAGGATATTCAAAAGGATATTCACAAGATTGCATATCAGAAATGTACAATAGTCTAATAAATATAATTCAACTTTAATATTTCATATAATCTGCAGTTGCTAATCTCGAGAGTATTTACATTATTGAATAAATATATAGATCTGCATTAAGTTCCTATTAATCCTAATGGGGCTCCGCAACAGTGTTAAGCGATAGTTTGAAGCGCTTGTATGTGCGAAGACTGTGCAGTGTGTACGAGCGGCAGAACACTGTTGCGCCAAAAAGCGGCAACGTCAGTGAGCACTCAGCATGATTTCAAAAACACATACCAGCACCAGATCACCTCTTATTTAACACAAACGAACCAATTGCTAACTAGAGATGTTTCTTTTGTATTAGATACATCAGTGCCGCAAGATGTTTCAAAAAGTGGTAGGGACAATATTGACCATGGCAAAAAGTGGTGGGGACATGTCCCACCTGTCCCACCCACAAATTTTGCCTGTCTAATGGTAAATATGGCAGATGAGAAAGTCACATGACTGAAACTGATGAATAGTTTAAATGAATAAAAGGCATGCCATACTTCTGTCCATTCTCTCATGCACTTTCATCAAAATTCTGATTATACTGACTGATGCATATACTATACAATAGCAATTAAAAGTGTTGCTACAGCCACTGCAACACTGTGTAAAAGAAAATTGAAACATAGTATTAGACATTACAAAACAAATATGCATTTGTGTCTATTCATTCATATAGCAAACGAAAAGTTCATTTTATTAACCTGCTGGATCAGTTCTTAAAGAATGTTTTTCCACACCCATTCCTCTGAAACATGAACTGGTTGCATACGAGGTTGAGACTGAGTCAACCTCCTGCCAAAATTTTTATTCATGTAAACATCTTCAACAGGTGTTACAATCAATATCTCTAACAATATTTATCTGTATAACATACAAAAATATAATGTGAGTTAACTGATAGGAGGTAATGTAAATGTACACACACTGAAAGAACAGATCAATGACAGTACATCAAGAGTACATGACATTCTTCTGCATTGTCCTGAATTACTGAGAAGATATAAATGTCAGCATATAAATAATTGCTTATGCTTGCTAAAGCAAAACTCTGTGTTGTGGAAACCATGGTTACCATAAAAATGTGAACTAGATAGTGAGAGCCTAATCTGAACTGGTTTCACGACCAAAATCAGGGCATTTAGGAAATATTTGGCATCATAATTCAAATGTAATTGTGATTTTATAAGCAAAGTGAATCATGATAGATGCAAATGCATCCTAATATCTGTTCTTATGTTATTCAAAAAAAAGACACAACGTGAATGCCAAAATTACAGCGATATGACTAAAAAGTCGTTCTCACTTTGGTTTGTGGGAAATGACTGAACTGTTTGCATTTAGGTAAACAATGAAAGGACAAAACAAAGCAGA
This sequence comes from Ctenopharyngodon idella, assembly GCF_019924925.1. Classification (NCBI taxonomy): domain Eukaryota; kingdom Metazoa; phylum Chordata; class Actinopteri; order Cypriniformes; family Xenocyprididae; genus Ctenopharyngodon; species Ctenopharyngodon idella. The sequence continues at coordinate 14,038,325 of NC_067224.1, read as the reverse complement.
GTGTTTAGCTTACAGGCCAATGCTGCTTATATTAACAAGCTTCATTTATCAAAAAAAAGTTCTGTGTGCTGTACTCGGATCAGTTTCATTTTGGAAAGTTTAAAACTGGTGCAATAACACGAAGGTCAGTTGGTGTGGTGAAAACTGGTACCAGCCAGCGGTAAGAGGATAATGTCAAGTCTATGTTTGACAACCTGCACTGTTGCCATTCCACAGCTCCAGGGGCCTGACAGATCAGAATACACACACTGCATGTTCTTTCACCAATACACAGGAAATGCTATTTCCATTTTAGTCTGTATGAATGAAGTAAATATCAAAAAGTTTGAGGCCAAAAAACAGGAAACAAAAATAAAATTCTACATTCTATACATAGAAATCCTTAAAGATTTATGGGAGTATAAGGCAGGGCTGAAAGATACGTGTAACAGTTTGACAGACTATAGCCCTATTCAGACAGGATTTTACATGGAGAGGTGGGGTAAACTAACGTAATTATTACCAGAGCTCCTCAGTGATTTTAGTCCCGTCCGAATGTGCCATCTCACTAATCATTACGGACAATGTTAGTAGGCCCTACAGCGACTTTTATCTTCTGTAAAAAGGTCCGTAAAAATTACCTTAGGTAATGCTCTCTTCCCTGTCAGGCTTCTACGCAGTTGATGCAGTGAACGCAGTGCAGAGCTTCTGGGTTCTACGTCAGAACGCCGACTCTGAGCTGGCAGTTGAACGTCAACACGGAAGTGTAAACGGATGCGTAAACACGGAAGCTCTGCACTGCATTCACTGTCAACAACTAAAAACTGTTGAATAAAGTCGTTATTTTTTTGTTTTTGTGCACAAAACGTATTCTTGTCACTTTATAACATTAAGGTTGAATCACTGTAAACTTGCTTTCTATGGGAGATAAATCAAAAATATCATCGGCTATCATCAAAAAATATCTTAATTTGTGTTCCGAAGATGAACGAAGGACTTACGGGGTTGGAACAATATGAGGGTGAGTAATTAATGACAGAAATGTCATTTTTGGGTGAACTAACCCTTTAATTTAAAGTTTGACAAAACTCTGGCCTTTGGGTGGACAGACTTCTGAGGCAGCGTAACAGTTTATTGATCTAGAGCAAAACAGTGCAAGCTTTGGTGATAACTAAGTGAATATTTATTTACTACAATAGTAATTTCTCACTTGAAATGACTTCAAAAGTGGAAAACAATGGTCAAAAACTTACATTTACATACAACCTGACCAACAACCGCAACTGAACTGTCACAAAATGGAAAGCACAGGATTGTGGGATATCAAAGGCAGCGAAGGATACATCTATGCTGCCTTCAAAAAAATCGATCAGATGAAGGCATCTCAGGAGATAACTTTGGATTCAGACATGCCTTGATGCCTTCCTACCTTGGAATGCATCCTCCGAAGGCAGCATTTTTCAGTTTTCGGATGCAGCCATAGATTCACTGGCATTCATGCATTTATGAGGGACCTACAAACACTAGACCTTAGGTGTCCCACAATAGGAAGTGTCCCACTTTAGGGCAATACGCCCTTTTAAGTGGAGTGGCTAACGGTGACTTTTATTTAACCGGGTATGCTGTTTATAAATTTTCGTAAAAAAAAAAAAAAAAAGGTCCTATGGAGAAAATGAAATAATATGAAGATAGTTTGTTATTATTTTTTCCCATTTGATTTAGTCTAGTTAGTTTTGTATCAAATAAAATGTGATTTTTGGTGACTGAGATCTAGCAGCAGCAGCTGATTTTTCCTCTTGGGCGAGTGATCCGTTCACAGCTTTCCCTGTGCATTAAATCCCTCATATGCCAGCAAACCAATGAGAACCCGTAAAATTAACATTGTTTGGCAAATAAATAAATGACGGACAGTTACAGAAGTTTTACCGAAATGTTATCATGTAAGCTTTATGGTGCACCTCAAACAAGGGAAATTATTAGTAATTTATAATGTTAATATTAATTAACAAGTCCACGAATGGCTTGGGTATGCAGAGCATTTGCAGCTTATATGGATTATATAAACTTACTCCACATGCCCATCATGTTACAAAGAGGTTAATGGGGAAAAATACCACTGGGAAATGGCTCATTAATGGCTATGCGATGACTAAAACATTAGCATTTATTCAAGAAAAGACTTTCAATAGTAAGATCTTTTATATCTTTTCAATCAGACACCACCTGCATTACAACAAACAACCTAAAAACAATTATATATTTTTTCAAATCTTAATTTACATGACACTGCTTCCACACAGTTCATTTCATTTTTATAAAATTATAAAATCATCTTTATATATGTACATACAACACATGGATGTAAAAATGCACAGCTCTTGCATTTCTTAATAAAACGATTCATTCATTCATACTATCGCTGATAGAGGGGCGCATGCCAGCACTGCTAGCAAAAGAGAAACCCATTCTTGATATAAATGACGTTAATTGTTCAGAGAGACGATGAGGTGATCAAGTCCTGGGGTTAGATCTGCCGAAATGGCACAAAGAAGCATTTTAAGACAGCGGACAGGGCCAGAGGACAGATTCATGGCTGGATATCTGCATGGCAGCGGTGAGCAAGTGAAGCTTCTCTCTTTAAAATGCAGGCACTTGGGTATATCGGTCTGAATCGCTACTGTCCCGGATCAAGTCTACACGGAGAGCGAGCTCCTTGAAGGTTGGCCGAAGACTAGGATCGTTGTCCCAGCATTCCTCCATGATCTCACACATCTAAAAGAATTAAAATTGGCAATGTTTAGCAAGACTGTCAGTAAAAGCTGATTTGCAATGATCTGTTTTTGACCTGGATTCTTTTTCATTTACACAATTATACACTACCAAAGCTTGGGGTCAGTGAGATTTTTTAATGTTTTTAAAAGAAGTCTCAGCAAGGCTGCATTTATTTAAATAAAAAATACAATAAAACAGTAATATTGTGAAATATTATTACAATTGAAATGACTGTTTTCTATTGTAATATATTGTAAAATATTTATTCCTTTGATGGCAAAGCTGAATTTTCAGCATCATTACTCCAGTCTTCAGTGTCACATGACCCTTTAGAAATCATTATAATAGACCCTTTTCATGGATTGTGATGATGCGTTTCCACATTTAACAACATTGCAAATCTAGTGAAGGTTTTAATATTTTATTTAAAAAAAAATAAAAAAAATAAAAAATAAATAAATTGAATACACTTTTATATGCTTTATACCTATGACAACTTCTGCTTCTGAGAACCCTGGAAGTATAAAAAGGATCCATAAGCTGATTTGCTGCTCAAGAAACATTATTATTATCAATCTTTAAAACAGTTGTGTTGCTTAAAATTTTGTGGAAACTATGATTCCCCAGATTTTTGAAGAATAGAAAGTTATTTGAACAGTATTTATTTGATATAGAAATATTTTGTAACATTATAAATGTCTCTATTCTCACTTTTGATCAATTTAATGTATCCTTGCTGAATAAAAGTATTAATTTTCAAGTCTTACTGACCCAAAACTCTTTGAACAGTAGTGTTATAAGTTAAAAAAATGTATATATTATATACACTACAATTTATACATTAGAACATAGAACATAATAAATGTTGATTGATGTTTATTTAATATATTAAATAAACATCAATCAGCATTTATGATGGTCTATGTATCTAAAATTACTCTAAATTAAAAGAGACTGTATTTGTACAAAACATTTTAAAGGATCGTAGATGTCAAATGTCTGCTAATTATTATTAGCATTTCTACACTATAAGTTTGCTTGATGTTTATGGATAAATCGTATTCAAATTAAAATCCTGACTTCAACTGTAGAGTTTTCAGTAGTGTTGTATGTGTTCTGAGATCTGGTACCTCTGAGGGACAGCCCATAGGTTGGGGTAAACGGTTTCCTCTTTTCAAGAGCTCGATGAGATGATAGACTATCGTTTGTCCCTGCTTGTCACCTCCCATCATACTCAGGAAAACCTGAACACAACAAAATAGAGATTCTTATTTAACAGTAATTCTATGCAGTTTCATTGACAGGTTGTGATTTTGTGTGTGATTTACATAACCAAAGCAATTCAAAACAAGCAACTGTTAAATGTTGCCCTTATTCCATGTGCAAGAATATGGCATGTCCAGAAAACAAAACAAGAAATAACAAAGAACAGCTGTGATACTTACTGTAGGGGGGCTACAGAGCTTGTCGCTGTATGTAAAGAGTTCATACAGAACCACTCCAAAACTCCAGACATCTGATGCTACTGAGAACTTACTCTCAGTAAGAGACTCAGGTGCATACCTGTTACAAACACACCTTTTACTCAGTTTCATGTTGTTCTAAACCTCTAAGACTGACTGACTTCTGCAAATCTTTCTGCTAAACATCTTTTGTGTTCCAACGATGCATGAAAGTCACAGAGGTTTGAATGAAAAACAAACAAAATGAAACATACCAGAATATTGGACTCTCTCCAGGTTCTTTAACTTTGTAGTACTCTTTGTCCTGAGGTAAAACCTTGGTCAAGCCAAAGTCACCAATCTTAACCCTGAGCTCACTCTCCACTAGGATGTTTCGTGTGGCCAGGTCTCTGTGAATGTACCGCTTTGTTGCAAGGTATTCCATGCCCTGTAGAGATATAACAGCAGATGTGACAATTTCAAGAGATTGTTATTTTTTTTTATTTCATATTTTAAATATTTTAATTTCTGCCGATTTCTATTGCAGAGCAGGGTTTCCCAACTCTGGCCCTCAATATCCACTTTCCTGCAGAGTTTAGCTCCAACCCTAATCAAACACACCTGAACAAGCTAATCAAGGTCTATTCACGTCCTACTAGAAAGCTAACGGCAGGTGAGTACATCGATCAGGGTTGGAGCTAAATTCTGCAGGAAAGTGTCTCTCGAAGGCCAGAGTTGAGAACCACTGTTTTTAGAGCTTGGCGTAACTACAAAAATGTTCTAAAGCTTGTTTTGTCTCATTTCAAATCCTCTTTTCATCTTGAGGCCCTCTTGGTAGTCTGCTGAGGCTTGCTGGTTGACAACCACTGATATAAGAAGAAAGGTCCTCATTACCTTGCATATTTGAGATGCATAATGCACAAGTTTCTTGTGGTCAATCCTGTCTCTGTTCTTGTTGAGATAGTCTCGTAGACTTCCGTAAGGCAGGTACTCCATAATCAGTCGAAGGTTTCTCCTTCCTGAGAAAACAAGAAATCACGCTTAAGCTTGCAATAAGCCGACATTAAGAAAGAAGCAAAGATCTACTGTGTTTCTACAATGAGGTAAAAATCAGTCACGAAACTATGGAGTGCACACAATGACTAAATGCACACTGTTTTACATTTCCTGTACTGATTGAGGGAGAAAATTATGCACTCAATAGGGAATATCCTCTGGTTCGGACTCAAATCTCTTTGAGACAAGAGTTTGATTTGTTTGGTCCATTTGTGGAAATAAAACTTTAATCTGCAATACAGGATAATGTACTATGTTTTAAACATTATCATCTAACCAGTCAGACCAAGATGTTTCAAGCACTTCTAGACAGATGCAAGAAGTTTTAAGATCAAATTCAAAAATATGTTTAGTTATTAAATTCGTAACCAAATGGAAGTAGCGACAAATTTTTCTTCCATATTATGACGAACATCCAAGTGAAATTTCACCAGAAGATATTTTGATAAAAAAAAAATTATGAGGGCATTTAAAAAAAAAAAAAAAAAATGAAGCATATACAGGTGCTGGTCATATAATTAGAATATCATCAAAAAGTTCTTTTTTTTATTATAAATTATTTTTAAAAATGAAACTTTCATATATTCTAGATTCCCTACATGTAAAGTAAAACATTTCAAAAGTTTTTTTTTTTAATTTTGATGATTAGAGCGTACAGCTCATGAAAGTCCAAAATCCAGTATTTCAAAATATTAGAATATTTCCTAAAATCAATCAAAAAATGAATTTGCAAAACAGAAAAGTTAAAGTTCTTTAAAGTATGTTCTTTTGTGCACTCAATACTTGATCGGCAGGACATATTACAGCAAATGACTTGCTCCTAGCACAAATTACTGCATCAGTGAAGTGTGGCATGGAAGTGATCAGCCTGTGGCACTGCTGAGGCACTACTGAGCCTTCAGATCATCTGTATATTGTTGGATCGACTGTTTCTCATCTTTCTCTTGAAAATATCCCATAGATTCAGGTCAGGCATATTGGCTGGCCAATAAAGCACAGTAATATCATGGTCATCAAACCACTTGGAAGTGGTTTTTGCACTGTGGGCAGGTGCTAAAGTCCTGCTGGAAAAGGAAATCAGCATCTCCATAAAGCTTGTCAGCAGATGGAAGCATAAAGTGCTTCAAAATCTCCTGGAAGATGGCTGCATTGACTTTGCACTTGATAAAACACAATGGACCAACACCAGCAGACGTCACGGCCCCCCCAAATCATTATTGACTTCAGAAACTTCACACTAGACTTCAAGCAGCTTGGATTCTGTGCCTCTCCAGTCTTCCTTCAGACTCTGGGACCATGATTTCAACATGAAATGCAAAATTTACTTTTATCTGAAAAGAGGACTTTCGACCACTGTTCACTGTCCAGTTCTTTTTCTCCTTAGCCCAGGTAAGATGCTTCTGACATTGTCTCTGGTTCAGAAGTGGCTTGGTAGTCCTTTTCCTGAAGATGTCTGAGTGTGGTGACTCTTGATGTGCTGACTCCGGCTTCATTCTACTCATTGTGAAGCTCTCCCAAGTGTTTGAATCGGCTTTACTTGACAGTATTGTCAAGCTTGCGGTCATCCCTGTTGCTTGTGCACCTTTGCCTACCCAATTTCTTCCTTCCAGTCAACTTTGCATTTAATATGCTTTGATATTTCACTCTGTAAACAGCCACCCCATTCAGTAATGACCTTCTGTGACTTACTCTCTTTGTGGAGGGTGTCAATGATTGTCTCCTGGACCATTGCCAAGTCAGCAGTCTTCCCCATTAGTGTGGTTTCAAAAAACAAAAGATACCTGGATTTTATACTGTAGGGATGGTCATTTAATGAAACTCAAATGTAAATATTCTAATATTTTGAGATACTGGATTTTGGACTTTCATTAGCTGTACGCTCTAATCAACAAATTTACAAAAAAAAACTTTTGAAATGTTTTACTTTACATGTAGGGAATCTAGAATATATGAAAGTTTCATTTTTTAAAATAATTTACAATAAAAAAATGAACTTTTTCACGATATTCTAATTATATGACCAGCACCTGTACATGGATGAATCGTTCACAATAAAATCAATACCATGCATTTAGAAAATAGATGGGGGGAATTTTCATTTTATGCTTTAATATGTTTGAACTGGACAGCAAATTACACATGTAATTACACTGTGATCCTTTATTAAAGGTGCACTATGTAAGATTTTCTGTCCGCTAGAGGCCTATTTAAAACAAAGGCGTAGCTTGATGACGCCAAGTTTGAGTGCAGAAACTTGGGACATGTGGTCTTTACCTCAACGGCCGGTGGAAAAGAATTGGGATAGGACTTGGGAAGAAATCATGTTCACGTGTGCGATTATTAACGTTACTGTAGTATGAAGCCGAGCAGGACCGAGTGTTGTGGGAGCTGAACGAGGCCGCTGGAGTGATTGCGCAACACATGCCTCACGAGCAGCTGAACTTTTATTATGCCACAGTCGCCGGCGCCGCTTCCGCTTCTCCGGTCATGAGTATGAGGTAACGCAGCTCTGTTTATCATATTAGATACATTTGAGTGTGTTAAAAATGTTATAGCGTTACTCTGTGCGTTCGCTCGGTGGCTGCTGTGACTTGCACACTGCAGTAAGCTAGATCGATTTTAGAATATCATATTAAATGCTAGATGGCTTGTGGCATGCAATTAATCTTTAAACGTATTGTATGATGAAGAAAATTCTGTATTACTGTTACTAAAAATAAAGCTGCATCTGATTATGCTATGTTAGCTACTTGACAAAATAGTGTTTTTCTCTGAGGCATGGTAAAGCATGGTACTCGCAAAAAAAATCAAGAAAATTATATTTAAACAATAAGACTAAACGTGTTGAGCTATATAACAATAATTAGTTTTCTGTCTATAAATATATCAAAACAGTTGTTCCCTTGTCTAATAAAACATGTAATATATTAAAGCGTCTTTGGTGTTCCGGAAACCGAGGGTAATGCGGGTATGACGCAAATGACAGGCGACTCCTCACATGTCCTGGAGCCTTGGTTAAAACTGCAATTTTCTCACGATTTACAAATAGTTGGAAACATTTAGGATGTTGTAAGTACTCAAGTGAACAAAATATATAACACTGGCCTAGTGTTTTTTGGTTGTATTTTACTGCAAAATTCTTACATATTGCACCTTTAATGCAATTATTGTGCTGGTCAGTCAAGAGACTGATGGTCTCACAACACCTTAATTTTATCTTAGAGTAATATTATTAATATATATCAAAATATAATGCTCAGTTACAGGCACTCAAAGAAATGTCAACTTGATCACTGCTAAAAATGAGCAGAAATTAGAATTTTCTGGTTCACTGGGGATCATTGGTGGTAAATGGCCTAAATACTATTCATTGCTTGTCTGGAATCAAACTTTGATTCAGACCACGCAGCTGAACCAAGTGTGAAGACTGCCTTAAATATAATAAACATGCAAATGCAGCTGACAGTACTACACACTTATTCATAATTATCAAGCAAAATCAATTTAGCCAATTGTAACGAAATCTGATCTTTTACAGGAAACTCTCAAAATCAACACATGATGGTGTGGAAAAATATTCTCTTTCAGTCAAATTCACTGTAAATGTGTGTGCCTAAAGATGATGCAACTAGTGGCACAAGAGGTTTCACAACACTACTTCCTTCCCATACCTGCACCATAGCACACGCCTTTATATTTCACAATGTTCTCGTGCTGGAGGGATTTGAGGATCTCGATTTCTCGCTCAAAGTCACGGATGTGTTCAGTGGTGCTGTGTTGCAATTTCTTCACCGCCACCACCTCACCGGTGTTGTCCTGTAGGGGATCATACCTGCACATTTCCACACTGCCAAAATTTCCCTGGAAACAGGAGATAATTACTGTGTTTAGTTGATGATCTACTCATTCTTTATTTTTTACTATTTCCCAAATACTTGAAATTATTTTATGTGATAATTAAAATTATGTCATAGATACTTTTTTGTAGAGCTTAACTTGATGCTCCCCTTTAAGCATTAAAGAAATATGAAGCAAATCAGCAATTCATATATATATATATACACAGTTTTTTTGCAAATGTCGTTGTCACTTTTGATCACTTTAAAGAATCCATGCTGAATAAATTATTCATTTCTTTGAAGAAACACTAAAAAAAAAATCTTCCGGACCTCAAACATTTGAACAGTAGTTTATATACAAAATAAAAAGTGATCCTACGGTGATGTTGGTGTCTACCTTGCCAAGCTGCTGCAGGAAAATGAGATGTCTCTCCTCAAATTGCACTGGCTCCTCATTCTCAAACGCTCCAGTATTGAATCCAGAAGCTCCTGCTCTGCTGGGTAAAATGTCACTCTCCTTCACGATCTCATAATCTGAGAACACATTTCATCACTCAACATTACACAGCAAATGCAAGAACGAGCAATGCCAGCGGGACTGTGTGTGTGTTACAGTGTGACCTGTTCTGACCTGGGCAGAAGAGACTGTTGAGGTCTCGTATGATGGCTCTAAATGAAGGTCTGAATGTTGGCTCGTAGTCCATGCAGCTGTTGATCAGGTTAGCGAGCTCTGTCCACTTGGGAGCAGGTAGTTGGTGAAGGTTTTCATAGAACAAGTGTTTCTGAATGGAGGAATACAAGAAATGTTTTTCAAGAGGTTTGGATTATTCCTTTAACAGCACTTCTTACTAAAACAGGCTTTTCTGATTAATATTTACTGTATTAGTATATTGAGGACACAAGTATTGCTTTACCTTGGAACTATCCATGTTGGCAAGTGGCTTTTCTCCTCCGCTGCAAATCTCCCATAAAGTTGTCCCAAAGCTCCATTTGTCTGAGGCAAGACTCAGGTTTTTAGGATCTAAGACGCATTCAGGCGACACCCAGGGGATTCGCTCCAGGAGAACTACAAAAATGTTTAAAATTAATTTAAAATTAGATGCAAATATTTTGATCAAATGTGACAACCCATTACCTATTACCAGTGATCAAATCAATTCTCCCATTTGGCATAGATTAATTTTGTTAAATAAAGTTCATTTAATTTAGTAAATATAATTTCGCAATTTCATGTACATGTGCTTTGATTAAATTATGTGCTGATACACAAGTTTTCATTATATTGGCCATTGGTTATTAAAAAACCTCACATCGATCGACCACACCACTACATGTGACAGAATGCATTTGGACCATATTAACAACAAATCTTAAAGGAATATAGTTCACCCAGAAATAAAAATTCTGTCATCATTTAAACATGTTATTTCAAACATGTATGACTTTCTTTCTTCTGTGGAATAACGTCTCTGTTTTGTTTTTTTTTGTTGTTGTTGTGTTGGACCCCATTGACTTCTTCAAAATATCTTCTGGACAATAAGAGGGTTAGTAAATGATATATTTTTCTTTTATTTCATTTTTGGGTGAACCATCTCTTTAATAAGATGAACAGTGACTTCTGCCCTCTGCTGGACAGTGTGAGTGTGAAAAGCGGTTTTCTATCTATAAAAGTGGTGTTATGAACAATTATTGTTAAATAAGTATTTATGTTGATTAGCCCTAAAAAAACCCCTAAACCTTTCTTTTAGACGTAATGGCTGTCATTTCTTTCCTGTGGAAATATTTATACATTCATTCACTTTACCATGGAAAATAAGCATAAGGTAACGGCTGCTTCTTGACCACTTTGAAAGTTTTGTGCAACTGCCACTAAGATGGCAAAATGCGAACACCATATGCCAATATCGGAGATAATGAAAAGGCGGCTACAGATTGACAAGTTCTCCCAAGAGCCTTCATGCTGTTCACTCACTCTCTCTGGGCAACACTGTGATGCTGATGCCAGGGTCACTTAGTTTGATGAATGGAGGGTTTCCCAACGTCCTGTCCTCCTCCCTGATCAAAAGGATGTTTTTTGCACACACATTCCCATGAGCCAGATTCTTTTCCTCCTGTTTGTGAAAGAACAAAAGCATTAGTCTACTTGGCTCACAATCCACATGGGCTATTCCTGAATTGTTGCTGTTTCTTACCAAAAAGAGCATAGCCCAGGCAAGCTGCTTGGCCACTTCCAGCTTCCACAGGATATTAACTGATATTGAGTTCTTGTTTTTCTTCAGATACGTGTCCAAGGACCCAAACTTCACATATTCTTGCACCATGATGTCTTCAAAAAAAAAAAAAAAAAAAAATAAATAAAACATCCACAAGCTCAAGTATGTATGCAGCAGTAAATCATTTTGGTCACGTGAACAGTGTAAACACTTACTTTCCTCTCCGCACACACAAATACCGTAGGTCAACACCAGATGCTTGTGGGTGAGCTGGCTCATCATGCTGGCTGCCTCAAAGAAAGACTTACAGAGGGGGAAAAATTAAGAGACTGAAGAAGCCACATGGTACATCAGTTAATAAAGCACAAACAAGCTTACTTCCTTTAGTGAGACTGAAACATGCCACATCTTATGAAATTTTATATTAAATCAGAGGTCTTCAACCCTGCTCCTGGAGACCCACTGCCCTGCAAAGTTTATATCCAACCTGCTTCAGCACACCTGCCTGTGATTTTCAAGCGACCCTGAAGAGCTTGATTTGCTGGCTCAGGTGTATTTGAGCTAAACTCTGCAGGGCTGAATCCGAAATCGCCCCCTATACCTTCATTCACTATTCCCTACATTAGTTCACTAATACAGTTCACTTGAAGGTGTGACTGAAAACGAGTGAGTGAATTCGGACAATGAATCCACCTGAAGGGCTACTGCTTTTGCATAGCTTGTGTTTGCCGTTTAATAATCATTTGAAACTTAGCAAACTGGCAGCTCCAGTAGTAAGATGAAAGGATTTATCTTGGAATTGTGTCATGGAAATTATGTATAAACCTTAGATAACTTAATAATCAATAAAAATTGAATTTATACCTGTATTATACACTGTACGCCACGGACGAGTGGTTTATAAAATGGATGGATGGATGGATGGATGAGCTGTGAGTGCCATCTTCTGGTGAGATGCGGGAATTCATTCGGTGCGCAACTCTCACAGTGCATTATGTGTATTCTCTAGCAACTGAGCGTACAACAGTTGTACACTCGTTATTTCGGTGCATTGTAGGATTGAATGAGTGCACTTGATAATGTCCACTAAGGTTTCGGACACCACTAAAAATAGCTGTTCCCTCAAGTAGTGCCCTATTTAAGGGTATGGGGGGCGATACAGACATAGGGTGGGTTGCCAGGATTCAATTCGTTTTTCAATTCAGGAAGTCACAATTCGATTCCAAAATTGGTTGCACATTTTCTCCTTTGATGAAACGCTCTCTTAAAACAGGACATTTATTCTATATCTTACCTCAGAGTAATTTCTGTGTGCTTTGTCCAAAACTTTGACAATGACTTCAGTCTTATGAGTTTCTCCATAGTCTCCCTGTTCTTTCCGAATCCCTTTGAAGATCTTGGTGAATGTCCCCTGACCTTGACTCTCACCCTGGAAACAATGTTACACACATATAATCTTATGAAAAATTACATTTACACTACCTGTGGTCAGTCTAGTTACTAAGCCTACTAAATCTGGGGTCAGTAAGGTTTTTAATGTTTTTTTATTTTTATTTTTTCTTGCTCTGCAAAGCTGCATTTATTTGATCAAAAATACAGTAAAAACAGTATTATTGTGAAATATTACAATTTAAAATTTTCAATTTTAATATATTTTAAAATGTATTGTATTCCTGTGATGACAAAGCTGAATTTTCAGCATCATTACTTCAGTCTTAAGTCTCACATGATCCTTCAGAAATCATTCTAATATGCTGATTTGCTGCTTAAGAAACATTTATTATTATTATCAATGTTAAAAACGATTGTGCTGCTTAATATTTTTGTGGAAACCGTGATACATTTTTCTAGGATACTTTGATGAACAGAAAATTCAAAAGAAGAACATATATTTAAAATAGAGTCTTCTGTAACATTATTAATAGTCACTTTTGATCAATTTAATGCACCCATGGTAAATAAAAGTATTAATTCCTTTTAAAAAAAATCTCATCACATATATAAGAAAAAAATAATGCTTACAAGATCAAGGTCTTCTTTCTTGATTTTGTGAAATACCATCTGACTGATGTTGTGTCTCTGCAGTGAGGGGGACAGGGGAACCTCCAAACCCCGATGACTTCGGCACACCAACAAACTTGACTTCTCTATTTACATCAAAAACACAAAGCAAAAAAAGTAAAACATCAAACCATTATGTCAGAATTATAAAAGGATAAAGATCAATAATACATTTTCACAATCTAAAAGGTTTGTTTTCCAGAAGATGATATTGTAGAGTTGTACTTTCCTGGTACTCGTATATCATATAACCATAATGAAAATTTAAGGTGCAGTACTGACCTTTGGCCTTTGGCGAACAGCACCTGCTAAACTGAAAGATGACACCATCTGATTTTACTGTTTCCTTCTGGTAACACTTGAGCAGCTCCTGTAGGCTTCTAAAACTCCTTTTGGTTCCACTAAGATTGTAGTCGCCATTCTCTGACCTGGTGATCAGGCAGTGCTTGTACTCTACGTCCTCATACGCCTAATGGAAAGAAATCATTATGTCAAGAGACTGTCAGGATGTTCAGAAGGACACATTACTGAAGGTACACTACCGTTCAAAAGTTTTGGGGTCAGTAAGATGTTTTTGAGAAAGAAATTAATATGTTTCTTCAGCAAGGATGCATTAAATGGGTTTAAAGTGACAGTAAAGACAATTATAACTACAAACTACTTCAAATAAATGCTGTTCTTTTGAACTTTTTATTCATCAAAGAATCCTGAAAAAAACTTATGTTTTCCACAACAATATTAAGCAGCACAACTGTTTTCAACATTGATAATAATAAATGTTTCTTGAGCATCAAATCAGCATATTAGAATGAATTCTGAAGGATCATGTGACACTGAAGACAATATATAAAATAGAAAACAGCTATTTTAAATAATAATAAATGTAATAATATGTCACATATTTTACTGTTTTTACTGTATTTTGATCAAATAAATGCAGCCTTGGTTTCAAAAAGTCCAAACTTTTGAATGGCAGTATATGAAGGTCAGAAGTACAGTGGAGGAATATTCAATCTAAAGTACAAAATGCTACTAACTGATAATATGTTTTGTGTAATTGAAATGGCACTTTATAAGAACGTACCCCAACTGCAAGAGTCAGGAAGTATTTGTTGAATTCTTTGGGGCTGCACCGGAGTACGAAGAGACCTCTCTGGTTCCCTGACTTGCGTAGTTTACTGATCGCAAACTCCATTCTGTCAACACAGACAATGAAAACAATGATGATGCTTACAAATGAAGCTCGAATGCAAATCTTCTGAGAATTTGATGAATCATTTTATTTAAGCCTGAAAAAACTAAATATAAACCAGAGCCAAAAATGGGGCTCTGAATAAATCCTTTGGAGTAATCTGTCAATCATTTACAGAAAATTAAGAGGAAATAAATAGTCATTCACAAGTATTTCCTGTAGTGCTTACGATATTGGCCCGTGGCAGTAGCTCTCGATGGCCTCTAGCAGATGGGGTGGGACGACATCCTTGCAGAGGTAGTGATGGGCATCTGTGGTCAGTCTGTAGTAACCATCGATTAGAGACACAAATGACAACGCCTCCATTGAGGTTGAAAACACCAGCTCCTGTTTGGAAAAGAAAAAAAAAAAATTCCCATTTTAGTGCATGATCTGTAAATATTTTCAGATAATCGCAGGAAGAAATCCAGAAGTTCAAAGGCACTGTGAGATTCTTTAAAATGGTGCAACAATGAAAGGATATCCCAGAGAGTTACAACAAAAAACTTACTAGAATTTTTCCATCCTGTCTGTTAATGGAGACAATGCGGTTCATGTTGGTACCCTCTTTGCTGGCTTGTCTGATACTGATATCGACAACTTCCGCAAAATCACAATACGTCTGCAGGTCCTTGTGAGAAAGTACAATAGTGTTACGAAATTTCACCAGCAGAAAAAGAAAAACATTTTTTTATTTTGGCATCAGTACAGAAATATTAATAAACACAACAAGACTGGTATTTCCTTCAGGATATGCCAATGCATTCAAGGCAGCAAAAGAATTGTTTTAAAGTTCCAGGAAGGTTTAGGTTTCAGGCTTTAGTTCAACAAATGAAATGCCACATCAGAGCCACTTTGCCATTGCCATGACACTCAGCATGTGTCTCAGTTATTTTAAATTGTAATAATATTTCACAATATTGCTATTTTTACAGTATTTTTGATTTTAAAAAAAAAAGCAGCCTTGGTAAGCATAAGAGACTTCTTCCAAAAATATTATTTTATTTAATATTTGAAATATTAAGATATCGTAAACACTACAGGAAACTTTTGAACGGTAGTGTATGTTAAATGGTTTTTTAATTAATTGTGGAGAAGAATAAGAACAGAATGTATGTTTAATGACTGTCAGTGCTGTCTTGAAAACACTATTTAAAAATAGGGTTAGTAAAACACTACAGAGTTACTGGCCTGACTAGACCTTTACTAATCTAAAGTCGGATCGGTTTCATTTGAAGTGGGTCCTAGAACAAACAGGCTTTCACAAAGAGTTCATAAAGTCATAGCTGTTTAAACATTTACTCAAATTTGAAATTTCAAACTTGCTTTGTGTATAGGCATGGCCAGGGGGTAAACATGTGATTTTGAAGTACTCATGAATTTGAAATAAAACGTTTAGGTTCAACATCTTAAACTGGATACCTCAGACTGTGTGTCTTTTTGTCGTTCTCGGCACCACTGGATGCCATGGTCTGCGGAGATGACGATGGTGACCTGCTCGGCCGAGGGCTCTTTGAGCTGGAAACGTTCAGTGTAGAAGCCAGAGTCCAGGGATTCGAGACTGATCAGGTATTTGAGTTTTAGGTCGCGCGCTGAGGCTCGGCACTGGCTGAGCTGCTGCACGACTTTCCGAAAGCGATAGCGAATGCGCTTCCTTGTGACAAAATGGTAGTCCTGGATTCGCTCCCTCATGTCTTTAGGGAGGAAAGACTTGTAACTGTGGATAAAGCAGAAAATGAGCGTTACTTTCAAATACCTCATTTTGTTTTGGTAGACTAGGATGGATGGAAGTTTTAGAGGTCTTTGTCCCATTTTTGTTTTTATTAGGGCTGTCAATGTTAACGCATGCAATTAATTCAAAATCCATAACACATTAAAATAATTGAACACAAATAAATTATTGAAGTATGTAAAATTGCGCTTTTAACGTAATTTACGTCACGCAGTTAGATGATCTTAGAAGTCAGGAGTTTGTCACACTGAGCATCTACAATGGCGCAAGCACCTGAAAGCCTGGTAGGCGGTAATTTCTATTCTAATCCTTTAAGCGATCAGATCATTTTAAGCCGCTAAAATCGGAGCAAGTTTTGTCTAATGATCCAGTAAGTGAATTCATTCAAACAATCAGTCCAAAACAGCACTAATGTAAAGAAAATAGGGGTGGAACAGTTCAGATTTCTCACGGTTCGATTTGTATCACGGTTTTAGGGTCACGGTTTCGGTACAGTTCGGTATGTGATATGTTCAGTAAAAAAAATAGGACAATTGTCAAATAAAAAATAAAAACAAATAATCTAACTACAAGAAACAGCACAAATAAATACATGAGAGCTAAGATACAAATTAAATAAACAATGCTTTACAGGTTTTCAGGTATCTAACAGCTTTCAGGTACAGAAATTGAATAAAGCAATTTAAAATAACACTTCATATAAACTTCTTTGAATAATGAAATAAAGTTGAAACATTATTGAAGTTACAAAAGCTATTCAGTCAAGAGTGATTTCTTTGTCCTTTGTCGTTTGATGGGTAAACAATATCGATTTCTCGATTTTAATCGATTCTCATTTTTACGAACCGATATCGATTCTTAAATCTTAAGAATGATCCAGTAAGCGAATTCTGTTTTCAGTTGATGAATGAACATAACATGTAGTGCGCCTCCCATCCAATAAATCGCAATAATCTTTGTGCTAAATTACTTTTGATATGAAGCAAAGTCTCAGATTTCAAATGACGTCCATCTTATTATGAGATTCAAAAAATAAATACCGTTTTGGCGCTGTTTAATGTGACGTGACATATCGCTTTAGCGCCTCAGTTAAAGAGAAGCGGCAGCACGGAGCGCATGTGAACATCCTCTCCTCCGCTTTAATACCAGTTACAGCGCGAAATAAACATGACTAAACATCTGAAGGTATGTTAAAATATACAGTACAACTTACCGAAATCCCTATCATGTCTTGTGTAATAACTCAATCAGTGTTTCAACCTCGGAAAGCCGTCAATAAAACAGCTTGTAAATAATGTCACATAACGTCACATTTACCTCAGAAAAACATATTCAGTGAACATAAACTCATCAGTCAGCTAGAAAAGTGAACTCTAGAAAGCAGCTTTCTGATAAATATAGCTATGCACCATTACATATTCATTGTAATGTTCTTCAATATTTAATGCATGTTTAAATAAATCAGTTATGACAGCCACGATATAAATACACCCCCCCCCCCCCAAAAAAAAACACGAATTGGAGTAGAAATATGATTATGTAATTCTAAACTTTATTTATTAAAAACATAACTGAGTGTAATTTAAGTGTTTGTATATAAATAAGTTAATTTTCGCAAGCATGTGAATAGAAATCGAATCGAATCATGAAAATTGTGTCAATACCCAACCCTGTTAAAAACACATAGAGCAGGAATATTAGACTGCTGTCCCTTTAAGACATAATTCAAAGATCCAGTACACTGATACTGATACACATGCATTGTCTGTCTCGTTTTTCTCCTAAGACACAACCTACTATGTTTGTTAGGATACTTGCTAAGATGGGCACGTTGACATAATTTTTGTGTGGATTTGTCCGTTTAGGTGCAAGACTTGAAAGAGAATTTGCGTAAGAGAATTTGCGTAAGAGTATTTGTGCGCTGTGACGTTCTTCGCAGTTTGATACATGCTCTGAACCACTGATTCGAAACAAAAGATTCGTGAAGCTTCGAAGCTTCATGAAGCAGTGTTTTGAAATTGGCCATCACTAGATATTGTTGAATAAAGTCATTATTTTGTTTTTTTTGGTGCACAAAACGTATTCTTGTCACTTCATAACATTAAGGTTCAACCACTGTAGTCACATGAACAGTTTTAAATATGTCTTTAGCAGCTTTCTGGGCATTGAAAGTGTTAATTGTCTTGCTGGCAATGCAGGCCTCACTGAGCCATCGGATTTTATCAAAAATATTTGTTTTCCGAAGATGAACAAAGGTCTTCCAGCAGAATTTTCATTTTTGGGTGAACTAACCCTTTAATCTATTGTCAGCCCTAGTTTTTATATAACTTTGTATGATATTTCAATGTTTTTGGGACATGAGAGCAATGTAACACCATGTTTTTTTGGATATGTACCATGGTAGTTCCATGGCACAGTAAAATACCCTGTTAATAAAATAAATATGGTAATAATAATTCAGTACCATGGTGGTCAGTAAAAGTCAAAATTTTAGACACATCTGACTGATTGCTTCTCACAATCTTAATGGTCGTTTGGTTTCTAAAGTCTTAAACTGAAATGCTCAAAAGTTTGAATTCTTTAAGTTGTGTCTATGACGAATTTGGAGAACTGAGATTGTTGGGAATCAGACAACAAAGCAGGTTTTAAAAAAGTATCAAAATTTGGAGGGCTTACAGAGGCAAATGGGTTCATAACTTTAAATGGCTTCACAGTAGATATATGACACACTGACAGGTCTAAATATCAAGTAGATCATCTCATACTAGTACCTAATGTCACTGTAGATATCCAGTGGAGAGCACTGCTTCTCTTTGGCAGTCCTCATTATGTCCAGCACAGCCATGCCAAGGCACTCCTCCTGAACCTCATGGTCATCGGATAACTTCACCCAGCCATTTACAAAATCACTCCTCCACTGCATACACAAAACAGAAAGGGGAAACCCACATAAGTATGACAGCATGAGAAAATCTGGAGAGATAAGTAAGAGAAAGTTGAATGACATGGTTGTAACTCTCTGGGCACAATGTTTAAACACCGTTTTTTAACAAGAGTTAAGACCGCGTTTAAACCTGAGTGCATTTATTCTATCAAAAATACAGTAAAAAACAGGAGTATTGTGAAACTGTTCTATTGTAGATATTGAATTTTCAGCAGCCATTACGCCAGTATTCGGTGTCACATGATCCGTTAGAAAGGATGCCAGTCGCATTTTTTGACATGATGCACCACAACTGTTTGAGACTATCTACACTGGACACATCAAAGTAAACATTATAAGCATTTTTCTACTGAACGAGTGTATGATGAAATCACATAACGTCACAAAATCCCATTCACTTTGTCGTGTTCATGACCTGTAGTTTTAAAAGCAGCAAATTTTGGCTTACACTTCTGTAACCAAAGCTGAATTTATTTTCCTATGTAACGCACCAGCCATGGTCCCACACTGGCTAAACACCCTCTGGCTGCGCCTGCTTCAGTAGCCATGCCCCAAACTCTCGCTATAGGCTGAGCTGGAAAGAGACAGATAGATCTGTGTAGACCGCTCTCAATGGAGAGAGGCTCAATGTTTACACTTTTGGAGGAGATAAACTCATGAATGGCAAACTAGCAGTCAAGGAACAATAAACTGGGTTAACAGAATGCATTTCAAACATAAAAAAAATCTTACATACTTCACCTTTAACCCAGGGTTAAAAATGGTAGTCAACTATTATGATTTTTTTTTTTTTTAATGTAGAAACTGATATTTGTAGATGACGATCAATATATTTCTGATATAATTAAAACAATTTAATGATAGAAATTTGCTTAATTGGAATGAACACTTATTTAATACAATATTTACTGAAAAAATTAAAATGTCCACTATCTATTTACAGCGCTGTCAAATGGCTAGGCTGTCAAATTAGCCTGGCTAATAACAGCCAACATCTAATAATTACCCTGGGTTAATGATATTAAGTGTCCAATAGAAAGATGTAGTCACCATGAAACTAGGGGTTAACAGAAAACACCATTTATTAAACATAGAATGCCAAACAAGCATCTAGTAAGCAAACATGATGTTTTCACTGTAAACTACCAACTATGACACTGCTGTGCATTAATACGAGTGTGCTAGAGAAAACCACAGCAGATCTAAAGGTAAACATATATTGTGAAAGCATCAGTCATGAACAGAGCAGCCGCAGACTGACTGACAAGTGTACACAAGATGACACTGCAAAGCTGCTGCCTCAACAACGTGTTTAAAAATGACTCCTGTCTGTGTCAGACTTGCACTTTTACAGGACATAAACCCATGTAATCCAATAGGGTCAGACAGAGTTCACCTCCAAACACATCACAGCTTAATTTTAAACCCCCATAAGCCTGTTCTTTCCCTGGATGAACTCAACATGATGGTCGTCTGACTCGATGCTTCCACTAAAACACAGCTTCCCCTATGACAATAGTTTCCAAACTTTTTCTATCAGGCCCCCCTTTTGTAGAGAAAATATTTTCAAGCCCCCCACCAACACGCACCCACATAAAGACTCTCTCAGACATGACCTTGCTTGCAAAATTCTACAGGATTTATTTGAAATAAAATAAATTGATATGTAAAATCAATAAATTGATTATAATACAGTACTAAAACTTCAATGGGCTGTTCTTTGCATTTGTGATGTGAAGTCTCTAAGTGGCATCTTATCTTGTTGAGCTTCATACTGTTAAAAGCTAATATTTTGAGGCACGCAACACACTGTGATCACTCTTCATTACCCACCATTGTACTGGTGAATCCGAGGACGAGATATGTCTTTCTGTATTTTCTTGTCTTGAGTCTGGACGCACCAAAGCGAACGTTGCAAATCCTTTTATCATTTGTGCTTTGTGCAGGGATGCAAACAGGTGAGAACATTGCGTGGGGCGGGGGCGGGGGCTCCCCACGGATTTTTTTTTTTTTTTTAATTGCTTTACATGCTCATTTGTAGTTATTTTAAGGGAATTTTTTTATTTTTTATTCTCTTGGCTTTAACAATAAGGGTTTCGCTAAAGTGGCTTCTGATGTCAATCCTAGTCAGGATATTTGCTTTACATGCTTTTTAAATATATATATATATATATATATGTAATAACTCAATACACATGTATGTATGTCCAAAGCTGTAATTTTTCACATAAAAAAAACATTGTTGCCAGATTTTACCAAAATCAACATTTGGTCAAAATCTCATGTTATAATAGATTAAGTGCTATGGAGGCTATTTAAGACAATATTTAATATTTAAGACAATATAACACACTCATAAAGACAGTCTTTGCCGCCATCTAATGGCGTGAAAATGTAACTTCTGTTGCTGTTCATGGTCAGGGACTATTTTTTCAGGCGGAAGGAAGGCTTTTAGAAAAAGTTTACTTATGAAAGTTGCATTGATACATATTTCTGGCTTTAATATTTGTATTGTGTGGTAACCGTTTTATAAAAGCAATAAAGTACTCGAGGCTAGTGCTGTAACGTGAATAAGTCATGGCTGAAGGGGTTCACGTCGTGCCTAACAACGCCCTTCAGCCGTGACTTATTCACGATACAGCACAGCTTCTCGTACCTTATTGCTTACTTGTAAGTTCACAATAAAACACTTTTTCACTGGATCTATGCAAATCCCATAGGTGACCTATTTTGATATCAAAAAGGTGAGTTGTCACTGAAAGGTGAGGAGTTTGCATCTATTTTTGCGTCAGAAGTAGCGCAAGCACTTGGAGTACATCAGAAATGGAACGGGGCATCAGTTTACTGTCAGGGATTTGTCGTGTCATGCCATATCCAGTGTAGCGGGTATTGCAAGTCATCTTGAGGTAATTAAAATTAATATTTTGTGTTCAATTATTTACTTAGGTGGCAAGTAGTAACATAATAAGTGGGATAATTTTACAGTGGGATCTTGTATCACCCTGAAGAGGTTTCTTTTGCATAATCTGCTGACTGTACACTATCCTTTAGCCTTGCTACTCCCCCATTTTTATAACTCTGGCTATAAAGTTTGGATACCACTACCACTATAATGATATTTTTGGATCATTGAAAAAATTGGGTGACAGTGAAAGTAACCTACATTCAAGAATATTTCTTATTTCTCAATCAATAAGGTTAGAATGTAACTTCGGGCTATGATGACTGTGTAAAATATTTGAACAAAGCATGCTGAATATTGGTACCATATTGCTTATCGACTGATATTAAAAAATTTTTTTTTGTCAATATTAGATATTCAATTGTGCTGCCTATTTCCTCTATTTTTACATTTATGCTACCTTTGCCGTCATCTAATGCTCACTTAAAGTATATTTTTATTAATAATTTAATAATAACACTATTAAAATGTAATCTTAAAAATAACTTATTTTATTTTAAATATGACATTTAAAACAATCTTAGTTTTTAGTCATTTATTTTTAAAGTAATTTGACAAAATATTCTAGAATTTAATATCCAGCATTTTGGCTGCATTTTGCGTGGGAAGCTGTCCTAACATGTTCTTCAAAAAATGAAAAACATCTAACTGTCTTTAAGATACCCTTGTGAGAGCGACACTTAAACAACACATGCTATGCAAAGTTACGAATAAAAAAAAAAATCAGATCAATCACCTTCCCTACAGTGACAGTCATCACATACCAGACTGTTGGTGGAAGACAAACGGGCGCCAGAAAACAAGCCCACTCAGTGGAGTCAGAGAGCGGCCAGCATGAGTTTCCTTTATTTATCATTCGTTTAGTAAATAGGGGCCTTTATCCATGCAGATACACAATGGCGTAATTCACATTTAAACATTGTAAAATCCGAAACCAAGACTGTCTGTTCTCTGAGAAGATAATCTAGGCCAAACTGCAATTAAATTATATATGGATGTGCTCAATTACGCAAGATATGCTCAGATTTCAGGCCAAGTGAAGCATAACTGTAAAACACTGTTGCTATGGTGATTCAGTATCCACTGACAGCACAAACAACACTTAATTCACAATGAAAGGTCATTTATTTATTGCAAAGCTGACATGGGGAAGCCTCACCTGAGCAAAGAGGTAAGACATAACATAGTCATCCAGGACAGGACTCTCAGATCCCTTAGTCACTCCATAGCGGTATGCCCGAGACGCTCCACAACTGTACCAGCCGGGAAAATAGTACCTGACAGGAAATATCGCAGTCACTAAACTGCAGGCTACAAAATATTGAGATGGAGAGGACAAAGGCCAAATAATATAAACCAGGTTAATTAAGTGAAAGATGAAGCTCAGTGCATTACCTAATTCTGAATAACAAGCTCTCATTGGCTGCTTCGTCTAAATGGAGAACATGATTGGGTGATAACCAGACCCCTTCATCTTCTCTGTACAGCCCAAACAGGCTGCAGTAGACTGGTGTAACTCCTGTGAGAAACAGATGAACATAAATAGCAGGTGCTAGTAAGACAAGAGAGACAGACACAACATCAGCCCTACTGCCCAAGAGCAGCACGTAAAAAAACAAAGAACGGCAAACACAAATGCAAACAATTTTCACACCAAAACATCCAGTGTAAACTCTAACATCCAGTGTAAGGAAAGCCAGCAACATTACTCCAGTCTTCAGTGTCACATGATCCTTCAAAATAGAATCCTGAAAAAAAAAAAAATGTATCATGGATTCCACAAAAACATTAAAGGGTTAGTTCACCCAAAAATGAAAATTCTGCCATTAATTACTCATCCTCATGTTGTTCCACACCCGTAAGACCTTTGTTCATCTTCGGAACACAAATTAAGATATTTTTGATGAAATCTGAGTGCTTTCTGACTCCTCAATAGACAGCAATTTAACCACTACTTTCAAGTTCCAGAAAGGTACTAAAGACATCGTTAACATAGTCGACGTGACTGCAGTAGTTCAACCTTAATTTTATGATGCGATGAGAATACTTTTCGTGCGCAAAAATGAAACAAAAATAATGACTTTATTCAACAATATCTTCTCTTCTGTGTCATTCTCCTACGCTTTTTACTTCCAGCACTTCCTACATCAGAATGCCGGCTCAGTATTGGCAGATGCTGTTGACGTGAGCAGCACGAAGAATGCGTGTGATGCTGACGCAGGAGCCGGCCAATGAGTCGGCGTTCTGACGTAGAACCTGGAAGTGCTGGATGTAAACAGCATATGAAAATGACACAAAAGAGAAGATATTGTTGAATAAAGTCATTATTTTTGTTTGGTTTATGGGCACAAAAAGTATTCTCGTCACTTCATAAAATGAAGTTTAAACCACTGCAGTCACATGGACTGTTTTAACGATATCTTTAGTATCTTTCTGGACCTTGACAGTGGTGATTAAATTGCTGTCTACTGAGGAGTCAGAGAGCTCTCCGTCTCGGATTTCATCAAAAATATCTTAATTTGTGTTCCAAAGATGAACGACAGTCTTACAGGTGTGGAACGACATGAGTACTTAATGACAGAATTTTCATTTTTGGGTGAACTAACCCTTTAAGCACCACAACTGTTCATAATTTTTTTTTTTTTTTTGAGCACCAAATCAGTATATTACAAGTATTTCTGAAGGATCATGTGAGACTAAAAATGTAGCTTTGCCATCACAGGAATAAATTACATTTTAAAATAATATTTCACAATTTTTACTGCTATATACTATTCATCAAATAAATGCAGCCTTGGTGAGCATAAGAGACTTTTGAACAGTATACATGATTCTACAATCTTATTGGTACAAAAATTTGCTGAGGTTTGTAATAAATTTCATAAGTTAAGTGTAAGCGTACTTCACTAATAAACTTGCACATGTATTTATTAGTTGAGGTCTGATGCAATAAAAATGAATTTTTTGCAGTGCATAGACAAAAAAAAGACAAGGTGTTTCTATAAATTTGTGCAGGACGAATGACATCAATCACAGATGAATTTACTAGCCCGATTACATTATTTTAATAGCAGCCCCATGCTTAGCAGTTGAAAAGCAGTAAAGGAAGTCTGCCTACAAAAGTGTGACATCTTACAATATTATCACACGTCTGTCACCAATGCCCTGTTGGGGACGAGCTGATGGCTCCTGGGCTGATGTTTATCTTTTTTAAACAGTAAACACAGGTGGACTGACAGGATCTGATCTTATATAAGCCATCAATACTGCACCTGAATAATGTGAATCCCCAACATGTCCCCAATAAGGGACTGTTATAATCTGAGTAAGTAATTATCTCAGTAAGTAACAATAATTACTTATATATATATATATATATATATATATAAATATACTGAGGATACTGTGTTATCAATAATAATGGTAGGCTGGTAAACCCTTTTTTTGGGAAATCACTTCAACACTGTGCCCTAAACAGCAGCAACGTGACAAGTTTTCAGTAACAGTCCTATTTTTGTTCACAGTGAAAATGAAAATGTTGCGTGACAGAGCATAATTTTTGTTTAATACACAGCAGTGAGCATCACAATTTTTGATAAATGAAATTTCACAGTGGGCAGGGCTAATCAGTGCAACAAAACAAATATAGACACCAAGCAACCAATAAAAACATGTCGTGTGACGTTTGTCACAGTCAATATGGAAGGGATTTATCGCATTGCATCTGGGTAGAACACAGTACAACATATTATTCTTTATCAGAACATATAATTCATACCCACTTTATAAATTCTAAACACATTTTAGCTTCTTTTCTATCATCACATGATGGGCAAAACTGACCGCACTCCTTGGCAGCATCGATGATGAGCTGTTCGGTGACGTACTCTCCCGGTGGGTAACAGAGAGGGGTGCAGTTAGCATCGCTCCTGCTGCTGTGGTAGAGGTGGATCTTGAGAACGGTGGGCTGCTTTGGACAGAGCTCCTCATGGTGGACGTCACCGTTCCGGCAATGTGGTTCACAGACAGCTGTCTCCATATCCATCATAGAGAGACAAGTGACGAGAGATTAAACAGCAACATTCACCTGGTGGAGGACATGGACAAAGAGAATACATTATCTATTAGGCTTGCTGCGGTAGCTGGTGTTACCAGTGTTCGGCCGTACACCGATTACATTACTTGGCCACCGTGGCACCGCCCCCCATGGTCATTTTTCTTTTTTTATAGAAATGTAAACTGAAAGCATCTGCTCTGCTCCATACAGCTCGAGCTGCAGAGTCGCAGCACAGTGCAGCAGGAGTCGGATTTTACTTATCACATGAGGAGTGTAAGGAGAGATGACTGACAAGACTATGGCGGAGGATTTGGTGATCCTAAGCATCATTGAAAATAACTCATCTCGTAAAATGTGCGAATTTGAAAGTGAAAAGCGAGCGCACATTCAAAAGCAATTTCAATACCCCGCATATTGATAGCGGCTCCCTGATGCCCGCAAATTATAAGCCTATACACATGCATGATCGTGAATTCAAAAGTGAAAGCAAAAAGCAAAGTGCTCAAGATTTTGCTTTTTGTTATCGGTATCAATTAGGGCTGGGAAGATAGATTGATTCTCGATCGACACATGAATCTGGATCGATCCTGATATTTTCTCTCTCAAATCGATTCTGAGCTTAGTTTTAACAGCAGATGGCGCTCTAGGCTAGTTTTTAACTGCACACTCTCAAATGCTCACAAAGAAGACTGCTGGACAGCGCTTGTGCGTTCGGCTGAGTCGTGCAAGTGGTTAAATATACTTGCACCTCGGCTCCGAATGCTTTTATGATGCGAGATTTGTAATTCGCTTCTACCTTTTCGAACTTTATGAATGATTATTTTAGGTTTGTGTAAAGGAAGTGGAAGCAGGCATTGTACGAGTATTTCTAAAGCACATATAGTAGTGCCATCAGATTTGATGTATTGTCCCAGCCCTAGTATCAATGTTGTCGCAAGTTTAATTACCTGTGTAAAACTTTTTTCACCGTGACATACCTATCTACCAACAACAACCAAAACAAAAAAACAAAACAAAAAGAATACAAAGTAGCGCTGCACGATATATATCAGGAACTGATATGTTATTTGGCAAATGAAATATTATTGATGCTGATAGTGGAATTAATGCTAATTTTAATGCTAATTAATGCTAATTTTAACCAATTCCTTGCAGGTTACACTTTACAATAAGGTTTCATTAGTTAACATTAGTAAATGTATTAACTAACATGAACTAACAATGAGCAATTCATTTGTTACAGTATTTATTAATCTTTGTTAATGTTAGTTAATAAAAACATGGTTGTTCATAGTTTGTTTATGTTACTTCACAGTGCATTAACAAATGTTAACAAATACAACTCTTGAGTTTAATAATGTATTAGTAAATGTTGACATTAACATTAACTAAGATTGATAAATGCTGTACTGTTCTTTCTTAATTCATGTTAACTAATGAAGCTTATTGTAAAGTGCCACCAACTTGCTAGCTATGGTAGCTTGTACCATCTTTTTTTTTGTGTGTGTATGACCTAATCAGTTTCATGTGTTCAGCATGTAAGCTTGACCTAAGTTTATTTCAAGGCATGTCATCTTGACAAAGCTACATCTGTATGACCAGGAGTCATTAACACTGAACAATGTGTTCTCACTATTTTTAATTGGTTTATGTGGACATGCGTCAGACAGGCATCTCTGGCCCCTCCACTCTTTTTGAACATGTGTCCTGTGTGAACGGCCACTTACATCTATTTGCGTCTAAGGGTTTTCACATACTTTCATGTGAACAAAAAAAATATATATATATGTTGCTGTATTTATTTATACTCCTTTAATATTTAATAAAATCATGAAATAGAATGTTAATAATGTCAATAATATGTTAATAATAATGTTAATTTTGTCAGCGATTCAAAAAGCAGAAGTTTAGAATTCCTAAATGCTCTAACACCATGATTTTGAATCAAGTGAAAGGTTTTTAATTCTTTATTTGCTCCAGGTAACATCCGATCTGCTTCTGTCTGCTGTACGTATCAAACCATCTAAGAGTCATGTTGTATATATGGTCAAAACACAGAATGTGTGAACATAGCTGCAGAAGAATCTGGTGAATTCTACCAACAACGGTCTCTTACTGGTCTGTGTATGAAGAGTACAACACTGTACTTCCAACCACTGTGTGAACCGTTCACATATTAACAAGCTTACACTGTTTACTTGACATATAGCCTATTGCAATGCCCTGCGTCATCATTTTTATTTCACTTTAGTGTTTCGAGTGAATGTGAATCATTTGGTGTATGATATAGCCAAAAACACAAAACAAAAAAAAACAATCACATCTCTGTATTTTTTGGCTGACGTTAACTGGTAAGAGGAACACAACAC
Source organism: Ctenopharyngodon idella (assembly GCF_019924925.1). Lineage (NCBI taxonomy): Eukaryota > Metazoa > Chordata > Actinopteri > Cypriniformes > Xenocyprididae > Ctenopharyngodon > Ctenopharyngodon idella. The sequence continues at coordinate 14,009,668 of NC_067224.1, read as the reverse complement.
ACATTCACTCTTCTGAACTTAGTAATTACATTAGTCTACATTGATTACCCCATAACAATAGTGCCATATATAGAATTTTAAATCTACATTTAAGTATTTTAGCGAAATATATATATTTTGGTCAGAATTATTGTGCTATTCTAAGCGCTTCGTCTGTTTGGCGCATATGCGTGCGGCAGAGCTTGCTCGCTGAAGTCTGTGAAGTTTAGTGGAGACTCGCTTGCATAAGGCTCATTGATTCCTGACAGCAAAACGGAATATATTTGCATGACCTTCTAACAATTCCAGATAGAGAATATATTTGTGAAATGTAAGTTATGCACTGAAACCACCACATCTCAAAGGCATTAAACAGCACAGGTATCTGTCAGAGCATCTGACAGGGCAAACCGCGCTAAACTATACACGTTTATTATATTCATGTTTAATCAAAGCATTTGTCTTCTTTTTATTCAGTTACAGCGATATTGTGATGCTCATAGGGGATTTCCTGGAACGACGTGCATTATATTACTTCTGCAAGGAATATTTGGGGTATCTGCTCAAGGGCGCCCTCCGGCATCTAGTATGAAACAGACTCACTCCATGCTCACTCCACCCTATTCTGGGTCAAAATAGGAAAAATAATACTTCCCTATAAAGAACTTTGAGAGAAACATATAATCAACATGTTTGTGTACAGGAGTTTTGTTTTTTTCACAGTGGATGCACAAGGGGAGAGAGATTAAAAAAATAATCGCAATTAGATTTTCTCCAAATCATGTAGTCTTATAATAAATACACGACCACGACAATACATGGTTTATCTGTGTTCTTCAAGCCTTCTTGGGTATTTCCATAATAATAAAGTATATTTATAATACAAAGTATATTTATAATATTTATAATACAAATTTCAAAATAAAAAATTTGAACCAGGGAAGTTTCCAAAATTTGGTTGATTTGACACGGAATGACCCTTCTGCTCTCCTTCTACTCTCTTCTGAACTCTTACCTCTCATCATTAAAGCTCCAGGTGAAGGGTTGCCAGATATCACAAAAAAAAGCTAAACAAGCCCTTAAAGAGGAATATCTGAAGGACAAATAATGTCGAAACTAGAAATGTATCTTGTGTTTTCCTATCAACTCAATTGCATAGAATATACCTGTCCGAGTGCCATAAATATTCCTTTTTTACTTAATTGTCATTTGCACTCAATTTTATTACATTAAATGAAATGAAATTTTTAAAATATTACGTTAACTTGAACCATTTGTGTTGGGACTATGAATCATTTCTGTTGCATTGACTGAAACTGGGCAGTGGATTTCTAGCATAGGGATAGATAAGGAGAGTAAATGCTGAAATTAAGTGCTGTTTAAAGGGTCATGAAACCCCAGAACACATTTTTTGAGCTGTGAACAGATATGTATAGGATGCACATCATTGAAAACACTAAAGGTACTCATTAATTTTATTTATAATTTGAAATTAGTTATTTTTGCATTTTTCAGAGCGATTTCTGTCTTCCGGTTTGAAAAGCAAAGTCGGAACAACGTCACAAAATCTGACGTCATCGTGTACTACCGGCAAGATCCGGAGTGCTGATTGGCTCCAGTATGGGCTGGTCGAACATGCTGACGTCAACAGTTTCTGCATTTATTTATGAGAAAAAGCACATTCAATCCAATCACTGCGCTGTAGTATGCATAAGATTATAATTGCAGTATTGTGCATGAGGAAGTATCACTTCTCTTGCCCCTGTCTCTTGTCATTCAGAGACATGGGTCGTATAGTTGTGTTTGTTTCCTCAGTGCTACAACAAAAATGCGTTTCCCTGCAACGCGACCAGAGCAGAAGTTTGGGTGCATGTGGATTGTTTTGCTGTAATCTACCAGCACAAATGGAAAATATGTTCGCATGAGATCGTATTACAGCGGAGAATTCAAATATCACAAAAGTTCTGTTCATTCTGCGTTCGGACACGCGAGCCATATGTAGCCTATGTTTCCTTCAGCACAGCAAGCACATGAGTGTTGTTTGTATTTTGCCCACGATGCGGTCAGAACTGAAGTTTGAATACGAACACATGAAAAATACAATTGTTATGATATGCACGTGGTATATGATCGGTTTCAGTGCGGAGCTCCGCGATGAGTTTAACAACACTAGCCACGTGGATTATAGCTCATATACAGAATAAAGTATCCGTGTTTAAAGTTTTTATTGACATACTTCACACATTCTCCTGCACCAAACATGAACCAGCACGGTGTATGCACATATTCCATCAAGTCTTCTTCAAATGAATTATATGTGTAAACTGGACACTGATATGTGTATCTGAACGCGATGACACGATTATTCTGATGAACGAAAGACTTAGTTTAATTTTTGTATATTCTCTATGTCTTTATTCCTTCTCTGTTAAACTACGTGTCGTTTATCATGAGACTGTAGTGCTCGTAAACATAATGAAAGTATTATTAGCCTTTTAAATATTCTTTCGCATTTCTCCCTTGTGCTTGAGAGTTTGTTGTCATTTTTCTCCGTGCTCATATTCATTATTCTGTATAATGAGTGTGTTGTAGGTCTGTGTTTCATTGGTTGTACTCTCCCCTCTTCCCCCCCTCTACACTCCCACTTTTCCAGAGCTTTACACAGCCCATTTTTACAGTGATTTTCTAGCTCAGAGGTGTGAACGACCATGCTAAAACAGGGGGGTTTCATGACCCTTTAATGTGTTTTTTAGTAAAGGGAAAGACCTGTTAAAGTTTGTTGTTCAGTTACATTTGACATTTAAAAGAGTTTGTCTTGTCAATTTTTAAGGTTACCATTATGCTGAAGTGTAGACCTTGTGGTTAGGCTGTGGGTGGCTACCTGAAGTAAATCTATGCTGTTCTCAATGAGCTGTAACTGTGCTAATGCCAGTGAAGAGAATATTTTTAATTGATCATTACTTGCATGCTACAAATGTCACACTTTAGCTTGTGCACAAATGTTGTGTTGGCTATTAGTTTTATTAGAAATAAATAAAATAAATTAGTTTGAGGGCCAGCACATCATTTACACAGTCTATATAGTTATCACTTCTACCTCTCTCAATCAAACGATCATGGAACATGTATGTGTGTGTATGACAGCTGCTCACATCCTAAGCACAAGCTCAAATCTTCAATACAATGGTAACCAAAAAAAAAAAAAAAAAAAACATCATTTGATATTCTACAAACTCTTAAATGTTCAAAATAACTAAACATTAAACAACTCTTACAGGTCTTTCCATTTTCTTAAAAACGCATACAACTCATGGAACTCTGCACAAGGACACCAGTCTGAATAGCAACAGCACTGGTTGGATCAACAAGAGTGAAAGGGATGAATTTCTTTGTTCTGTTGAACACAAAGGAAGATATTTGGAAGAATGCCAGTAACCAAACAGATCTCATCCCCCATTTACTTTCATAGTAGGAAGAATAAATAGTCAATGGGGGGACGAGATCTGTTTGGTTACTGACATTCTACCACATATCTTCTTTTGTGTTCAGCAGAACAAAGAAATTCATACAGGTTTAGAACTACTTGAGGGTGAGTAAATGATGACAGAATTTTCATTTTTGGGTGGACTATCCCTTGAATTATGTTCAGGAAACATTCACAGAATACATCAAATGAAATTGGCATGATCTCATTAAATTAGGATGAATTTTACTCATTATCAGTACAATTAACATAGTTTAAGTTCAAATAAATCAGTTCAACTGCACTGTCAGAAAAAAGGGTACAGTTGGGGTACAATGCTTTGGTTGTACCCTCAATGGGGTCCATGTTTGTACCATTTAATCAACAAACAAAGGTACAATGACTTGTGTGACTGAAAGATTGACAGGGGGTAGGTGGTTCAAGACTGCCAAACCATGCAAGTGCATTAAATTCATGCACCTGAGCATTATTTCAAGCTAGACAAATGTTTATATACACATCTTTTGGGCGATTTAAAAAAAAAAAATTTTTTTTACACGCATCAGCCTCTCAAATTCAAAAGTAGCCCGCGCGAGCAGCACGGACGACGGTTGGACGGCCTGATGGTTTCTCAGATCAGACACTGACGATGGATCTTGGATATAATTCACCGAAGATGAAGAATCACAGAAATTGAGAGGTATGTAATTCTTGTTAAATCAGTTGTTATTTATATTCGTATGAAACACCCTGCTATATATTTTGTGTATTTGCCCAACTTTGTCGTGTCCTCCCGCCAAAAAATACGTGACTTGGTAACAAAACCAACGTATTTAAGATTGTTGATGTTATTACATCAGAATTGTTTGAGGTTAGCTTATAGTTTTAACCGATAGGCCTAACGTAAATCTAACTATAACGTTACTTCCGTCTTAACGCGCCGCTTGACCGAAAGCAGTCAGACTCGATTGAACGAAAGATGTTCATCTATAATATATTTACATAGGACAAAAAAGGGTAAAACCAGCGCATTTTGTGTGAACCGACCCTTATATTAATGAAACTTGAGTCTCGACTGTGAAACAGACTTATAAAATCAGACTTTTCAACTAATCTGACCGTGTTCATGTGGTACACGAGAGCCGTGTCGCGCGTACATTTCACGGATGCAGGGGTTGTACTTTTAACGCGTCTCACAATCTGTTTGAAATTGATTTTTTTTTATTTGTATTTTTATTAACTGATAGATACAACGTCATTTTAGTGTTGATGAGATCTAACCTCGAACGCTGATCTGTCCTTGACTGCTTTCAGACTATGAGGTGGATGAGGATGAAGAGAAAATGATCAAACCGGATCAACTTCATGCGACATGGTGGTGTAAACTATAGAAGCAGTGCCACAAATGCTATCAGCAGCCTTTGACTACAGAAATGTAAGTATAAAATTAAGTTTTTTTTCCTTAATATGTACATTGGTAACAATATGAATGTCACTGCCTGCTGTTGTTGTCATTCCCCATTTCACAGAGATCTTCAGACCAGACTCAACAAAGAAACATGAATGCCATTGATTACTCAGTCATGTTGTTCCAAACCTGTACATCTTCGTAACACAAATGTAGATATTTTTAATCTGAGTGATTTCTGTCCCTCTATTCACAGCTATACAACTACCACTTTGATGCTTCAAAATGTTCATAAAAAGACCGTAAAAAATAATCCATATGAATCTAGCAGTTTTATATCATATCAAAATCATATCAATTGAGTCTCTTCAGTAAATTTGGACTAAACCACTTAATTTATATTGAATAGATTTACAATCTCTTTATGAACTCTTTTAGTTCTGTAGCTGTCTATGGAGGGACATAAATTGCTTAGATTTCATTAAAAATATTTTCAAATATATAAAGATGAACGAAAGTCTTATGGGTTTGGAACAACATGACTGTGAGTAAATGACAGAATTTTCATTTTTGGGTGAACTATCCCTTCAACACTGTTTTGCTATAAACTGTCCTGACCAACCCTCACCCACCACCCCTAGTAATAACTATTTTAGCATTTGCAGGAAAGGGAAGATAATGTTCTCTATTTTAAGCAAGTGCTGCAGCTAAAATCATCCGTTGCTTTAAATGCTTGAACTTTTTATTTCTGATTGGCTTCCAATGTTTTTGTTCATCAGTTGGAAAAAAGTTCCACCAAAAGTGATTCCAATGATATTGTTATAAGATGCAACCAAACTCCTTGGTTTTCAAACTCTTTTGGCTTCTTATCATGCCAAACCCAGTGTCTTATGCTTCACACTTCCATGCATACATGAATGGAGTATAATTTAACCAGGGCAAAAGATGGACTTTCGGACCCTTGAAACATACTAGGTCTATGATAAATTGTGATTCACAAGAATGTTTAAAATGTACAGTTAAAATGAAATGTGTAGTACTTTTTAATGTTTTAAAGAGTTACAGGTAATGTGTGTACTGTTTTTGGAAATGTGAAATTGATCAATATGTAAATGCATCCTGCAATATTGATGACGCATTGTGATACAATGTTTAAAATGTTTTTGCTTTGAAATATGTGCATGAAATTGTGAGACTGTAATATTTTTAATGTTATTTAATAAATGTGGTAAAAAACAGCATTATGGCCTTTTTAATATGTTGTAATGTGCCATCATGAGGTACAAAGGGCTTGTTCACTGGGGCAGTACCCTTAAAAGGACAAATTTGTACCATTTTTAGGGGTACATTATGGTACCATAGCACTACAAGGTACAATTTGGTCACCAAAGGTACATATTTGCCTTTGAAAGGTACAAACTGTAAGGGTACCAATATGTACCCATTACAAAGGGTACAACAGGTGTACCTTTGAGGGTACTGCCCCAGTGACAAGCCGTTGGACAGTGTGTGGCAATTTTATTAAGTTAGACCAACAAGCTTTTTTTTGAGTGTAACGTTTGGCGCTCTAGCGGTTAATAAACAAAACCGCATGCATCTTGTGGAAGAACATTATAGACGGAGCTACTTCTCTCTGTTTATGTCTATGATGAGTCATGTAGGTAGTGGGCTACTCCGCAGCGGTGGCGACACGACCGGTCTAAAATAGTCTGAATATAAACACTTATTATACCGTAGTGATTCGGGATAAGACAAAAACACAGTTTGGAAAATGGATTCATGATGTACTTGCTCATTATATAAATTTTGTTAATTTTTAACACAAAATCACAACAACATCTTTGATCCGACAACATCACGTTATTAATAAACATTTAGAAAATCGATTTTTGAAATTTGTGAATCGGTAGAAGACAGAATCACAATTCATATGTAAATCGATTTTTCCCCCAACCCTATCATCAACCCCGCCCTAATATTACATTGTTTGTCTGATCAACAAACTAGGGTCTGTTACAACGATTTTTTGGATAAATATTGCCACAAAACTACCAATGCCATAAATGCCAAAAAGCTGAATTTCAAAATTTACTAAAGTATAAAGCCAAAGTTGTTTTTACTATCTTTGACTTTTGTCATTAGAATCAAATCCATCAGCTTTTGAAAAGTGTTTACTCGCAAGGTTGATTTTTTCCAATAACATATGAAGCACAGCAAAAAAGGAACTGCAATAATAGCAAAGATGGGACTGTCATCATTGCTGGACACAAAAAAAAAAAAACAGGACACAAAGGCCATTAGAAGATTAGGAAATTTGCTCCAAGAAAAAGAAATGCCTTGACTTTTACAGTAAAAGCCTTTAGTTTTACAATAAGGCCGATTGACCAAAGTCAGACGGTAGAGGCTAGAAATCTTTTTGACCAACATCACAGACATTGACTTTAACCTGCACTATGATTATTGATTATTGGATTGTGTTATTGCACTACACGTTTATTTATTAATAACTGACTCATATTGTTTGCACTGTTGCAAGCATTCAGATTCCCCTCGTGCCCTTTCTATATTTAGGAATTCTCTCTGGGATACAAGCGCTGCAACAACTCATTCGTACTGTAAAGGTTGAAGAAAAATAAGAGGGCTTGATGATGTCTCTTTTAATAACGGCCCTTCAAAAATGATTCAACAAACATCATCTTTCAAACAACAGCATCAATGCAAATTCTGTATTCACGCTGTGACAGATTCATAAAACAGTAGGAAAAATGTCAGATTGAAATGATGTGGGTAAAGTTTCTGATCACCCAGTACCTGTCATTGATGTGTAAACATGGATGGTAATAGGGCTGGACGATTATGACCTCAAATCAAAACCTCGATTAATTGAACATTTTACCTCGATTACGATTAATGAAAGATTATTTTGTTTCTGGGTTTGTTTGTTTTTTGTTTGTTTTTTTGCCCTCATAGTTCACTTACAAGGTTTGTACTGTAAATATGCTTGACTATTAAAGATGGGATATTTTTTCCTATTGAAAGAGTGATCTGATATAACAGCTCACTTTCAGCAGTTATTTTATCTATGGTTTGTAACATTTCTTACAGATTTCTGCTCGTTGTAAATCAGATAAAGATAAATTAGCACAGTACCAGTACGTAATGAGAGCGATTGCGTGTGTGAATTAGTCATACCGTCTCTCTATTAATTGTGAAGCTGTGGGTTGTAAATAGTTACTTCAAAAGTAGAAAAATATATGCTATAATAACTTTTGAGTTTCTAAGCTACTTTAGTGATAAACTGTGGACTTTTGAATCCATTTTTGAGTTACAGTATGTTTTCAAGCTCTTGTATCTTATCTAGCTTTTGAATTAATCAATATAGAGACATCTTACATATAAACAGCACAACTCAACCTCAAAACAAGTCTGACAGACTGAAAAAGCCTATGCATGCATATTCAGCAAACTTATCATGAAATAAGCGAAATTTACGTCAGCTCTAATATTGAACAGAGGATGTACAGAACAGAAATTCTCTGAAGTAGCAAAGGCCTTTAACAGCATGAATTTCTGCAGAAGAAGACATAAATGAGTACACTCGACTTCCTGCGGGGGAGATTTTTTAAAAAAAAATTATGAAACATCACCTTCGAGCACGGGTGCAGGCCATTTCTGCTGCCTAACCGCAACACATGCTTTATTCCTGACATGACCATGTTGCGATGTGAAAACTATTACATGGTCAAGATGAAAGGGAAGATTTGAGCTGACAGAGGTTCATAAGAGTTCCTTTTAAAGAAACATGGGCGTTTCTTCAACTACAGGCACTTTTGTGTCACAGGGTTTGATTTTTTTTATTAAAATATTTTATAAAAGAGTTTTACTAAAACAGACTTAAACTTTAGTCATTTTGAACAATGAAGGTCACATTAAAACTGCCTTGGACACTTTTTACCATGCCTTCATCATTTGTTTTTGTTACCTTCAAGATACAGACTTTTAATTAATTGTATGTAATAAAAAAAAATTACATTCAAGCAAGACACTACAGTCAATTTTTAGATTTGGTGCATAACGTCTTCTTTCAGACTAGTGGAAAGAAAACATAAAAATAAACATTTAAGTGTTTCATTTATTACACTTTATCTATTTTTCTATCTGTAGATTTCAATTACAATACTTTAAAGGCTGTTTTCTCAACATGAGTCAGAAATCTCTACTTCAGTACTTACATGCACCTAACCTTACATCTAAATTACAAAGGTTTTTACAGAGGGATTTCTTTGTTAATATATCATTTGTGTGGTTTATAGACCATTTCATTCCTAAAAACATGGTGATTTTTTTCTGGCTGTTGACAGTGTTTTCTGATTTGATATTTTCTGAGTGATAAAAAGCGATAACCAAAAACCCCTCTGTAAAAAAATCTGTAACTCTAATATGTCAGCAAAAAAGAAAAAACCTGGCTTTATCTAATGCTCAGATTTATGTTCTAGAAATGTATGTAAATTAGTGCATATTTAATTAGACAATAATATTAAAACATAACATTTTAGAAAACTTGCATTACAAAACAATAGTCTTAAATGTACAGTAATCAACTGGGGAACTATTGTGATAACTATTAGTTAATTTTTTTTTTTTTACCTTGTTCACCTGTGGTGTCTTGCCTTAAATCATAATATACTCTAAAAAAACTTTTAGACCATAAATGAAATCTAATTGTCTAAAAGTATACATTTTCGAAAAGTTATGGCTGTGACACATTTTTACCCTAATACAGTTTCATCAAATGTTAGTGTGCTTGTTTATCAAAGAGACACCAATGTTTGTAGAGAGCTTGAGATAAAATATAAAACATGATGTCTGATGTAAACTAAGAAAAATCAAGATAAATATCATGTTAATACTTTACAATAAGGTCCTAATAGTTAAAATGAGTTAATGCATTAACTAATAAGCAATACATTTGTTACAGTTTGTATTAATCTTAGTTAACATTAGTTTATAAAAAATACAACTGTTCATGGTTAGTTCATAGCTCATGTCCATTAAAGAATATAAACAAATACAACTTTTCAAGAATGTAAGAAATGTTGCAATTAACATAACTAAGAGTAATATATGCTTTAGAAGTATTTTTCATTGTTAGTTACAATGTAACAAATGTAGCTAACTAATGTTAACAAATAAAACCTTATTGTAAATCACTTATGAACAGAATATTTTTATTGTGCATAACTTTCAATTAAGTTATAATTATGCAAATATGTGAAAAGTAAACAAGTTAAAAGACTGTTTTTAAGATACACAAAATGCTAGCTATGAATTTAGCCTTATTAAGACAATAGCAATAGTAATTTTATTACAAAAAATGTAATTTCCAACGCACAATGCCATTTAACACAATATATGATCATGATATGACGAAAAATGACTTTCATGACTTCCAGGGTGAAAAAAATGACAGAATTCGGTAACACTTTATTTTACAGTGCCGTAGTTACATGTTACTACATGTACTTACTATAGTAATAACAGTAAATTATGCATAATTACAAGTAACTAACCCTAAACCAAACCCTAACTGTAACTCTATAAAAAGTACGTAGTTAATTAATAGTACTCAGTACTTATGAGTAATTACAATGTAACTACGGCACTGTAAAATAAAGTGTAACCCCGAATTCTGTAATGGATGCTTTTCTACAACTCGACAAGTTAAATAAACAAGTTGAGAGTGTGAAAAGTGAGTTTGAGATATTTATTTTCCAGAAGTGATTGAAGTTGAAGAAACACCTGTATATGAATTATGCATGAAAATAGGTGAAATGAGCGCAGCTGAGATTTCCTTCAGGTTACAGACTCATGTACTCCGTTAATTTATCAACTTAACAGAGTCGACCAGATTACCAGTGTGCCAAACTGGCTGTACAGTTACATAAAAATATGAATTATACATGACAGCATGTATTGAATCCAATCTACAACATTAACATATGGACTTACAGGGTGCAATACACAAGACAGAGTATTTTAAAGCAAAAAACACATTTGCACAAGAAAAACTATTACTGTAAAAAGAAATACTTACTTGTTTGTTTAGGGTTGCTGAGCTAGCGACACTGCTAGCCAACTCGCGTGATGATCAACGCACTTGAAACTTAAAATATCCGAGCGAAACAGTCATTCAATCCATGCTGCTTCTTTTACTCCAAATATTTTTGTCGCTCAGTGTCACTTACGTGAGGATCGACCATCCCGTTACTTGTCGTTACATTTGACTTCTTGTAGCACAGCTCGCTAAGATGTTTGGGGTCAAGTTTAGACGGCTAGCTGCGCGTTAGCATGTGCTGCTTCTCTTATTTACAAAACATGACCAAAGGAGCTTCGCACTTAGCATGCTGTCTCAACCCAATACGACCACAAAGACGACGATATATGTTCTTAAATAAAGCCACCTGATGGATATGTTATGGACGCATGTCTTAAGATCACCAGTGGTGTGACAGCTAGCGAGCATGCTAACTCACCCGACATGACAGTCAAGCCTATCAGCAGGTCATGCATTAACAAACCACATCTGTTTGTCTTTAAACGACCGTTGTGTTGTCTATCCTTTCAAAAAGAGTGAAATGAAGACCAGTTTTAATTTCCAGCACGTAGTCTGTATGTTCCTGTGCTGTCTTAGTGTCTCATATGCAGGTGGTGCCTTGTGCGTACTGCAGTTGACACGCCACTCAGTCTCAGCTGGACGTGTCTTAATACCTAGTGTGCTGCCTACCTAGATAGCATGTTTGAACAGCATAAGTTCATTAGCTCATAATTCCCCCAAATCTGCCTATGACGCCCAGAAATGCCTAAAGGTTTTAAAACACAACCAGTGTGTAACAGAAGAGTGATTCACTGACCCTTTGCTGTATTACCTTCATCAGATTACAATCAATTATTAACTAGCCTATATAGACCCATGCAGCACTGATCCTTTAGATTATTCGTGCATTTTATATTTGGTCATTTTGAAATGCATGTTTTTGGCTGAGTGACTTGGTTAAGTAATAGCAAGGAAGTGAAAGTTAGGATGGTGAACTTGTCCTTCATATCGACACTCTCTGTTTGACCTTTTAGTTTGGTTTTAGGTGAAAGCAAATTATGTTTACTATACACATGCTCCACTGCTTATTCAAACTAATATTGTGCTTGTAGAGCCTTTTTTGAGTTTTTTTCCCCCCTTTTCAGTTTATCAAAATGTCAAACAAATCCATTTACCCAAACACTAAACAGTGTGATGAATCAGCAGCAGATTTTGACTTGGATTCTTGAGCTAATAAACAAGGGGAACTTTGCTCAATTTAAAAAAACAAACAAACAAACAAACAAAAAAAAACTATTATATATGCCTGGTTATATATGCCTGGTTTCACAGACAAGGCTTAAGCCTAGTCCCAGACTAAAATGCATGTTTGAGCTGTCTTAACTGAAAGAAACTTGCATTGACGTATCTTACAATAAGTCAATAAGTCAGTGGCATTGTTTTGTCTCAAGATGCACAGCTGTAATGTTTTTTTTTTTTTTCTTCTTCTAAGTCACATTTATAAAGGCTACTGAAATGTCCTTATTGAACTAAGGCCTACTCCTGGCTTAATCTAAGCCCTGTCTGTGAAACAGGCCTATAATTTCTCTAAATAAGTTGTAAGATATGATAAGTGAAATGATAATTCAGAGCCTAAGCAGAGGCACAACAGCGACTTAGCCTGTAAAAACATTGTATTAAGGCTTTAGCAATTCACAGTTTAGGATTGATTATAAATATTATCATTATTATTCTTTATTTATTTAGTCAGTTAAAAATTAACTTAAAAATGTTAGAATATCATTGCATTAAATACAATTTCAAGCTAAGGGCATTTATTTTTAAGAAAGATAGCATAAACACTTGCAATTACAGTGGGGGGAAATCCAAGATGGCGGAGTGAGCGGTAGCATTTATGCAGGCTCTGATAAATTAGTTTAATAATGTCCTAAAATTGATACATCCGGCAAAGAAACCTACCAGAAGTATAGAAAGTTAGTATGGTTTTGTATTGTGTTCTAAAGGACAACATGTTCACTCCTGCATACTAGAACGAAGTTGAGTTCATATAACAGTTACATTATTCATCTATGTCTGTTTCTTTTCTATCTTTGAATGTCAGGGGGTTAAAAAATAGTGTTAAGCGTAAAGCTATTTTTTTATTTTGCAAGGAACAAAAAGCAAATTGCGTCTTCTTACAAGAGACTCATTCTGTTTTGAATGATGAAAAATTTTGGATAATACAGTGGGGTGATTTAGCCTTGTTTGCACATGGATCTTCACATTCAGCTGGAGTTATGTTATTATTTAACAGATTTGAAGGCTCTGTAATTGTTCATGAAGGTGACAAAGAAGGTCACTGGTTAATGGTAGCTGTGGAAATAAATGACATATGTTATATATTATTATGTATTTACGGTTATAATAACAAAGTGGCCAACAGAGAAATGTTAGAGAAGCTGGGTAATTTGGTTAACGAATGGAAAGTAATCTACAAGTCAGATAATGTGATAATAGGAGGAGATTTTAATATAGCCCCTGATTCATGGTTAGACCGAAAACCCCAAAGAAGTTCACATTCTGTGTATAATGATACTATATTGAATTTATGTACTTTAACAAATGTGGTTGATTATTGGAGGGTATCTAACCCAAACAGCATTCATCATACATGGTATAACCCCTCAGGAAATGGACAAAGCTCAAGACTAGATTATTGGCTTATTTCTAGTGAATTATGTAATGATGTCTTATATTTACAACGCTTAAAAAGTTTGGTTTTGGGGAAGGGTTTTGCAAGGTTATTAAAATGTTATACAATAATATTTATAGTTATATATCCCTCAATCCTGGAATGACTCCTAGAATTGAGATCTTACGTGGAATCAGACAGGGTTGTCCAATTTCCCCCAAATTGTTTATACTTTGTACTCAAATGTTAGCTTACTTAATTGTCAACCATCCTCAATTAAAAGGTATAACCATTTTTGATTATGAGTATCGAATTAGCCAATTCGCTGATGATGAAGTCTATAATTGAGAAAGCCTTAACCATTATTTCAGTTTTTTCAAGAGCATCTGGCCTATGCTTAAATCTAAAAAAATGTGAACTGTTACCTTTGTATTCATGTGATGAGGAAAGTATAGAATCCATTCCAGTTAAATCTGAAGTGAAATACCTTGGTTTAACAATATCCAAAGATTCAAAATCAAGAGAACTATTAAACATAGAGGACAGAATAGATAGTATGAAAAAATCTCTTAATCACTGGCTTATGAGAGATCTGTCCATTATGGGAAGAATCCTTTTGACAAAAGCAGAAGGCATATCTAAACTAATTTACCCATCTTATTCTCTTTTTGTTTCCCCTTAACTAATTAAAAGGTTAACTCTGTAATGTTTAATTTTATATGGAAAAACAAATCTCATTATATTAAAAAGTCCCAGATAATTAAAGATTATAAAAATGGAGGTCTGAAAGCCACTGAATTTGAATCAATGATTGGAGTACCTAAACTGAATTGGATAAAATCATATTTAACACAGCCTAATTCAATGTGGTTTCATATACCAAAGTGTTTATTCAAAAGAGTCGGAGGATTAGAATTTTTGATGAAATGTGATTTTGAGATTTCTAAATTGCCTATTAAGCTTTCAAATTTCCACAAGCAGATATTGCAATACTGGAAATTGATATTTACCCACAACTTCACACCACATGGTTCCACCCTGTGGAATAATAGGACCATCACGATAAATGGAAGACATTATTCAAACAAGAGTGGTACTGTTACGTACAGAAGGGGACGGAGACACAGATACGGGTTTAACAGGTTTATTGATGGTAATTCAGAGCGTGAGCAGGATGCAGGTAAGTGAAGGCAGATTGACAGAGCAGAATGATGAAGAGCTGGCACTGATACTTGGCTGGATGTTTCTTACAGATAGCGTGGATGTCTGGAGACGAGGGAGCGAAGACACACTGGAGGAACACTGGAGACGAGGAGACACAGGGAATCACGGAGAACGCTGGAGACAGGTAAACGGAGAGCAAGGGAGTCCAGGAGGTAAGTTTAACACGAGGTAAGTGTAAACGAGACCGGACAGTGACTGTGTGAACTGGTGTGTCTTTTATGTGGCTGTAGTGATGACTGTGGATTGGTGTCAGGTGAGGCTTGTTAGTATTCAGGAGAGGGAGTGCGATGTGATTGGGTGACTGTGGAGCCTGGCGTGTCTGTGACATTACCCCCCCCTCCACGGTCCGCTCCTGAGGACCGTGGACCCCGACGTCGTGGTGGCCGACCTCTACCTCGGGGGGCAGGCTTACTGGGATGTCTGGCGTGGAAGTCGTCAAGGAGACTGGGGTCTAGAACATCATTTCTCGGGACCCATGAGCGTTCTTCGGGACCATATCCTTCCCAGTCGACCAAGTATTCTAGGGAACCACCACGACGCCGGGAGTCCAAGATGTCTTTTACTTGATAGGCCACTCCGTCTTCTACGATGAGTGGAGGAGGGGGATCTTCGGAATCGCCAGGCTCAGTGGAGGGAAGGACAGAGGGATGGTGAGGCTTTAACAGTGACATGTGGAAAACTGGGTGAATGCGATACTCAGGAGGGAGTTGCAGGTGATAGGTGACGGGGTTGATCTGCCGGATGACGGTGAAGGGGCCAACGAACCTAGGACTCAGTTTCCTACAGGGCAGGCGCATCCTGATGTCCCTGGTTGACAGCCAGACCTTCTGCCCTGGTTGGTAGTTGGGTGCGTGGGAGCGTCGAAGGTCGGCTGTCAACCGGCGCCTGCGTAGGGCTCGCTGGAGTTGCAGATGTGCTGAGTCCCAGACCCTCTCGCTCTCCCGGAACCAGTAGTCCACTGCCGGAACGTCAGAGGGTTCCCCATCCCAGGGGAAGAGTGGGGGCTGGTAGCCGAGCACGCATTGGAAAGGTGTAAGGCCAGTAGTGGGTTGACGGAGGGAGTTCTGGGCGTACTCGGCCCAGCCCAGGAACTGGTTCCAGGAGTCCTGGTGGCCGTGACAGAAGGTACGTAAGAAACGGCCAATCTCCTGTATCTTCCTCTCCGTCTGCCCGTTTGTTTGGGGATGGTAACCTGAGGAGAGGCTTACGGTCACACCTAGGAGCTTGAAGAAGGCCTTCCAGACTCGGGATGTGAACTGGGTACCACGGTCCGAAACGATGTCCTCAGGTAATCCATAATGACGAAAGACGTGGTTAAATAACAGTTCTGCCGTTTCCATGGCAGTGGGGAGTCCAGGCAGGGGAATTAAACGGCAGGACTTGGAAAAGCGGTCGACTATGACCAGCACACAGGTGTAACCATCGGAGACAGGAAGGTCGGTGATGAAATCTACTCCTAGGTGTGACCATGGACGAGTGGGAACGGGCAGAGGTAGGAGTTTTCCGGAGGGAAGATGGCGTGGGCTCTTTGAGATGGCACATTCCCTGCACCCCTGTACGTACCTTCTGACGTGGGATAGCATGCTGGGCCACCAGAAGCGCTGTTTCAACAGCGAGAGGGTTTCGTTGACCCCGGGGTGGCCAGTGCCCAGTGAAGTATGTGTGGAGTGGATGAGGGGTGTGCGTCGTGACCGGGGTACATACTTCAATCCGGGGGGGCAACCCGGCGGAACGTTGGTGGAGGCATTGGTCTTGGGGAGCGTCTCCTCCGACCAGGAGATGGGGCTCACGATGAGTCGTTCGGGGATGATGGGCTCTGGATCTTCGTTATTTTCTTCTACACAATGGACACGGGAGAGAGCATCAGCTTTTACGTTCTTAGGACCGGGGCGGTAGGAAATGGTAAAATTGAACCTGATGAAGAAAAGGGCCCATCTGGCCTGGCGGGGGTTGAGTCTCTTGGCATCACGGAGGTATCCTAGGTTTTTATGGTCGGTCAGGACCGTAAAAGGGTGTTTAGCTCCCTCAAGCCAGTGCCTCCACTCTTCTAGGGCGAGCTTGATGGCAAGGAGCTCGCGGTTGCCGATGTCATAGTTAATTTCCGCCGGGTTGAGTTTCCTGGAGAAGAAAGCACATGGATGGAGTTTGCTGGGATTCCCCTGCTGCTGGGATAACACCGCTCCCACTCCGGTGGTTGAAGCGTCTACTTCGACTACGAAGGGGAGCTCAGGGTCAGGATGAACCAGGAGGGGAGCGGTTGTGAAAGCGGTCTTGAGGGTCTCAAAGGCTTGGGTGGCGGCTGGGGTCCAGGACAGAGACTTGGGCTTACCACGGAGGAGGTTGGTGAGTGGGCCGGTGATGGTGCTATAGTCCTGAATGAAACGACGGTAGAAGTTGGCAAATCCTAGGAATCTCTGAAGTTCTTTAATCGTGGAGGGGATGGGCCATTCTCTGACTGCGGTGACCTTCCTCTCGTCCATGCGAACGCCACTGTGGTCAATGATGTAGCCGAGAAAGTGCACCTTCCATCAGCCATCTGTGCACTTTCTCGGCTACATCATTGACCACAGTGGCGTTCGCATGGAAGTGGCTTTCAGGAAGAGGTGGTGGCTTCGTAGGCGTTGAAGGACCTCCGCAACGTGTCGGCGATGTTCGGCCAGGCTCCGGAAGTAAATCAGAATGTCATCAATGTAGACCAGGACAGACCGGTGCAGGAACTCCCGGAGCACCTCATGCATGAAGTCTTGGAATACGGAGGGGGCGTTGACCAGTCCATACGGCATGACGAGGTACTCATAATGGCCAGTAGGGGTCACGAAAGCTGTTTTCCACTCGTCCCCCTCACGTATTCTGATGAGGTTGTACGCGCTGCGGAGGTCCAGCTTGGTGAACACAGTGGCGCCGCGCAGATGTTCCAGGGCCGCTGGGACGAGAGGAAGGGGGTAACGGAACTTGATGGTGATTTGGTTTAGTGCTCGATAATCTATGCAGGGCCGCAAGCCTCCGTCCTTTTTCGCCACGAAGAAAAAGCTGGAAGCAGCAGGGGAAGTGGACGGACGGATGTAGCCTTGCTTGAGCGCCTCGTCGATGTAATCCTCCATGGCTTTCTCCTCCGGAATGGATAGGGAATAGATTTTCCCTCTGGGCACTGGCTCACCTGGGATGAGGTCAATGGCACAGTCCCATGGCCGATGGGGAGGCAGCTTGGAGGCTTGTTTGGGACAGAAGACATCTCTGAAGTGGGAGTAACAGGCGGGGATATCTGTGGAACGGTTCTCGAGGGGGCTTTCCACAGTAGTCGCCCCAACTTGGATTTTAGGGGACTCAGGATAACTGGACGCGGGGAGTTCAGGGAAACAGTCTTGGAAACAATGGTTACCCCACTTCAGGATCTCTCCTGTCCTCCAGGAGATGGTGGGGTTGTGCTGCTCAAGCCATGGGCGCCCTAAGATCACGTCAGTTGTAGATTCCTCCAGAACCAGCAGCTGGATCTCTTCCACGTGAAGCACTCCCACCTGGAGGCGAAGAGGTCTCACGCTGTAACGCACCTTCCGTAGTGGTTTTCCTGTTATCGCGTGGACTTGGTAGATCTTCGGCGTGGGAGTGGTCTTGAGATGCAGCTGGCGACAGAGGGCTCCGGAGATGAAATTTCCAGCTGACCCAGAATCGAGGAGCGCGCAGGCTGAAAAACAAAGTTTGGCGGCAGTTACTTCAATTGTGAGTGGTTTCATTCTATTCAGGGCAGGCAGAATGGCACTCACCATGGGCCGAGCAGGACGTAGGGGGCATTCGGCGATGTAATGCCCGGCACCACCACAATACAGGCAGAGATTCTGGGTCAGCCTCCTCTGTCGCTCAGCCGCTGAAAGACGTGAGTGCTCTACTTGCATGTTGTCATTAACTGGTTCTGGAGGGCTGACGGACTCTGGCTGGCGGGAAAACGCGGGGAATAATGGCTGGCCCTGGTGCTCTTCTAAGCACAGCTGCATACGAGTGGCGAATCTGATGGATAGTTGAATGAATTTCTCGAGCCCGATGGAATCCTCGTATGCAGCGAGATGCAACCGCACACGTGGATCGAGGCCCTGACGATATGTCGTGATGAGGGCCTGCTCATTCCAGCCACTTGCAGCAGCGAGGGTACGAAACTGGAGGGCATAATCAGACACAGTTAGTGCACCTTGTTTTAAATTGCATAATCTCTCACCTATCGACGAGTCCCAGGCGGGTTTGCCAAAAACTTCCTTGAAATGAGTTGTGAAACTGGACAAGGATGATACAACAGGGTTGTTCAAATTCCATAAAGGTTCAGCCCATCGCAGTGCTTTTCCATGGAGTTGAGAGATTATGAAGGCTACTTTGGAGCGATCGTCAGGGTACAAGTGCGGTTGCATCTCCAGGACCAGCGAACATTGCAGGAGAAAACCGTTGCAATCCTCCGCCAGACCAGAGAAGGGCGCCGGTTTGGCCATGGGACTGGCGACCACGGGAGGTGAAGGAACTGCGGCGGTGGATGCGGAAGTGTTCACTGGTGTTGTTACCGTGGAGGTGCTGGCGAAAGTGCGACGAAGGACAGTGACCAGCTCTTGAATGGGATCCGGGGTGCTCATGCTGTCGGTGTTGGTCCGGTCTTCTGTTACGTACAGAAGGGGACGGAGACACAGATACGGGTTTAACAGGTTTATTGATGGTAATTCAGAGCGTGAGCAGGATGCAGGTAAGTGAAGGCAGATTGACAGAGCAGAATGATGAAGAGCTGGCACTGATACTTGGCTGGATGTTTCTTACAGATAGCGTGGATGTCTGGAGACGAGGGAGCGAAGACACACTGGAGGAACACTGGAGACGAGGAGACACAGGGAATCACGGAGAACGCTGGAGACAGGTAAACGGAGAGCAAGGGAGTCCAGGAGGTAAGTTTAACACGAGGTAAGTGTAAACGAGACCGGACAGTGACTGTGTGAACTGGTGTGTCTTTTATGTGGCTGTAGTGATGACTGTGGATTGGTGTCAGGTGAGGCTTGTTAGTATTCAGGAGAGGGAGTGCGATGTGATTGGGTGACTGTGGAGCCTGGCGTGTCTGTGACAGGTACGAGAAAAAAGTTTTATATGTGGTTGATTTGATAGATGAAGCTGGTCAGTTTATATAATTCATTTATGGAGAAATTTGCGATAAAATGTTCTTTTAGAGAATTCAATAGTGTGTGTAAAGCAATCCCTCTCTCATTGAAACAGCTAATACAAAACACCCTTACATATTCAAATGTATTTGTTAAATTGCCCGAGTTGAAGATTGGAGAAGTGTACATTGGGGAAAAAAAGTGTAATAACAAAGTAATAGGGAATGTACTGAAATGTAAATTATTCTACGATTTCAACACACCAGCAAAAGTTAAAATTTTTGATAACGAAACATTTAGAAACAAGTACTGTTATTATCTTAAATGGCCAATTATGCCTAAAATGAAGGATATGCAGTTTAGAATCATCAATAATGTTTATCCTGCTGCTGAAACTTTACGGAAAAGATTCCGTTTTGAAGTAGATTTCTGTGGATTCTGCTCAGAAAAGCCTGAAACCATTGAACATTTATTTTTTTCTTGTCCAGTCTCATTGCAGTTCTGGCAGGATCTTTATGGATGGCTAAATGTTGGTACTGCAATTCCTTCACTAAATTTATTTCAGGTTTTGATTTATGTAGATGGTCCCTCGAAAAATATATATTTGATGTTAAATGTTATTATTACTATGGGTAAATTTCATATACATAAATGCAAATGGAATAACAGTAAATCCTCTTTAACTTGTTTTAAAAATGAATGTAAGAATTATTTAGCATCCATAACATATTTATCCAAAGATAATCAATCCCTTTGTGAATTGTATAAAGTCTTGCACGAGTCTCTTTCCTTCTAAGATTTTGTAGATGCTTTATTTTTTTTATTTATTTTTATATAAATTTATTTAATATACTGTTCAAAACACAAGTCAAAAGGCATCATTTCTTTTAGTTTAATATTTTTTTGATAATGCAATGAAATTTGAACAGTTTACACCTTATTTGCTTTCAGAATTGCCTTAATTCTTTGTGTTTTAGATTCAACAAGGTGCTGGAAACATTCCTCAGATTTTGGTCCATATTGACATGATAGCATCACACAGTTTATTCAGATTTGTCGGCTGCACATCCATGATGCGAATCTCCTGTTCGACCACATCCCAAAGGTGCTCTGTTGGATTGAGATCTGGTGACTGTGGAGGTTATTTGAGTATAGTGAACTCATTGTCATGTTCAAGAAACCCATTTTAGATGATTTGAGCTTTGTGACATGGCACGTTATCCTGCTGGAAGTAGCCATTAGAAGATGGGTAGGCTACACTGTGGTCATAAAGGGATGGATATGGTCAGCTACAATACTCAGGTAGGCTATGGTGTTTATATATGTGTGTGTGTTTCTGCCACATTCAAAGTCACTTAAATCACCTTTCTTCCCCATTCTGATGCTCAGATTGAACTTCAGCAGATCGTCTTGACCACAGCTGCATCCGAAAACTTAAAAATGCTGCCTTCGGAGGACGCATTCCAAGGTAAGGTATCAAGGCACATCCGAATCCAAAGTCAGCTTCACATCCTGTTTCATGAGATACCTTCATCTGATCGATTTTTGAAGGCAGCATAGATGTATCTTTGCTGTCTTTGATATCCCACAATCCTGTGCTTTCCATTCTGTGTCAGTTTAGCTAAAAAATAAAGATGGCGTCTTAAAGTTGCGTTTGGTGGTCAGTTTGTGTGTAAATAGCCTACGTTGTTTACCACTTTTGATATAATTTCTAGTGAGAAATTACTATTGTAGTAATTAAGTATTCGCTTAGTTATCATCAAAGCTCGCGCTATTTTGCTGTAGATCATTAAACCGTAGAAGTCTGTCCAAAATCAGTTTCGTGAGGTGCTGTCGTGCGCAAACGCTACCTGGAAAGTCATTGCCTGATAGGGCAGCGAGGCAACAAGTCAGCTGCCCGAGTTTTCGGATGCAGCCCATGTCTACATGCCTATGCATAGAGTTGCTGCCATGTGATTGGCTGATTAGATAGTTGAACATGTGCACCTATTAAAGTGGCCGTGAGTTTTATTCTTTTAGCAAATGATCCTAATTCGTCCAAAGACCTTTCAACAATAATTGCAGAATGAATTTTCGCGTAGCCTAATAAATAACAACATAATGCGAGACTGTTACTTTGAGTGTTCAGTCACTAGAGGGAGCCAGTTTCCTCTGAAACACCGAGTCAGCTTCATAAGTCTTTGGAAAGAGATATTGACTTGTTAAAATACCTCAGTGTGTACAATTGTGCAAAATAACTGTATTAAAACAAATAAAATCTATCTATATGAACTTTATTTATTTAATACACTACAGAGGAGTAGATTTACAATAAGAAAACTTTCACATATTTTAAAACTCATTAGGCGGTCCTAAAGAATATTTGTCCATCTTTTATACAGCACTACTCAAGGCTGGGTATTAGATTCCAGTCATGAGGGTTACTGCAGTGCAGTGTCTGACATCATGATCAGTGTTGCCTTTTCCTGGGGATATCCGTCACAAACAGAGAGGCTGAGAGTGGGACGGGAACAGGAAAGCGTTCACTTGGAGGAGGGTGGGCTGTGCCGAAGAGGTAAAATTTCAGAAAGGCCAAGTATTCCTTCAGACACAATTTGCAAAGCCTGCTGCTACTGTTATATGTTTGACTTTACGTAATTTTCCTGGATTAATGCTGATTTTCTGAAGGATAATACACAAAAATTAAATGTTTGAACGGACAATTTTGTAGGCATGTCCATGATGTAAAGGAAAAGCCTGAGTTTACTATATCTATAAGCTTGAGTTTACTAAAATCTATATAAAGATATTGCAAAATATCTGATCTTTGTCTTAACCATGTGTTATGCTCTCTATAGGCATCTCTCTCTCTCTCTCTCTCTCTCTCTCTCTCTCTCTCTCTCTCTCTCTCATGTCTGAACTTATGAGGTTGAGCAAGTGGAGCTCCTGCCCTACAGCTGTTGTGGTTCAAGGGCAGGAAGCAGCTTGGTTCCCACACAAAGGTACACATCAAACACACAGACCAGTACAGACTCACTCACACACACACACACACACACACACACACACACACACACACACACACACGCACACACAACCGCACAAATGCCAGCCTTGCAAGAATAACACAAAGTACAGTGAACAAATACACACCAAGACAAACAGGACATTCCTACTGTCTGACGCTACAAACCAACAGATTTACAGGCCCTGTTTCCACTTAAACAAATGCTTTAGCTCGCAAATGTCATGAAGTCTACCCTTATGGATCACAGAGTGTCCATAGATTTGTCTCATTACATATGTTTATTACACGTGTGCTCCCTGTAATATCTGATTCTGGTGTATTCAGCAGTCAAATGTTTTAATATAATGACTGCTAAACTGTATATTTGACTGGTGTCTATGGCAATTGTGCTAGATATCTCTTGTATCATTAAATATTAGGATTAAATTGCTCAAAAGTAATAGTAAAGAATTTTACATTGTTACAACAAATCTATTTCTGCTGCGCTTTTGAACTTTCTATTTATCCAAAAATCCTGAAAGAATGACTAAAAAATATATCACGGTTTTCACAAAAATATTAAGCAGCACAGCTGTTTTCAACATTGATAATAATAAGAAATGTTTCTTGAGCACCAAATCAGCATATTAGAATGATTTCTGAACACTCAGGAAAAAAAAAAAGTACCTTTAGGGTTACAACAGCTTGTGTCACTGGAGTAACTTTGTACAACCTCTTATAATCCCTATAATCCCTTAACAGTTCATAGTAATACATTAAGGGTACATATCACTTCTCTAAGGTACATATTACTACTACCAAGGCACAATTTTTACATTTTTGTGACAATGAAGACTGGAGTAATGGCTTCTAACAATTCAGCTTTGCCAACACAGGAATAAACAACATTTTAATATATTCAAATAGATATAGTTACACTTTTGCATTCCAAACTGCCTTAATACTTTGTGTTTTAGATTCAACAAGGTGCTGGAAATATTCCTCAGAGATTTTTGTCCATATTGACGTGATAGCATCACACAGTTACTGCCACTTTGATGGCTGCACATCCATGATGCGAATCTTTCGTTCCACCACATCCCAAAGGTGCTCTGGATTGAGATCTGGTGACTGTGGAGGCCATTTAAGTATAGTGAACCTATTGTCATGTTCAAGAAACCAGTTTGAGATGATTTGAGCTTTGTGACATGGCACGTTATCCTGCTGGAAGTAGCCATCAGAAGATGGGTCCACCGTGGTCATAAAGGGATGGACATGGTCAGCTATAATACTCAGGTAGGCTATGGTGTTTAAACAATGCTCAATTGGTACAAAGGGGCCAAAAGTGTGCCAAGAAAATATTCCCAACACCATTACACCACCAGCAGCAGCCTGAACCCTGATTAAAAGGCAGGATGGATCCATGCTTTCATGTTGTTTATGCCAAATTCTGACCCTATACCATCTGAATGTCGCAGCAGAAATCAAGACTCATCAGACCAGGCAATGTTTTTTCAATCTTCTCTTGTACAGTTTTGGTGAATCTGTGTGAATTGTAGCCTCAGTTTCCTGTTTTTAGCTGAGGAGTGGCACCCAGTGTGGTCTTCTGCCGCTGTAGCTCATCTGTTTCAAGGTTCAGTGTGTTGTGCGTTCAGGGATGCTCTTCTGCAGACCTTGGTTGTAACATTATTTGAGTTACTGTTACTTTTCTATCAGCTCAAACCAATCTGGCCATTCTCCTCTGACCTCTTTATATATATATATAATTGTATGTGTATATATAGGTAGTTATTTTAAATTGTAATAATATTTCACAGTATTATTGTTTTTACTGTATTTTGATTAAATAAATACAGCCATGGTCAGCATAAGTAGGCCTAACATCTTTCAAAAACATTCAAAAATCATACTGACCCCTGATGTATAGGCTATGATCTACGTCACACTTAAATGATGAAAAGTGAGACACCCATCACTAAATTTCCCATGCAAAATAAATAGGTCAGCATAAAACTTACAGCACACTAATTGCGTGGGCAGAGTCCTGAGGCAACATGGGGTTAAGTGCCCTAGTCAAGGGCACTACAAATGACCCCGCATAACAAGGACCTGTTTAACAAGAATTCACATTTAAAAGCACACATAATTTACATTTTAATTTAAAAAAACCCTCACAAGGCAGTTTTAGAAATGCATTGTATAAAAATGTAGGTGTCCTTGTTACAATGTAATTAATTACTATATGTAACAAGGGCACTAAAATAAAGTGTTCCCTTTTTTTTTTTTTTACCTTAAAAGTTCAGTTAAGTTAACCTTTTCATAAATATGTGCAGTTTTGTTTGGTAACAGATTACTCTATAACCAAAAGAATTAATCACTCGGTTCAGTTTTTAGAACCTGTACACATTGCCAACTTTCCACAGGCAACTGTTTTGAAATATCTACCTTCTCTCTCTCTCGCTCTCTCTCTCTCGTACTTTCTATCTGCGTATACGCCTATGCTGGGAAGAAAGGCTCAACTCTTTCCCACGGTCCTAGAGCACGTGGTTTAAAATTGGATCCTGAATGACCCACCCTCCCTATAGAAACGTCACTGCAGTTCAGCCATTGAGATCCTGTAACACTGCCAAAGATTGTATGGCATTTGAATGAGAAACTATTGAACTGGCAAAGAACAGTACAAGACAAATTCAACAAAACAACAGTACCTACAGACAAGTTAAGTCAGGTTTGAGAGTTTGAGAGATGCTTGAAATGATGTTTTCACATGTTGAATATAAAGACAAGTTCCAGCCTTGATTCTCATTGCAAAACATTCAAAATTTGTTCAGGCGGTGCTCGACCAATTGTAAACAATCAGATAACCTTTTTGTGCACTCACAAGATTGTTTTTTACCCTTTCTTCCAACTTAAAATGAATTGCTCTTAATAAATGTGAAAATAAAAACACCTATTACCTAATTATCAATTTAAATTTTACATGCTTGTATGTTACGTTATCTTTAACTTCATTTATTACTAGAATATATCACTAATGAAGCAATAGCTTGTCATGCCTCTAGAAGTTATAAAATGGCCTTGTTTGGGCTTAAGTTTCTGTGCCAAATTGTGGCTACTGGATGATACAAAAACAGCATGCAGTAGCCTAGTTCCCATGGTGCCTTAGGACACTGTTTCACCACGGAGAATGAGAACCTCACTGCTGCCAGAAGAAGTGCTGGGCAGGGTTGTTCACCCATTTGTTGATATATCCTTAACAAATGGATTGTTGATAGACAAATGTTTAGCAGTGTGAAGATCTGTGACACTGGGTGGGATTATGGACCACCTCCACCATGTTTTTCATTCAAAGTGGTTAAAAAAGAGCAATAAAATGATTTTACTTTAGACAGCATTTGAAGCAATATGAAGCAAAGACATTAAAGGGTTAGTTCACCCAAAAATGAAAATTCTGTCATTAATTACTCACCCTCATGTCGTTCCAAACCCATAAGACCTTCATTCATCTTCGGAACACAAATTAAGATATTTTTTATAAAATCTGATGGCTCAGAGAGGCCTGCATTGCCAGCAAGACAATTAACACTTTCAATGCCCAGAAAGCTACTAAAGATGTTAAAACATTTCATGTGACTACAGTGGTTGAACCTTAATGTTATGAAGCGACGAGAATACTTTTTGTGCGCCAAAAAAAACAAAACAACAACTTTATTCAACAATATCTAGTGATGGGCGATTTCAAAACACTGCTTAATGAAGCTTCGAAGCTTTACGAATCTTTTGTTTCGAAGGTTCAGTGGTTCGGAGCGCGTATCAAACTGCCAAAGTCACGTGATTTCAGTAAACGAAGCTTTGTTACATGATAAGTGTTTCGAAATTTCAGTGGTTCACCACTGGGGGGCGTGACTTTGGCAGTTTGATATGCGCTCCGATCCACTGATTTTAAACAAAAGATTCGTAAATCCTCGAAGCTTCAGAATTTTCATTTTTAGGTGAACTAACCCTTTAAAGTTGACTATTTATTTATTTTATTTCTCCTGCAAAATATATAGTCATATATGTAGCCTACTTTGATTTTACACTGTGCAGTTGCTATAGCATAATGTCACTTGAAAACAATCTAATCACAAAGAAGTTTTTTAAGCATATTTTTCTCTGTATTTCCCCTTTGTGTATATTGGTCAGGAACATTGCACCGCAGTCTGCTAAAAAGCAGCCTATGATATGAACACAGTCTCCGCCCCTAAAAGACGAACTTCATGACGGGCTATTGTTATTCAAATGAGCCAAAATAGGAGGAATCTAGTCTGTCAGCTATAACGGAGGATACAGTCAGAACACAGCGCGCGGAGCTGGAGGCCATTCAACACCCGCTCGTGGGAACCACCTAGGTAAAGCCTTTATTATATTGATTGCAGTATTGTTTTCCGCTAAAATGTTGCATTTGCAAAAATTAAATAACAGTTAATACATTTTCTATTATGAACAGAGTATTAAACACCACATTCAGCATGGACTACTGAAATTCCCAGCTCCTGTTTTAAGGACCGTATGACATTTTTGTTTTTCTTAATAATATCGTGCGTTCAAGGCGGAACACATAAACTGGGGAATCTGCGAATACCTTGGAGCTTGTTCTTTGAATTTACTGAACCGGTTAACGTTCGCTTAGTTATTTCGGAGTTTGGAGGAAGACCTGGCTCATTATCTTCTCTCAGAAACAGAAGCGAAGGGCTGCAGTCGTCTACCTGTTGAAAACATGAGTCAGGCGGACATGACTTGCTCTGCGCGTCAAAGAGTGTTTCAGGAAGCGCTCAGGAAGGGCAATACTAAGGAACTTCATTCTCTCTTGCAAAACATGACAAACTGTGAATTTAACGTGAACTCTTTCGGACCAGAGGGACAGACGGCGCTGCATCAGTCCGTGATCGATGGCAACCTGGAGTTAGTAAAGCTACTGGTGAAGTTTGGTGCAGACATCCGTCTGGCCAACAGAGATGGATGGAGTGCTCTGCACATAGCAGCATTTGGTGGACATCAAGACATCGTTCTTTACCTCATTACACGGGCGAAGTACTCATCAAGCGCGCTCTGAGGCAATCAAAGAAATCTGACGCTGTACCTTTAAGCCTATCATATATTTGACCCCTTTGTGCCAAAGTAAAAGACAGCTTGTTTGTGATGTAATGTGTTTAGGAAATTGATTTAATATCGGTAGGCACATAATTCAAATCCAAAAGGCTATTTTTGATAATGTTGGGTTGGTACAATGTCATGGATATGGTTTGCCAACTTTTGATGCATGATGAAAATGATCACTGTGTTATTTATAGATTTATTTTTAAAACAAATTGAAAAGTTGGATCAAAGTAAGAAAGCTAAAACTTGGTCGGTGGTCCTACAGGATGACTAGACTCAGTGTGCGAATTATGGGGGGTTCTGGGGGTCTGGGGTTAATTAAGGCTTGAACCCCTCCAAAGGACAAGGCTGGTTTTGAAAGTCTATTTTTTTTTTTTTTTTTTTACATATATTTCAAACAATATCATTATCAGTTCAGTATCAAACAGTGCATTTACAAAACACAACTACTGTGATTATTTATCCCTTTATTATAGAAGTTCACCTCAGATATTTCACAAAGTGTTTGTTTTGTTTTAAACACATCATTAATTAATTTGACGTTTAGCTACAAAATACATGAGACCAACAGAAAATTATTGACAGACATTCCTTCAAAAAAGTCGGACCCCCCCCCACCCCCCAAATGACTTATTCGCACACTGACTAGACTGATATAAATATTCCTGTATAGAATTATGTACACATTCTCTCTGCATATTGCCTAAAACAGGGACTGATGTCTGATACCTCAACTGTAATGCATTATAATGGTGACATTGCAATGTTGGTCATCAAGTTTAGTATCATGCTATCTATCTATTCACCATTCAGGATCTCTCACCTCTTGATCTGAAATATTCACGCAAACACTTTCTAGCCCAGACACTACCAAATATGATTGCAGTTTGGCACTGTTAGGTTATAATCAGTACTTTGTTATGGAGTTTCTGACACTAAACTTTTTTTTTTTTTTGTGCTGATCCACACATTTCAAGCCACACTTTACTGTTTTGTAATTCAGAGGTTGAGCAAATCCATAGATCAATGTATATAGACTGCACTGTGTCCTAAAGCACATTGGCCTTGTCTTCTTATACCCCTTGTCAACTCAGGCAAGATGTGGTAAGGTTTAAATGTGTTGTGACTTCTGGAACGCTTCAAAGCCAGTATGAAAATATGCATCACTTATACTTGAGAATGTTTTAAATATTGCACTGATGGCTGTTTTATGAGTTGTTGGTGTCAAGCCAACTTTTAAAGATACTATTTTTCTAAATGGAAAAAACAATTCTTATTGTATGGAAGCTCCAGGGTGGTTTTCACTCATTCTTATCAAAGGCATTTATATGCCAATGAATTGAATTACTGTATGTATAAATATGTAACACACTCTGCTTGAATGTCCCTCCATAAGTAATGTCAAACATATTCTAGACTATAACAACTTTTGACACAATGGAAGAACATACAAGTAAAGTGTCCAGAAAAAAATCTTGGAGCACTTCCTATCTGAAGTCCCATCCTCCTCTTTTTAAGGGGGATGCTACATGGTAAAACCAGTGCAACAAGAAGTTGCACAATGCACAAGTCTTTACTTGATAATGCCATAACATTTATGACATAAAAGTAAAAGTAACATTGATTGAGATAAAAGTCAAATGACTGTGATTTTTTGGACCAACTTTTGAGATATTATTTTCATCAAAGAGAAGTTTGGAAAAAGGCCTCTCATAATGATTTGTCTTTTGTGAATTGTTTTTTTGTTGTGTTTTTATATCTGTTTAGCTGTTTGTTTATGTTTCGAATGATGTAAGTGGTCATATTTTAAATATATTACTTGCTGTATTTTGTACGTTTTGTACAAAGGCATTTTAGATATTAAATTCTGTGGTTTTAAGAAAATTACCGGTGTAATGCATAGACTTGCGCATGACTCAGTCAATGTTATTGTTCCTTGATTCAGCCTCTGCCTCTTCCTGTTGCTCAGGTAGTTGCAGGCTGCTCAGTATTTCCAAGAAACACAAGCGTTGTGACAAATGAACTGTGAAGCACATATAGGGACTCAGTCTAAACAAGTTTCTTTATAGATATAAGTATCACAGTGGTTCGTAATTTACAGAGAAACAGGTTCCATATGCATATAGCCTTGAGCAGATGCTAGCTGTAGCATGTATTAGCATTTAGCTCCTCAGTAAACACCAGTTTGGCTGCAAAGAATTGAACTAGTTAAAACAAGTCTACATTAATACCAACCATGTGAAAAAGATGTGTGCTTACTGCATGTGCACTTGCAGAGTACTTCAAATCTTATTAGTATATTTCTATAAAACTGCTCTTGCAGATAATATATTAATGAAACTAAAGGCCACTGTACTTTAAAGAGAGTACACCTCATGACTATGTTTCTCAACACACTTAAGTAAACTTTTAAAAAGTGCACTTTGTAATAATACACATTAAATTTTAAAGTAGGCTACATTTTAAATCATGTTTTATTAATCTTTTGTCATGTTTTAAAGTACACTTATTTTGATGTGTTGACTAACATGTTATTTGATGTTACATTTAGTTAATATATTTTAAATGTAACTTGCAACTTCATCATTATAAATGTATAATTGAAAATATATTAAAATACATGATATACAAGTTTTAATATGACATATTTCAGTTTACCATAAATGCCTGTCAATACATTCAACAGTAACCATATTTCAAAGACAATATAAGTAATTGTGAAATTAAAGATATACTATAAGTACTACTTAAGTGGGTCAAAAAACACTCTAAAATTCAGCTACTTGCATTTAATATAAATTTAAATTAGAATACATTTAATTTAATTGTAAATAACATGCAATTAAGTGTCAGAAAACATTACATTCAGTTGACACTTAAGTATATTCTTTTAAAGTATATTATTTCTGTAATAAGCACTCTTTTCAAAAACATGCTAAAGTTGTTTTTTCCACAAGGGAACACACATATCCACCAGTCTTGTGAAGTTAAAGAATTAAATATGTAATTTCTTTGTTAGCATACATATCTCCCACATTTGAAACACAAAGGGACAGTTTCAGCTTTATCTCAAACTTGAACTCAGAAAATGTCAATTCAGCAAATAAGTTACATATTTGTACATATCTGTGTCCCAGTAGCATTTCCGTAGATGGCTAATACAGGCTACAGTGTGATATCACCCGAAGGACTTACCACCGTTATGTATACAGCTAATGCTAAATGTAACACGTTGGCAAGCCCAATCATGAAAGTGACCTAAAGAGCAGAGGATTGTTACTAAATAGTATCCTAATTACTGGTTAGGGGAGTATGGGTAAGGATGTTAGAATTGCCACAAGTGTTTCCTTCACACTGAGTAAAAAAACAACATGTTTACATTTGGTATATCAATTCAGGAACACTTGCCAGCATCGCCTAAGGACACTTAAGGGTAACAATTTTTTTTTATATTGTTATATTCAACATTCTGTGAGCTGAGCGATAGAACAATTATTTTGTGAGTTCTGATTAAATCACAGAAGAGAATAACTTTATTAGCACACTAAAATTGCATCACACATGTTCTAGTATTGCATCAGTTGTTTATGAAATAGTAAAACAAGTAGTTCACTTGTGGTTCCCTCTTACATACTGCTTACATTGCATTTTTCTGCCCACATCACGCTCTCATGCCTCCAACTTTTAGTCCCTCCATTGACAGAAGGGGCAAAAGACAGATAGTGAGAGAGACAGGTGGCCAGGCCAATCCTTGCATGCCCTCTGCTCCTTTTAACTTTCTTTCACTATTTCACTCCATTTTGTGTGCTCTAGCTCGCAGTGACAAGCCGCCCCATTCACTCGCCCATTCTTCTCTCCTCTTCTCTTTTGTTCGTCCAGTTCAACTCTGTGCGCCTCTATTCATTCCCCAGACGGCCCACCATTGACGGGAGCCCCTGCCTAAGTCACACTGCCCGACCCGGACCCCCTCCCTTTACACACACTAACACACACACGCACAGCTCTGCAGCTGCTATGGTAATGAGAGAGGGGACAAGCAAGGGAGAAGGCTGGAGAGAACAGAAAGAGAAAGGGAGATCCTTCTCATGCAACTCAATAACCAGTAGCCCTGTTTTTTTTTTTTTTTTTTTTTTTTTTACAAATGGAAAATCCGTCTACCTCCTTTTCTTCTTCCCTCCTGTCGGTTTCCCACCCTGTTCCCTTCGTCCTACCCCTCCCCTAGCCTCTACACCTCCTCTCCTGACCTCCTCTTTCTCATTCAAATCCATTTCACACCATGCCCTGAAAAGGGATGTTCAAAGGTGTGTAAAGTAACCCGCATCTAACTCTTCAGGCCTGAGAAAGCTGGGTGTTTATGTGTATGCACTTGCATGCGTGTCAGCTTCGACGTGCAATTGTGTGTATTTTTAGACTCTATGCTTGAATTGCATAGTACATAAGCAGCGGTGTTTCATACTTAGAGGTTTTATTGCATTCAATAATGGGTCAAAATATCAAAGAAAGTGGCATATAGATATATGGCATACAGATATATGAAGTCAAACAGGTGTAACCGCAGGTGTAGCTTGTTAAATTAACTATGAACGTTCTGACAATTTTTAAAAAATAAACAACACGGTTATGTTTACATGACAACGATGTACTTTTAAAAAGGTTTTCCTTTGCGTTTTTTTGTGCACAGATGACACCATTGTCAAAACGATACCCGTTCACAAGGATCAGCGAAAACTACTAAAACTGCTGTATTATTCATGCCAGGCCAGTAGTTGGCGATGTCACTTTGTAAACAAACACTATGCACCTATAAACTCAATGCGTAATACGCATGCACATGACCTCATCATTTTCATAAATTCACATTTTCGTAGTTTACACAGAGACAATAACGGTAGCCTATTTTTAAAAACTTGCACTTTGATTTTAAAAATTTGCCATGTAAATGAACGGTTAAAACCGTTGAAAACTACGGAGCACGCTTTGTTGCTTTGCATGTCGTTCCCTCGATTTATAAATTGCGCACACAATTTACTAATTTGTTCCCTCAATTTGCTAAATCGTGCTTACGCTTTAGCAAATCGAGGGAACGAAATAGTAAAATGTGTGCACAATTTATTAAATCGAGAGAACGAATTAGTAAAATGTGCGCACGATTTAATTTTTTCCTGCATGTCATGTGCGGGGCTCCGTAGAAAACGGTGTTGTGTAAACAGTAAAAATAGGAGAGGTATATTAATATTACAAATAAATAAATGTTAATATAATATAATATTCTCTGGTTTATTTTACTAGTTTTTAATTTATTAGTTAATTTTAATTTTAATTTATTCTTGAGGAATTAAAAGTGCAAATATTCCATGTAGTAAATAAATTAATATGAGGTCATAAAAAGTGCATCCATAATAATTACTAATTATTATGCATACTTATTATCAGCAAAAATAAAATAATTTAGATGGAGTATAGCATGCCAAAGGCCATCTTTCCAAAAGCATTTCATGTCAACTGCCATAAATATCTAAAATTATTTTATTTTTGTTTTATATTTTATAGTTTAAAACGTAACATTTCTTTTTGTAAAATAAATTCCATTTGGTTTGATATATTTCTGACATTCTACATTTTCATCTACATAAGCGTAGATGTCCAAATACCCTTCCATTATATATGCAATATATACAGTAGTGGTATCAGTAGTATACAGTAGTATCCTTTATTCAAATATTATAAAAAATGTGTTAAATATTTTGTAAGCATATTGCTTAGTTGTGCTTGGAGTCAATTGTTTTATTTGTGATAATGCAATGAAACATGCTAAATTGTGCCAATATAATTTTGGCCAGGTTGTCATGCAAAGAAATTATGAACACATGCAAAAACAAGAGAGAACCAATGAAATATTAATAACTGATTTTGTTGTAGTTAATACTTTTTCCTCTGACCTTTTTGTTTTTCTATGCATTTTTTTTGCATAATAAAATAAAACCTGTAGCTGTATTTGCCATTTTTTGCCAAATAATTTTGTCAGATAAATATCAAGTTAAGTGTTTTGTTCTTCCTTCATATTTAAAATGTTCAAAAATATTATATATATATATATATATATATATATATATATATATAAATAATATACCGTCCATATATTTATAAATTGCATTAATATTAATAAACATAGAAGGGAGTGGTAGGGAGTGGGATACTAGGGAGTGGTAATATATAACAAAACTAGCATGAAATATCCATGTGTGTGTGTGTGTGTGTGTGGTGGGGAGTGAGTGGGGTGAACTGGGGGACTCTGCTGGCAGACGGCTGAGGGGCCCCATGCAGTCTGTACTGCACAGCTATTCGTCTTATGTCTGTGCATGGTGACCTGTTAGACCATGTGACATCTGCCTGGCTGCCAACACAGAAAAGAGGTGCAGGAGTGCCCATATGGAGCCTCCTTTCTCCAAATACTGACACACAGTTCGGCCCAGAGTGTGTGTGTGTGTGTCTGAGTGTTTCGTTTTGATTAATAAGCACAGACACACTCAGATGGGGTTACACATCTGTGAGGTAACAGGCGGAGGGGCCATGAGCGAAGTGATAGATTTCATGAATGGCACCTCAGACAAAAATGTTTCATTTAAGTAACTTTAAACCACAGAAATGTGTGTGCTTGGAGTTTGTTTTGCAGCGTTAGTCAAATATACACTCCTTATAGGTGTTTAAATGAGAAAAACATATGTGAAAGCATGCTTAAAATCATATATATCGTTGAATGTCAAAGATGATGCTTTGGCACCAATGCATTTCAACCTAGAAATGCAGTTTTGAGATGTCACAGAACTTGCGCACACTTAAAATTATATAAAAAATGTGTTACACAAAAATGTAGCCCTTCTTATTAAGTGACAGCTAGATTCTGAACTTCAGGGACATGACTGTTTCTGAAATATCCATTGAGAGAAAATCTCAAAATCTCAGTTCATCAGTGAAACCTTAAAGGGTTAGTTCACCCAAAAATGAAAGTAATGTCATTTATTACTCACCCTCATGCCGTTTCACACCCGTAAGACCTTCGTTAATCTTCGGAACTCAAATTAAGATATTTTTGTTGAAATCCGATGGCTCAGTGAGGCCTGCATAGCCAGCAATGACATTTCCTCTCTCAAGATCCATTAATGTACTAAAAACATATTTAAATCAGTTCATGTGAGTACAGTGGTTCAATATTAATATTATAAAGTGACGAGAATATTTTTGGTGCGCCAAAAAAAACAAAATAACGACTTATATGGTGATGGCCGATTTCAAAACACTGCTTCAGGAAGCTTCGGAGCGTTATGAATCTTTTGTGTCGAATCAGCGGTTCGGAGCGCCAAAGTCACGTGATTTCAGCAGTTTGGCGGTTTGACACGCAATCAAATCATGATTCGACACACTGATTCATAACGCTCCGAATTAAATATATTTTTAGTACATTAATGGATCTTGAGAGAGGAAATGTCATTGCTGGCCATGCAGGCCTCACTGAGCCATGGGATTTCAACAAAAATATCTTAATTTGTGTTCCGAATATCAACGAAGGTCTTACAGGTGTGGAACGGCATGAGGGTGAGTAATAAATGACATTATTTTCATTTTTGGGTGAACTAACCCTTTAACAAATGAGGCATTTATCTGAATTATTGCTCGGTTTTAAAGGGATAAAAAAAGAAAAGAAAATGTACTTATTCTCATGTTGTTCTAAACCTATATAACTTTCATTCTTCTGTGGAACATAAAAAATATATATTTTTAAGAATATTTCAACAGTTTTTGTCCATACAAAGTCAATGGGGTCCAAAACAACTAACTTTCATTGTATGAACAAAAAAAACGCTGAGACATTTATCAAAATATCTTCTTTTGTGCCCATACAGGTTTGGAATGACATGATAGTAAGTAAATTATTACATCATTTCTGGTTAAACTATCCATTTAAGTGTTATGAAAGTTATGAAAGTTTACAGTGGGGGTCTAATTTGTGTTTTGCTCCATAATAGTGGTGTCAGATGTTAAATGACAGCATTATAATGATGTTAAATTACCGTCCATCACCCTACGACATTAACCATTTACTGATTTACCGTATGGCTTTCTGTATGTGCGTGCTACAGTAAGTGTGCTTGCTTGCGCCTGTATATATGTATGTATATGCTAGCACATAATTACAGAGGATAAAGACCCAGTTGTACTAAGAGAAACTTCTGGGTTTGGGAGAGCAGAGCTGCTTTTCTGTTTGGCTGGCTTTGCTGAATGGAGCCATTCACAAGCCTCTAACCGCATGCTTTCTTTATCTTCATTGTTATCCCCCTCTTCCCTTCACCCACCGCAGCATAATGGCACTCCGTAAAAGGGGTGGGGGAGCAGTCTGATGGGGAGGGAGGGGGGTAATTGGGTGAAAGTGGAGAGTGGGGGAGGGACATGTAAAGGGGAGGAAGGAGTAGAAAGGGATGGAGGACCCCTAAGAGGGGTATATGGTGACAGACAAAGGGCCAAACTAAGCCACGCATCATTTGTCGCTGACAAGTGATGATAGTAGAGGAATGCTTTTTAGGAACTAGTTAATTGATTGATTGATTGATTGATTCATTTACTAATTGAATGATTGATTAATTGGCTGCATTTTACAATATGGATTTGACACTATGTTTACATAATCATTACCAACATAACCATTTTTAAAAAAAAAATCATAATATATATATATATATAAAATGCACAACATATAATACAAAATGTTAGCACCAAATCAGCATATTAGAATGATTTCTGAAGGATCATGCAGCACTGAAAACTGTAATGACAGCTGAATATTCAGCTTTGGCATCACAGGAATAAATTACATTAAAATATAAAATAGTTATTTTACAATATAATTATATTTTACAATATTAATGTTGTATTTTTATTCAAATAAATGCAGCCTCTTTGAGCATAAGACTTTCAAAAACATAAAAAAACTGAAAAATGAATGAAATGTCTTTATTTGTTTTGTAACATATGGAATCATGACCGTTAAGAATAGGCCTATTTGTTTTGTTTAATTGCCCAAAAAAAACCCAAAACTTTTTATTACTCATTTTGAAAATACAGTGGAATTGTAAAATGATCACAATGATTTGACACAAATGTTCTGTAAACATTAAGCAAGCAACCACACTAATACATGTCCATTATCAGTGGCACTGCCTGTTTGTAAACATCAGTGTCAGGTGGAACACTTGATTATCAGAGATTGACAGTGATGCTGGATGAATACAACAGCGCCACCTGCTGGTTTTACAATTATGGCACAAACTGGGTTACATTGACAATGTTATAGTGTTGCATTTATCCAATGATTGTTTGCGTTAAAACAAACACTGTTCCCCAAATGTGTAACAAAAATGAACATATGTAACCCAAGGTCTGACTCCACGGCTGGCTGAAAGATGGTGAAAGTATACAATTAGTGATAAAGTTCGAGTGTGTTACTGATAAAAACATCCTGTCCAATCAATCACACTTTAGAAAGATTCTCAGTGGCAAAGACTGATTGATTAACAGTTTGTGCAGATTTGTCCTCTCTGAATTCTGCTGTATTCCTGCAGGTGAGTGAACAGTGGTGTATATTTTAGATTTGATAAAACAAGGCTTTTCATGGGTTTTACATCAACAACGTCACATTATAGACCCATGTATTTCAGCAACAGGGAGACTGGGGCTAGTTGTCACAAGTGCTTGTAGCGATAAGGTTTTCTGAAACATCAGCTACACAAACGTGCTTCTACAGTAGTGTTGTATGTTGGTTTTAAACATCAATTTCAAAACATGTTGTTCTGAATAACAGCATTACTTCAATTTAGCCATAGCCCACATGCTGATATTCAGACCAGCATGATTCCCAGTGTGATATTGCATTTACAGAATAGTACAATAAACAATAAGTTAATATTGTGTA
Organism: Ctenopharyngodon idella; assembly: GCF_019924925.1. Classification (NCBI taxonomy): domain Eukaryota; kingdom Metazoa; phylum Chordata; class Actinopteri; order Cypriniformes; family Xenocyprididae; genus Ctenopharyngodon; species Ctenopharyngodon idella. The sequence continues at coordinate 13,971,620 of NC_067224.1, read as the reverse complement.
ACTTACATTTTATACACAATATTACCGGTTACTTTGTCTGTTTTGCTCAGCCAACGAGAATGCTTCCAACTACCAAACACATTCACATCAGAATCAACCGTTTCGTTTAGTGAATCAGTATGTTTTGAACGAATCATTTGATTCACTGACTCACTCATAAAGACGGTCACTTGTCGCCACCTACTGGTGTAAGGATGTAATAATAAGAGCCATTGTAAAATCTCCATCACTATTACACAGGTTTACCAGTCTAGTGTGACAACATACCCCACTGTAAATTAACTATATGTTATTTTTTGAGCAATTACGTTGGAATGTTTTGCTTTTTGTAGGCATATACAGACAACAAGCCCCAGTCTCTCATTTATATGAGGAAGTGGTAAATCCATACCTTGGTTCTAGGATAGGGCAGGGATCTGAAAAACATTAAAAATGCGTTACAAATCAGTATATTTATGTATAATTGTATAATGTAAAAACATAGATCAACATCTGAGAATGATTCCTGTCAAGAGTGACGTGTTTGTTCTGTGTGTGCTTGGTGTTTTGTTGATTTAGCAAACTTTAGAGGCCCTATTTAAGGTCACATAAACATTAAACATTAGCCTCAGTGCAGCTTATTCCTGTTTTTTGCAGTGTGGCAGTCTGACATAAACAGTTTATGTTCATTATATCACATGCAAACTTACCAAGATCTGCTGGGACGAAAATGGCCTCCTCAGAAAAGCCCAGAGATAAAGCAAAAGATCTGAATTTCTCAATTAGATCGGGTCTTAGTATAGATGACCGTCCTAGGAGCAATGTTTCTGACAAATTAGCATGCTTCATCAATATGTCCAAGACAGCATATGTGATATATCTTTTACATCATCAGTTTAGACTTACCATAAAGAGCTACTTGAGTGTACTCTTTGTCCATGTTCTTGTATTTAAGGGCCAAACTATAATCAGTGTAATTGGTCTCCACTATCGTGACGTCTTTTGTTATCTTGTGCCCTTAACAAAAGGTCAGATATATAATGTTAATTTTAAATGAAGGTTAGTTGAAGTGCATACTAAAATTGAAGTATATAAAGTTTAAAAAGTATATAGAGTGAAGCTAAAACCTACACTGTAAAAAGTATATGCTATATCTACTCCATAAAATTTTGGCAACAGATTACAAGCAATATTATTAATTAAATTCAACAAATAGAACTGAGTTAGAATTAATCAAATTAATTCCTTAAATGTCAACCATTTAAAACAAGTAAAAATGTAAGTAAAATTTAAACAAAAATATCTGAATAACAGACAGACGTCAAAGATGAATTAAGAACTCTTTATTTTTTATTGCCAACATTGAAGGTACCTGATGATAAGCAGAATCACTGAAGGAACGAGAAACACAAGAATTAACAGGTTTAGATGTTGATGATGATTTTATTGAAAATGTTTTGTCGCTATTATGGAGATCAGTGTTTCATTTAGTTTGACTCTTTGCTTTTTATGTCAGTTTGTGGTTTTTGTAATGTTGTTTGCTAATTTTACACATTTTAAATGGTTGACTTTTAAGGAATTAATTTGATTAATTCTAACTCAATTCTTATATGTTAAATTCAATTAATAATATTGTGTGTAATCTGTTGCCACAATTTTATTAAGTAGATAGAGCGTATTACTTTTTACAGTGTATACTGAAAAAATACTAACCTATATTTAATTAAAATATTATTTAATATAACTGAATCAACCTAAAAACATTAATTTATATCAACAAAACTTTTTAAGGGTTTAATAAGGTAGATATATTTTGTAAGGTAACAACTGCAGGTTACCACTTTTTACAGTGTATGTAAATTCAGTTTAATTTTATTCAATTTTGCACTATATTCTCAATATGCTGTATATAATAATTATTAAGAAATTGATTTAAATGTATTTGAAAGTTTTTGAGAGTTACTGGTGTTTCTGTGTGTGAATAATGACATCATGTGATAAGAAATGAGCATAAAGATGTTTGAAAGAGGAAATGAGAGCTTACTTTGGCTAAAGTAAGTGAACTCTCCAGGAACATCTGTCTTCTCGTATGAATAAACACTGACGGAGCATCCATATGGTCTGTTAGTTCAAATATATACAGATCATTAGCGCAGAGCTCTAATGTTATGTTTAACCTCATTTTCCCATCACAATATGTTTTCCCTTTGTTATTCGAGATGGTGTGATAATGTAAATATGAAACAATATCTTGTCCAAAATTATGCACCTCATGGTCCACATGGTCAGGTTCACATTTCCATTGTTATCTGGTACCAGAAGACCTTTAGAAAGCTTCAGGTAGTTTTTGTACTTTGCAAACAGCTCTGACTCATCTGCAAGTCCAATACGGTACCATTCACCTGAAAACTGACAGTAAAAGGAAGTAAAAATGGTTTGCTGTATGAAAGATGGGTTCAAGTGTACTACAAGTGGTAACTAAATACTTTTTTTTTTTTTTTTGAATACAGAGATAGTATGCTAAAAAGCACATTTTAGTTCATATTCATGGTCTCAAAATAGCACAGTTGAGTACACTTAGATGTTCTGTCAAACCTGAAGGTAGGTGAGTCTTCAGGTGCTTCTTGAAAGATGTGATGGCTTGGGTAATGAGACCTTATTGTAAGGTGTTGCCGAATTTGCTCTTTCATATTATATTATTTTCTATTACCAGAACTAAATGTCTGCGAATTTTCCACAAAGAGAAGCTGACACAATGCAGTACTTTACAGTTGTTGTTTTTTTTTACAATCGCTAGGACACATTTCTTAGGTCACTTTTTCAAAACTCTTCACACAGTGAGCACAACAGCAGTTTATGTGGGCTAAACTGTGGATTATTTATCATTGCTTTGGCACAAAATGCATCCAATGACTACTACAATTTACATAAATTCTTTTCTCACTTAGACACAAACACCACCAAAACCTATGTACTATACAGGCCAATTTGCACATGCTTACATCTTTTCAAAACTGTTAAACTTAATTTCAAAACCTAGCACAACACAAAAATGAATAAGACAAGATAGCAACATTTCTACAGTAATACCATATTGAAATATATTCTGAATCTAAAACATCAAATACTATCAAAGCAATTAGATGTAACTGAACACATACACAAGCGTTAGTCTTTCAGTTTCATTACCATCCATTCAAAAGGGGAAAACTTAGTAATAATTTTTTACTGTAATGTAAACATGGGCTATGTAAAAGATACTGCAGTGAATTATAAGCAGTAGAGAGTGTCATTCTTGTTTTGTAAAGAACTTTTACAAAAGAAATCATTATCATGCATCATGCTACCTGATGTTAGTGTTTTTAGGACTGTGTTTAATGATTGACAAAGTGTGTTTGTTGGATGAAAACCTTTGCTAGTGTTATGGAAGAATGACTTGATTTCAGACAGGTGAATGTGATTTCACCAAGTACGACATGTTCCTGGATCAACATCTTTGTTGATCCTGGAACAACATTCCAATCAAACAATCAGATTTGAGGGATAAGTTTAATGTTTATGTCAAGTTTAGGCTTGAAACCAGGGTTAGGTGCTTCTACATCACTGTTATTCTTTCCCCTCTGATAGTTTTAGTGCATTTTAAATGTGAAATTAACTGCTGTGCCAAGTTGGTTTGGAGAACTAGTGTGAAGAGTTTTGAAACAGTGACTTGGAGAAATGTGTCCTAGCGGTTGTAAAAAACTGTAATGTTAAGTTTCTTCTTTCTGTAAAAATAGCTAACTCGTATCACCAATTAAAGCAGGAATTATGAATACGTTTTCACATCACTGCATCTGTTCAATATACATCAAAACCATTGATTTTCATTCTTGTATATAAATAAATGTACACTCAATAAAAGTGCAAATACCTTTAGGGTTACAACAGCTTGTCACTGGGGCAGTACCATTAAAAAACACAACTTTGTACCTTAAGGGTAGATATTGCTACTAAAAGGTACTAAAATACACCGTTTAGGGGTAAATAAGGTACAAAGTTGTCCTTTTAAGGGTACTGCCCCAATGACAAGCTGTTGTAACCCTAAAGGTACAATTCTTGCACATTTTTTCTGACAGTGTAAGCTGATGAACCATGATCCATGCTTTAAGTAAATATTGTGATATGTGACACTTGATATCCCACTGCAGTTCGGCCTCTTTGCAACAAATGTAATGCTGTGAACATCGATTAATTTGAAATGTCTCTGCTATTAAATGAAAAACATGCATTCAATGCTTAAACTACTAACCCTCAAAATCCGCAAAACCCAAACAATTGAAAAATCATACTTACTTTCTCCAGATCAAAGTTGGGCTGAGGTTCAATAGGATACTGTTTGTTGAAACCATGCGTCCCCAAAAACATACAAAGCAAAAGTGCTAATACCAGTGTCATGCTGAAAGTTCAAACACCTCTGGATGGAAAAAGTGAAGAATACAAAACTAATGACATATCAGAGAAGCGTTGGGGAAACTCTTGGGTTTATATTTGCCAACCGCAAGGCAATGTTTGTGAAGGACAGGAGCCCAGCCCATAACACATTGCATGTGTACCGTCAGCAAGAATTTTTGTATGTTAGAGAATCTGACAGAACAGAATCGCATAGGTATTAACTGAGGATTAGACATAAACAGAAACATAAGGACATTGCAAACATGACACTTTTCACATAATGCTTTTTTTAAACAATCTTTGGACAGCTCTGCTTTAAATATTGTTCTACAGGGACAGACTGTGGGTGTAAGATGACCCTGGACTTTGACTTACACTGGTCCACACAAACATTACGACATCAATCTCTACATTACTCTTGTGTACACTGATGCACAAAGACTTGAATTAAACAGAGATCTCTTAATACCCATGAATACCTCTCTGATGGGCAACTTCTCAAGCAGTGCAACTTTATGCACATACTTTAAAAAATAACAACAACAGCTGGAAGCCGCTAGTAATTTCACAAGTTCACTCTTACATTTAATCAGATTTTAATCCGAGTGTATGCATATTTGGCGTGATGTCCGAAGGGAGGGCCCCGAGCTCGGAATTTTGCCCGAACCCAGAGTACTCGCCCAAATCCCTGGTTGGGATATGAACAATCGAGAGTGAAGAGTTGGGGTGGTGGAGGGATGCTGGAAAACTGTCGTGGGACAGAGGTAAGTCGTCTATATATAGGCCTTCTCTCGTGCTGATTGGGTAGATTATCCGAACGTGCTCCTCCTGAACTTAATAAAATCATGAGACCACACAAGCAATGATGACTCATTAATGAACAACATCACAATACATGAAATGTCAAACAGGGACTGCAATATGTTAGAATAAATAAAGAAATAAACAAATTGAACAAATTGAAATTTAATGTTGAATTACTCTATGTCTATATAGTTATGGGAAATCTTAATTACAGCTACTTTTGTGCTACTACTAGTTCTTTACATAAATGGACAGCAGTTTGCATTTTTAAATGGTTATGGTTCTGAAAGATACACAACGCTACAACAGAAACTAATCCCCAAACCCAACCCCACACCCTAACAGGCAAGACTGTCCTCGCTGCAGCCTGTAGCATTTCATACTGGATTAAATCCAATATGTAGTGGACGTGATTTTTTCCCCCAAAACCAGTTCAGCACAAACGTCTCAGGTTATGTATGTAACCATGGTTCCCTGAGAACAGGGAACGAGACACTGTGTTTGAACGCGCTATGGGGAACGTCATCACGTGAACCGGTGTTTAAAAGCAATATCAAATCTCACCAATCCTATTGGCCGGCGACAGCCTATGACGTCATCATAGACGCGACCCGGAAGTATAAAAGGAGCGCCTAGAGAAGCAGTCAGTACCTTATCGTCTGAAGGGACTGTTTAGCAGGCAGCCCCGATGCATGGCAGGTAACACAGTGTCTCGTTCCCTGTTCTCAGGGAACCATGGTTACATACGTAACCTGAGATGTTCCCTTTCGAAAGGGAACTCAACACTGTGTTTGAACACGCTATGGGGAACGATATACCCACGCCACCATGTTTGAGGGGAGTGCATGCCAAAGATGGCTAGACAAACGTCAGAACTAGCAATTCAACTGAAATGCCAGAACCACTCCCCCTACGGGTCATACATAGGCTGTCAGTGACAGCGTTCCCTATGGCCAACAGCCCAAGCTATAAGCCTCAAAGAGGCCTTCCACAGAAGGCCTACCAAGGCCGCTCAAAGGCTTCTGGGACCAACTTCCTTTTTGAAAAAAGAGTACCTCTAAGGGAATGTAGCCAGGGGGCCCGAAGGAACCCTAGCCAGTCACTTGTCAGGGGGAACAAAGTCAACCCTGAATGCAACCAGGGAGGCCAACCTGGTCTAAAAAAAGCAACCTAGTCTTGGCCAACAACCTGTCTGAACACAGAGTCTCAAATCACAATCTTCAGAGAAGATATCCAGTAAGAGTGACTGCAAAGAGGCAGTAACCAACTCAGACCAGAGCGTAGAGACGGGCATCCTGGAGAGCAGGACTCAGCTTAGCGCTTTTTACCCTTACCAATGAGGGGAGTAACACTCTGCTGAATCCTAGGATCTACTCAGCACCTGATTATTTGCACTGAGGAGGCTGTGCACTCTAAAGGAACCCAACACAGGGGAGTACATCTACCAGCCAAGGGGCAGGCCCAAACGGGGCCTGCGACTCCAGAAAGACACGTGACCTCAGCTAGTGGCAGTGTCTAAGCTCTAAGGGAGCCATATATGAGAACCAAACTATCCAGTGAGGTTAACTATTTAGCTCAACCTGAGCTTAATTCTATTCAACACATTCCAACAGGCAATGTACTCAGTAAAACACTTTATACTTTTTAAGCAAGAGGAGTACAAACTACACCAACATGCTCTGAAAGAGGCCCAAACAGGGCCTGCGACTCCCAAAAGACACGGGCGTCAGCCAGTGGTAGTGTCTAAGCTCTAAGGGAGCCTAACCTGAGAACCAAACTATCAAGTGAGGTTACCTACCTAGGATCTACTCAGCGCCTGATTATTTGCACTGAGGAGGCTGTGCACTCTAAAGGAACCCAACACAGGGGAGTACATCTACCAGCCTAGGGGCTGATCCTCAATAGGGAGGCCTCAGAGAGGCCTTCAACCACTGACCAGCTTAGGGAGCTAAGTACTATGCAGGACAACCCTCAAACGAGGGGAGTTCAGGGCTCAACCTAACAGATAAACCGTACTGTAGGCACAAAATCATGGAGGCCCAGGAAGGGGCCTGCAACATGACGTAAATTCTACATCGTGTAGAAATACATCACAGCAGCCTTGCGAAAGGCCAGACATGTGAAACTACATGCTCAATTTGCTAAAAGAACACCCAGAAGTGGGGGAAAAACTTAAAAGGGTGGCCTGTGAAGGCCACACACCTAGAAAGCTCGCTTACTGATAAGCAAGATCCCACAAACATGGAACTCGTTCAGACTGAAACCGAGTCAAACTAGCAGATAAGACTGTAGAGTACCCACATAACAGTCTACCTTAACACAATCCGACAAGCAGTGTACTCAGTAAAAACACTTTTTTACTCTTAAAGCAAGAGGAGTACAAACATACGGCATCACGCTCTGCAGGAGGCCCAAAAAAGGGCCTACGACTTCCAGAAGACACGTGGTGTCAGCTCGTTGCAGTGTTCTAAGCTCTAGGGAGCCAAATATGATAACCAAACTCTCCAGTGAGGTTAACTAGTTAATTCGACCTGAGCCACCATTCCACCAGGCAACGTACTCTGTAAAAACACCTTTTACTCTTTAAGCAAGAGGAGTACAAACTACGCCAACATGCTCTGAAAGAGGCCCAAACAGGGCCTGTGACTCCCAAAAGACACGGGCGTCAGCCAGTGGTAGTGTCTAAGCTCTAAGGGAGCCTAACCTGAGAACCAAACTATCAAGTGAGGTTACCTAGCTTAACTCAACCTGAGCTAAAATCTACACATTCCAACAGGCAATGTACTCAGTAAAAACACTTTTTACCCTTAAAGTAAGGGGAGTACAAAGAATATATGCTGCCATGCTCTGAAGGAGGCCAGAACCAGCCCACTACTTCAAATAAACACGGGCATAAACCTGTGGCAGTGCTAGTTCTAAGTGAGCAAAACTCTGACTAAACATCTACCAACAAAACTTGTGATTTTACAACAAGCTATTGTGCTCTGAAGGAAGCCCAAAACAAAGCCTTCTACTCCAAACAACACAATAAACATTGTGGCAGTGTTCAAACTCTAAAGGGAGCTACATAAGAACCAAACTGAATAGTGAGGTTCACTAAACAAACTCAACCTGAGCTATGCATTCCAACAGGCCATATACTCAGTAAAAAACACTTTTTACCCTTCTTAGCAAGGGGAGTACAAACTTAGTCACCATGCTCTGAAGGAGGCCAGAACAAAGCCTACTACTACAGAAAACAGGTGCTAACCTGTGGCAGCAACAGAGTTATTGGGCTCACATTGTGTAGGGCAAAATAGAACTAGAGCATTAACAGCCCTGAGAAACAGGGGAATGCTTCACTTTTCATTCATACTACCCTGAAATTGAATTCCAAGGGTGGGCGCTTTTCGCCAAAGACAGATTAGACATCTGTACTGAACCCTAGGGAACAGGAGCTAAATAAAGCTAACACTGTTCACTCAAGCTTGAATCTTAATTCAAGGGGTTCAGGGGAAAAGACTAAACAAAGTATAGAATGAAAAGCTCTAGAAAAGTGGGGCCACAGCAACACTAGCATTTTCTTATTCACATAGTGATAAGGGGCCTACCACCTGAGACAACGGCACCAGGGAGACTTAGCAATAGTCTGCTACCTTAGCTGCTATCTATCTTGCACCTACACCAAAGGGGTAATGGGCCTTGGCCTGACAACTCTGATAAGAGGAGGCCAGAACTAGGAAAAACTACACTCTCCTGACAGAGGTAGTAATAAAAGGGTGAAATGCTGCAGTATATCACCTAAACCCTAGTCCCAGCCTAGGCCAGCTATAGCTGTGGGCCTATAGGGCCACACATAAGCATAGATCTGCCTGGGGCTAAAACTCAGCCTCTAAAACTTTCGATAGAGAGGAGGCAAACTCTGAGAAATAACTCATAAACAAGAGCTCAGAGGAGCGATGCTCAGCCCAAGCCAAACAATGTCAGGCGACCCCGAAGGCCGACCCTTAACATAGATCTATCTGAAGTAAAGAGTGCTAATCTCTAATACAAACTCTAGCTATGACCAGAGGAGAAAGCTACTCGACCATATGGTGGCTGTAAAGGCAGCCATATTGCCAACACAAAGAGATAAATCGTTCTAGCCAACCTAATGGAACTTCAGGCCCTTAATTCCCCTTCTCTTTTTTTCACACACCCAGGAAAAAACTATGCAGGAAACTAAGGTCAATATATTTAAAAATATAAATATAGACCAAGCTCACCTTCCTGCGGCTCGAAGAACTGAGACTTACCATCATAGAAGGATGGAATCTATGGTTCTTTCAAGCCTGAAAGAGCCCCTTCACTATCAAGCCAAAAGGCGAGCCAACAGAAAATTTTATCATGGGCCCAGCCCTCGGCCTGATTGTAAGAAGCGCCTGGGTAAAATATCATTACTCAGGAGGTGGAAGAAAAAAGGAGAGGGTAGACGTGACTACCCTCATGGAGAGGAAATCAACCACTGACACTGCTGGCGTCTGTAATTGATTACCTCCCTCAAATCTTTCTTCTTCCTAGAGTCCCGCCTTCTCTGGGACCTACTCTAAGGAGGAGGAGGTGCCCGAGAGGTGATACTGGACTTCTGGCCCTGTCTCCGATCCTCGGATTAGGATGGGCCAGGACCTCCTGTCTGTCTGGGCCCAGAATCAGATCTGAGCGGTATGTAGATTTAAACGCTGCCGTTGATCCAGATCCTCCAGCAGATCAGCCTGGTGAGCCTGTAACACTGCCATCATTTATAAGGCAGCACCAGTCTGACCCGCTGCCGCGTATGCCCTGCCATTCAAGCGAGATGTAATCTTAAGGAGCTTCGAAGGCAGGACCGGAGCTTTTAATGTCTGTGCCCACCCTGTGACGAGATAGTTAGCAAACATCTCCTCAATAGGGGGCATCGACACATACCCATGCTGGCTCATTCCCTCAACATCAGCGAAATTAGCTCCCTGATGTCGGTGAATATGAGCCGAGTACGGATTCTTCCATGCCTTCTCGATCTCCACATATAGATCAGGAAAGAATGGAAGGCTCACGGGGGGGGTGCCAGATTATGGTCGGAAAGGAATCGTACGTCGAGACGTCCGCGTACGGTCCCTTTCTTAACGCACTCTCATGGCAGCTGCAGCCTGCCAGAAGCACGCTCTGTAACCTAGAGCAGCTCCGCATACGCGGGACAGGGAGGCTTTGAAGTTTCAGAAGGCTCGCCTTCTTCCTCTTCAACAGCCATCTCCTGCTCTCTTGGGCTTAAACATCATGACCAGAAGAGCACTCGCTGCTGGATCAGATGATGTCAAAGAAAGAACATCATCGTCATCCAGCAGCTTACCCTCATCAGCCGCTAGGGTTTGCGAGAGATATACACCTCTCTCTAACTCCTCAGCAAGCTTCATCTGTGATCCCCATGATTTCAGTCGCCGCTCCGCCTCAGCACGGGCTGGACCAGAACCACCAGGCACAGATGCCAGCCGCTCTTCCCTCGAGAAGAGAGCCAAACGAGAGCGGAGCATCCTAATAGGCAGACGCTCACAGTTTACACAGACAGCACCCTCGAGCACTGTCTGTGCATGCTCTTCTCCCAGACAGAAAACGCACAGATTGTGTGTGTCATCGGGTGTCAAAAACCTGGGACACGGATCCACTCACTTCCTGAAACGTTTGTTAGACATAGTACAATTTTTACCAGATTCAAAGAATTGAAATCAGACAAAACAGTCCCTGAAGACGAAAAGATACTGACTGCTTCTCTAGGCACTCCTTTTATACTTCCAGGTCGCGCCTATGATGACATCATAGGCTGTCGCCGGCCAATAGGATTGGTGAGATTTGATATTGCTTTCAGACACCGGTTCACATGATGACGTTCCCCATAGCGTGTTCAAACGCAGTGTTGAGTTCCCTTTCAAAAAGGAACTACGACCAGCAGCCAATTTAAATGATTTTATTACTGATTTCAATCACAGTGATAATTGCCTACACAATGCAACAAATACTAACCCCTAAATCTACCCTGCACCTGGGTTCACGCATCCACTACGCATTGGATTTATGCTGCCTTCACGTGCTATCAGAATTAATGTAAATACGAATTTCCTAGTTAAAAATTGGACATGAATGCCCTCTCAAGTCATATTACCACTGGGAAGTTTGGGGTAATTTTAAGACCCAAGATCCAGAGATGGGCAGGCCACAAACTTTAAACATGGCGGAGGGGAGAACAATTGCTGCCGTGACTGGTATTCTTTATTATTTTTTTCCCCCACAACCACTACGCTTTGTCTTGTCATTAAAGTAGTGCATATTTATATATATGAATAATCATTTGAAGCGTATTGTATATATTGTACACAGCGAAAATAGCCTGTATTTGACTGAAATTCCAGAATCATCAGCAAGGTGACTATAGATAGCATGGTGAATGTATGGTTTTCAATGAATGGGACACTAAATATAATTTTGGCTTTAATAAGATTTCTCCAATTAATAAGCAAGAATAAATCTGGTGTCCTTCATGGTTCCTGTTCTTTCTGACAACAAAGCACTTGAATGTGAGGAGCTTGTAATCACGACTTCTGAAAGTAGGGATGTAGGAAATTTCCGCTAGCACGTGAAAGCAGCATAAATCCAGTATGTCATCGCAATACAGGCTGCAGTGAGGACATCTTGCGAAAAGTAGCTTGAAATTAACCAATTGTTGAGCTTTCGGGACACCCCATTGCTTTCATTACTCTGACCTGCAGATACCCACAGTTGAAATCTAAAGGCTCTTCCACACCAACAGTTAAATGAATAAGTCTCAGGCTGCAAATTCACAGCTGTAAAGTAGAGGGCGCATCCAAAAAAAAACAACAAAAAAAAAACTTTCAGCTGTGCTGCCATTCTGGATTGCAGAAGAGTAGGACACAGGAGAAGAAAGTTCAACACTTATACTTCAGCAATAAAAAAAATAAAATAAAAAAAATGAATAAAAAAATGTAACATACATTACATGCATCGTTACTTGAAAAAGTAATCTGATTACATAACTCAAGTTACCCCCAACTGCTTATAACCACTATCTAGTACCAGATGGCAAAAATAATAAAAGTGATTTATTAGGGGAAAAAAAGTCAATTGGCAAAGAATGTTGAGGCTGCTCATTTTATCTGTATTCATCAGCATTTTAGAAATAACTTTTTACAAAATTCCTTTTTTAATAAAAAAATCATATTTGGCATATCACATAATTTGGCATGTAATTGTTCATTCTTGACATTATTACAGTACAGCGCGTAATACTGTGAACACTCAGCACCACATTCCAAAGCAATTCATCTTCACTTTTGAGAGTTCGTTTATTTTGCTCATGAATGAAGCAAACAACAAAGAGTTCTTCAGTAACCATGTATATTAAAGGAATTAGTATTAATTAGTATTATCGCACTTGGTTCAATTTCTTTGTTATACACCAAAAAAATAAGCAAGTGAGGTCAGAAAAAAAAAAATGATGCAGTCACCAGTGCAGGTAATTACATTCTTATTTTACTTTTATAACAATATATCTACAGAATATAAAAACGAGTTTCAAGTTAAACTCAACATTTCAGAAATATTTTTGAGATTGATCAAGTCAGATCAAATAGTAGTTTGAGTTACATTTTAAATTAGAATGTGAGCCATGCACATACTCATTTTAAAATGTAACCCAAGCTACTTGATACAGAGGAAATGCAATGAAAACTAATGGAAAAAAGCTTATAAACTCTGTCAAATGAATAGTTGTTCATGCACAATATATTGAGACCTTTCTCAAAAAACATCCATCATGTGACTTGCAAACAAGTTCAAAAATAAACACAATGTAAAGTCATGATGTTTAAGGGTGTACTCACAGTAACAGTATGATGAGTCATGTTAAAAATTCTTGAACACTGAAACATCAGCCACTATCTATCACACTAATTCAATGACAAATCACATTAAGACAACAGAAAAGTGTCAAATACACACATTCAATCTGTAAACATATTCATTATTTTAAAACATTAGATGTTTTTAACATGTCAATGCAACTGGTTTCTTTAATATTTTGATGTTGGCACTGAGAAAAGTTGTCTAGCGCCGATGAGTCCCTTTAAAACGAGCTTGAATCTCCTCCAAAGTTTTGCCTTTAGTCTCAGGGACAAACACAGCAGTGAAGATGACATTGAGAGCACACAGTCCTGAAAACATCCAGAATGTCCCTGCACTAGTTATGGCATCCTGAAAGAGACATTATTGATTTAGTATCAGACCTGTTCATTAAACCTAGAACGTTTCTGGGGAAAATACATAACAGTCAGCTCACCATAAGGTTGTGGAAGGTCTTGGTGACAATGAAGGCACAGGTCCAGTTGGTAAGCACACACAGAGCACTGCCCAATCCCCTCACTCGTGTGGGAAAGATCTCGGACATCACCAACCAAGGAGTAGGACCCCATCCGAGAGCAAAACCTGGTTAACATACAGCATGTAACACAGAGTCAGACAAACTGTCTGTTCACTCACTCGTCTTACGCATATTTCACCAAAAATATAAAATGGACAATAGTATAGCTACATAAACTTTTTGAGAAATAATTTTTCTTTGAGGCATGAAGTAGCAAGAAAACTAGATATCACTGTATATTTTGCTTCGATTTTTTTTTTAAGTCAATTTACAGTCTACATCTGTAAAATAATTGATACTCATTATTTAGATGGACAGAAAGTCCACAAGTCTATTATTTTATCAAATGTTTTAGATGAACCCGTTCCTAAACAGAACATTAGGGTTGTGAATCTTTGGGCAGACTGTGAATCAATTCGATTAACAATTCATAGGTGTTTTTAAGTGCATTTTAAGTGCATTCATGTCTTAGGCAAGAAAAAGAAAAACTACTTAAGATTTTATTTATTTCCATGTAATTTCTTGGTCTGGAAATAACAATTTTAAAAGTCCTTATTATAACCAGGTTTTCCATGACCGTGGGAACCCCGTGTCACTAAACCAATCCAAATATCCCCATATTATCTTGTTTTCTCAAGGTCTCCTCTCAGTTTTCTAATACACCTTAAATGACTTCTGCTCACCCAAATAAGCAGTAAAATGTCAGTGTCCAGCTAAGGTTGGAGCTAAACTCTGCATGAAAGTGGACCTAGAGGGCCAGAGTTGAGAACCTCTTTTCTGGTGTATGAATTATATAAGGTTATTTTGTCATCCTGCAACTGTCTGATAAAAAGTCTGATAGTCCCTCCCCATTGGCTACGCAAGGAAAGCTGCAACAATTGAGTCCATGAAATGTTCAACACTCCACACAATTTTTTTGGTTAAGTAAATGCATCATTCAGGTATCTGAAGTACACTTTTTCCATTGTCTATAAGTCTATACTGCGATTCATTTGATTTTTTTTTTTTTTTTGCATTTTAATGAAATTTTTGACAGAAACAAACGATTCATGATTCAAAAATCCATGATTCAAGATTGATGCATATGCATTGGCAGGATTTGAAATCAATGCATCGAGAAACAAGTTAATCTTTACACCCCACTGCACATACAAACAAACAAACTACGAATAACTTCCTCTCTATGTATGGAGTATTAGGCTAGAATAATCGAATCATTTTATCTTGACCACATACAGCAGCAAATCTTAATACATCTGCAGAATAATTCTTGTTCTATGGTAAGTTTCAGTGAAATACATTTCTTCTAACCTGTAATAAAAAGGCCCATGCTTCCCACAGCCAGCCAGGCCAGGTCTGTCGGGGGCTGCTCTGCCAGAGGACCCTGGGCGTCTGTTAGTAAACTCGTCAGTGAGGAGTTATTGTGCTTCATCACAGTCAACTTGAAATACACTCCAAACACTGCTTCACTAACACACATGGTGACACCTTGTGGGGGACCCAAAATAGAAGGTAATCAAATTTTCTTTCTTTTCAAAAACAGTGCAAATAGATTATTCCATAAAAGATGCTTCTACCAGAAAAGATGAGAAGAACTTTCCTCCCAGCCTTGTCCATGATAACAGCAGCAACTGCAGTGAAGACCACCTGTGTGGCTGCAACAATAACAGTGGCCACATCGCTGCTCTGCGGCAGACAATAAAGAACATTACAGTGTACATTAACATGAGAAATGAAGGTTCTTGAGCTTCATCAAAAACACTCACTTTGAAATGGGCCTGCTCGAAGATCGTCTCTGCATAAAACATGATGGCATTAATGCCAGTAAATTGCTGGAAGAGCATCATCATAATGCCTACGCCTAAAGGCTTATAGACACCAGGGTCCTTCAGATCCGCCAGACTGAAGCTTTGCTCCTGTAATCAATTAAATATCAATCTTAGTGACTTATATACAGCTGTACAAAGAATTTTATTTATTTATTAAATTAAAAAAAAAGCTATGGAAAAGTGAAATAAACTTAAAATCATCAAAGATAAAATGAAACTTCAGTTCTAGTTGGTAACACCCATATTTAATGATTCAATCAGTTCATGTTGGATAAAATTAAAGGTATAGTTCACCCCAAAAAAAATCTGTCATTAATTACTCTATATAATGATATGCCATCGTGTAGTTTCAAACCTATAATACTTTCACTCCTCTCCGAAACACAAATTAAAATACTTTTAATGAAACCATATTTGATGTGCTCTATGTATGTGCCTTAGATCAGTGTACTGTATATTGATAATATACATAGATAGCATTTATATATTTGAATTAAAGCCTAAATTAAATTTAAACACCCTCATATCTTAATTTAAAACATGAGGGTGAGTAAATGAACTAACTCTTTGGGCGTGTTTACACCTGGTCACTTAATGGGTTTTCTCTGATCGGATAGCCATCCCATTGTGAAAAGACCATGTATAAATGCCCTCAGAAACCCTTTCGAGACTTCAGGAGGTGTTCTGAGATGCATTCCAGATGAAACTGGACAAGTGTAAATGCATCTGGTTGTTGAAACCACATATGCAAAATTTTGTTCCTCTCAAAATGTTAAAAAATATGACGTTATAGCTTGAATATGACAGCGCTAACATGCATCACCACAGATGAGTAGCTGAGTATCTCTTCAGCAAGCCAACGCGCAAACAAAACTGAAAATAAGTCGGAGATGCTCAACACACAATCAACTTCATTAAAACTATTGAGACTAAAAGATCTTACCGGTGCTGTTGCCACTCTTTCTCGTGGGAATTGAAGAACGGATTTATATTCTTTTTGCGGAGACACATTTACGTATGTGGCCAAGTGTACATGAAACCGTTTTAACAAATCAGATAGCTATCTGATCAGTTAAAATGCATAAAGTGACCAGGTGTAAACAGGCCCTTTAAGATGCCCAACATTTTTTGTCAATGAATTTCCAGTTCACTCAAAAAAAAGTCACATTATAAAAGTAAAATGGCAATTCATGTTGATTTTAGTTTTGAAAGCAGCTCAACATTTGTTGTTTGAGATGTGAAATGAGAAATTTGTGATGTCTAACTTCATTTTTGTAGGCCTCTTCTATTCTCGCACACTCCCACTCTGCAGGGGCATCAGGACCCCTGACGAAGCGCAGGGCCTCCTCTGCCTCTCTTCTTTTCCCTTGGGAGAGCAGGAACCGTGGCGTCTCCGGCATGAAGCACATAAACACCAGCATTAGTGTGGGAGGGATAGAGGATGTGATTGCTAACCATCGCCAGTCCAAGAACAAACCTGATAAAATTAATTTTGCATTACTTAAAGCGGTACTTCACTCAAAAATTACTATTCTGTCATCATTTACTCACCCTCATGTCATCATATAAATCACACCTTAAATGACTGGAGATACTTTTAAGTTATATACTACTACTGATCACACAGTATGAGTCAGGTTTTCATACTCTTCATGTAAACACAGCTCAGATAGAGCCGTGTACAATGCAGGCTCTGTGTATGTTGAAGAGGGACATTCTTGAGCTAACTCCTGACCTATTCCATTAATGCAATACTGAAAAGCATTAGAGTCATTCCACAAGGATTCTCGCCAGAAGAAATTCAGATGGCATTCACACACATCTGAGTGAATTTCAAAGAACAAATGAAGTATTGGAGTGCAGGGCTACATTGGAAAAGAGACATTATGGCCTGGTTTCAAAGACAGGGCTTAGACTAGGCCATTTAAGTAGCTTTTATAAACGTGCCTTAAAAAAACATTACTGGTGTGCATCTTGAGACAAAACAATGGCACTGACATATTTTAAGATAAGTTTGTACAATTGACTTGCATGCATTTTAGTCTGGGACTAGGCTTAAGCCTTCTCCGTAAAACTGGGCATATATGTGCAAGATCTCGCTGAGGTCAGTGAAAAAGGTTCAAATGTGTCTTCTGATTAAACATTAACAATCATCTCATACAGCTAAATGGAGTAACAGCTAACTATTACTCTCAAAGGCACTCAAGTAATTCAGTCACAAGATTTAAATGAGAGCCAATACCTGCTATATAGGCTCCCATAATGCCTATCACAACCATAAGTTGCACACAGGATCCCAAAGTTCCCCTAACACGCTCATGAGCCATTTCAGAGATGTAAAGCTGCAGAAACAGACAAGAAAAAACAAGTCAAATAAATAATGTGCTACTGATCTAAATTTCCATAAATTTGGTTAAAAACATTGTTTGCATAATTTAAATATATATTATATAATATATAATAATATAAATTATAGAACACATGGTCAGGTCAAAGTGTCTGAATAATTTTTGGTTCCAAATTTTTATCAGTTTTACTGGTAGTCCACTGTATGAAGAATTTTTGGGTATAATATGTCACAGTTTACTTTGCATAAATTAACTATAGTGTCCTGCACCCACTAGTAAAAATATATTAAAAATATCAAAAAATATGTCTGGATAATTTTTGGTTTGACAATATATATATATATATATATATATATATATATATAGTGCAACAGTGCCCACCAACATTTTCAGTGGCCTTGGTTCCAAAAGTATTTTTCCCATACGTTTTACCCATAGGGATTTTAAAAATGTCTTTGTTAAAGTGTAATAAGCCATGAAACAAACCAACCAGCTACGAGGTAAATCACAAAATTTAATTTGACGCAAAAAAGTATTTGAAAATTGGACAAAAAGTTGAATGGCTTTAATGAGGGAAAGAACTACAATCCCATGAAGCACTGTGAATGACATAGTAGAATTAAAATCGATGGAGAAATATAAAACTATTCAAGGAAACTATTATTTAAAGCTGTTGAATATATACAGAAACATCTATTGCTAAAAATGCATTCAAACATTCAAGTAGTCTGAGAGCATAGGAACATTCACTCTATTACATCATTTGCAGTGCTTCATGGAAGTGGTTGGCTACTAAAGAGCTCCTTTGCTCTGATTGGAGGACATTTCTTTGCAGAATAGGAAAGTTAGGTAAGATATTTATCACTAAATTCTCATAGGGAAAATGAATAGGATTTTTACTTTCGTTAACTGACTGTTGCAGTCTATAATGATGATGAATATAATACTAATAATACTAATGTTTTATAATAATACTAATTTAATCAATACATTTATTATTATTATTATTATTATTATTATTATACTCTGCATATGGCAATAAATAAGGAATTCTTACAGGTACAACAAGTGAAGTCACTCCACTGGCCAGACCAGTGAGAACTCTGCCCACATATAACATCCAGTGGTTCTGAGCAGCAATAATGATGGTAAACCCAAAGATGAATGGTATTGCACAGAACATAAGGCTCAACTTTCGTCCAATCTTCTCCACAATCCATCCTCCCAGAAGACCCCCAAGAGCCGCACCAATGGTCACCACAGACTATAAGACACAAAAATATAATGTTAAAACATCTGAACCCATGTTTGACAATCAAATGTCAATACACTGACAACTACATTTGGATTTTGGTTCTTCTTTAAACACCCTCCAGCTCTGACACTACAATGAAAATTTAAGTTCTGGGAACTGAAAATGACACGCATTTCCTTTACTGTACAGCCACATTGTAGTTGATAATAATAATTAAAAAAAAAAATCACACTGAGAAGAAAAAAACAGACCAAAAGCATTCACATACCCCAAACCAGGAAGCCTCATCTGTGCTGAGCTGCAGTCTCGGGTCTTGGATTCTGCAGAGTTCAGGTATGGCAGGAGAGCTGTAGCCCAGCACAAACCCAAAACTCAGGGGTCCCAGAACTGCTGCGAATGTGGCCATGTATAACTTCCCATTCTTAACTTTACTGTTGAGAGAAACATTAAAATTAGTTAAGAAACAATAAGCATTGGGTAAGTTTCATATCCTTGTTGAACAGGTATATGCTTACCGGTGTGGGAACCCTTTATGGAAAGTCACTGCAGACTTATTTCTGGTATGACAATATTTGAATATTTCCTCATGAACTTTGAACAGATTACTGAGTTCATAAAAATTTAAAGTGGCAATTATCTGTAATTGAGTAGTATTATATTTATTTGAGGATATAAACCATGGTGTTCTTTGAAGCACCGTGATAACCATCGTTGTAACATGAGATCTTCACATAACTTTTGTTTTCTGTAAGAGGAAAAACCCCTGAAGACAATACAGTGACACTTACTCCAGGTAGGCGTCCTGCTCGGATCTGTCCTCTTCTGTTTGTTCATCATTGACCAACAGTGGTCTGGTCTCCTCATAATGATCCATCGTGTCTCCTCTTATTTACAAATGATAATCAAGTAATCAAGCAAGTTCGTAGATGATCGCCACGGACAAATTGTGTTTTTATGTCATATTTTACAACTGACAACACACGAGCAAGTTCAGCCAGTGGTGTAACGTTATCAAAAGCATCCCGGCACCCCGGGTAAAACTGCTGTACTCAGTAAAACCAGTGTCATTATTGTCAGCTGATGCATGTGACAATAATAAACATACGTCCATTGATTTCAAAATAAGAGTCCGGAGCTTTTCTTTTGCCTTTCCTTGTCCTTCCCATAGACTGTAAAAAAGATCCTTCCACACAAAAGTATATGTTGATTATACGTTATAATTTTATTATTTTTTTCTATACATTTGTCACTTTGCACTAAATTACATTTTAAAGATATTGTTTAGAAAAAAAAAAATCTACATGCGGCCGTTTCTCTTCTTTTGCCATTCAACTGTTCCCATAGTTACTAAATGTTTTCAGAAGTGCTTTTGGTGTGAGGGACTGCAGGGTTTGTCGATTTGCTTTGGTTGTGGGAAACAAACGTAAGGCCTCTATAGGATTTTTACTTTCTTTAAGTGATTTTATAAACTTTTACGTCTTTTACGTGTTGTCAATATGAAGCCACCTGATGACTGTGCTGAGGTTTGTATTTTTAAATGTGTGTGCAATTTGCTGTGTGTGTGAGAGAGAAAGAGAGATTAAATAATATTGTATTTAATAATAAAATAATAATAAAATAACACATAAACATGTTCAACTTATGTGCAGCATGAGTACTGCACATAAGTTGAACATGTTTATGTGTTTTCAGAAGGAGGAATCCTTCCTGGTCATGTCTGATTTTGTATACAAAAATCTATATATTTTTCAGACCCCAGAAATGAAAAAGAAACCAGATTTGTATGGGCAGCTCATAATAAAAGAAAAGGCTGATAAACAGTAAGTGAACAGATTTTTTTTTATTTACAAACAATACGATATAGTCTTACTGAGAGGCATACTTACATATGCCTACATGTCTAGTTATGAAGCAGGTGTTGGTGCCATGTCACAGTCTCAGTTTGACAAGGCTGTGTCTTGTTTCTCAAAGGCCATACTGCTCCAGTCACACCAGGTAGAGGCCAGGCAAACTGTTTTATGGATTGTAAATAGTACTCCATAATTATTTGGCCCTGGACATTAATCACATTTTATATTTTTCCTAACTGCAGACTCAGTTTTATGTCCAGCGAGCAGAAGCATATCTTCAGCTGTGTGACTTCCAGTCTGCAGCACTAGATTACAAACACGCCTGCAGTCTGCAACCAGAGACTGAGGCCTACCCTCAACGACTCGCCTTCATATACTACCTACAGGTACAAGAATTAATTTATTCACAGATAATAGAAATCAGATTAGGAGTTATGAATATTACAATCTGTGGACCCATTTTTAGGGGTTCAAGCGCATAGCACTGAAACCCTATTGTAATTGTTAAATTTTCCAAGGATCAGCATTTCAAACCGTAAGTCGTAGAGACTTGAAACTTTGAGGGCTGGTAGTACTCCTACCGCCTACAACGTCACCAAGGCTCACCCCGATCGGCCTGACGGGGGCGCTACAGCGGTCAAAAGTACAAAATGGCTCATACAGTATCTCACAGAAGTGAGTACACCCCTCATATTTTTGTAAATCTTTTCAAAAATCTTTTCATGTGACAACACTGAAGAAATGACACTTTGCTACAATGTAAAGTAGTGAGTGTACAGCTTGTATAACAGTGTAAATTTGCTGTCCCCTCAAAATAACTCAACACACAGCCGTTAATGTCTAAACCGCTGGCCACAAAAGTGAGTACACCCCTAAGTGAAAATGTCCAAATTGGGCCCAAAGTGTCAATATTTTGTATGGCCACCATTATTTTCCAGCACTGCCTTAACCCTCTTGGGCATAGAGTTCACCAGAGCTTCACAGGTTGCCACTGGAGTCCTCTTGTTGTTAGAGACCTTGCGCTCCTCCACCTTCCATTTGAGGATGCCCCACAGATGCTCAATAGGGTTTAGGTCTGGAGACATGCTTGGCCAGTCCATCACCTTTACCCTCAGCTTCTTTAGCAAGGCAGTAGTCGTCTTGGAGGTGTGTTTGGGGTCCTTCGGCCCAGTCTCTAAGGGAGGGGATCATGCTCTGCTTCAGTATGTCACAGTACATGTTGACATTCATGGTTCCCTCAATGAACTGTAGCTCCCCAGTGCCGGCAGCCCCAGACCATTACACTCCCACAACCATGCTTGACTGTAGGCAAGACACACTTGTCTTTGTACTCCTCACCTGGTTGCCGCCACACACGCTTGACACCATCTGAACCAAATAAGTTTATCTTGGTCTCATCAGACCACAGGACATGGTTCCAGTAATCCATGTCCTTAGTCTGCTTGTCTTTAGCAAACTGTTTGCGGGCTTTCTTGTGCATCATCTTTAGAAGAGGCTTCCTTCTGGGACGACAGCCATGCACACCAATTTGATGCAGTGTGCGGCGTATGGTCTGAGCACTGACAGGCTGACCCCCCCACCCCTTCAACCTCTGCAGCAGTGCTGGCAGCACTCATACATCTATTTCCCAAACACAACCCCTGGATATGACGCTGAGCATGTGCACTCAACTTCTTTGGTCGACCATGGCGAGGCCTGTTCTGAGAGGAACCTGTCCTGTTAAACCGCTGTATGGTCAGCCACCGTGCTGCAGCTCAGTTTCAGGGTCTTGGCAATCTTCTTATAGCCTACGCCATCTTTATGTAGAGCAACAATTCTTTTTTCAGATCCTCAGAGAGTTCTTTGCCATGAGGTGCAATGTTGAACTTCCAGTGACCAGTATGAGAGAGTGAGAGCGATAATACCAAATTTGACACACCTGCTCCCCATTCACACCTGAGACCTTGTAACACTAACGAGTCACATGACACCGGGGAGAGAAAATGGCTAATTGGGTCCAATTTGGACATTTTCACTTAGGGGTGTGCTCACTTTTGTGGCCAGCGGTTTAAATATTAATGGCTGTGTATTGAGTTATTTTGAGGGGACAGTAAATTTACACTGTCATACAAGCTGTACACTCACTACTTTACATTGTAGCAAAGTGTCATTTCTTCAGTGTTGTCACATGAAAAGATATAATATATCTATATATATAATAAAATATTTACAAAAATGTGAGGGGTGTACTCACTTCTGTGAGATACTGTAACTCCTGAACCGTTAGGCCTAGGCTCAAGTGTCTTATATCTTTGGAATCCTTGGTTCAAGTCTTCGCTGGTCGCCCTGGCGAAATTTCCAGGTATTTTGGATGTTTTGAAAAACCTACTTTTGCGAACTAGTCCTAGGTTTTTGACCCGATCGGAACCAAACCAGTGCAGCGAGATTCTCCGGAGTCTGATTGTCAATAGTTATCAAAAAAACCTAAACCGGCTATAACTCGTGAACGGAATGGGATATTTTCACCAAACTCAGCACACCTATGTAAGAGCTCATTCTGTGGTCGTGTGAAAAAGGATGCGGCGACTGGCCACTTGGTGGCGCTATAACAGGAAAAAAACATGAAAACGGCTATAACTACTTCACAGTTAGTCCGAGAGACTTGAAAATTGCTGTGCAGCGTCTTCGTCCGAGGGTCCACTATTGTCTATGAGGACACTGACGCAGCTCGAAAAACATGTCCGCCGTCGGCCACTGAAGTTTGAGCAGCTATCAGACAACTCGCTGGGCCTGTTTGACTCATGGCCCTAGAGGCCTGTGAGAAATTCTAAAGAAATCGGCCACCGGGGAGCGCCTTCACATTTTTTCACGTGCGTAAAGCATCATGTATCGCACGGTTTTTCATGTATGTCCACGACATTCGTACCACATGGTAGAACCCCTCACTCTGAGCAACTTTGCCTCTAGGACCGCCGCTTTCCATCGAATCGTTCGTTAAATATTGGAGATGATTTCAAAAACCAACTTTGGCGAACTAGTCCAAGGTTTTTGGCTTAATCTCAAGAACTCTTAAAAAGCTTTAAAAACCATATATTTTCGATGGTATATTGCCTGTATTGGCTGTAAATGGTCTTTTCCTTTTATAATTTAAGTGGTTACATGCTTACTAAATAAAATGTAAAATCTTTTTGCACAAGTGTTTTAAGGCCTTAAAATGCTTGAACCCCGATAATTGCTGCTTGCAGCTATATTTCTGTTTTTGTTTTGAAATGTAAAAATGCCATTATAATAAAGACTATTTTTTTTACTTCATGCCCATTTGAATTTTATCAATATGCGTATGCATAGTTGAAATGCATTTTCCATGCAAATAAATTAATAAATAGATAAAATGTGCAGAAATTTAAAGCCACCATCACAACAGTCCTTTGCCACAAACATTGTTAATGCCCAATTATATGTGTGTTTTAACTGTCCTTGCAGGGCCAGTGTCTTTTTGATTTGGGGAAGTTTCTGGAGGCTCTGGAGTCTTTCACAAAAGCTGCAGAACTCAAACCCTACTTCCGGCCTTATCACATGAGAAGGTCATTGTAAATTTTAGCAGATATTTGATATTTGAAGTGCCCTTCAAAGAGACTTGAAGTCTGCATGTGTCTGAACTAGCTGAAATAACCTCATAGCAAGCAATAGCATAAAATGCCACCAGGTGGCGCTAAAAGCTCTTTCTTCACCTCACTATCACCTAAGGTTCAGCTGTTTACATTGAGTGCTATTGCTTCTTTAAATTTCCATCATATGTATGTGCATTAGGCACGTTCATAATTATTGGGTAACAGCATAATAACATAATTAAACATATTACTGAGATATTATTAATTAAAAGATGAACGAAATGTATGTGTACATTTAAGTCACATTTAAAAATATGTGAATGTCTTTGCATTATCTAACAAAATATCAAAGTAGCATTTATTGTTAAGAAATATAGTTTAAAATATAACTAAGTAGACCTTAAACAGACTTTTCATGAAAAACATTTTGCAAAAAGAAATTTTATATTTATTTATTTTTTAAATTTTAAAACAATAGACATATTGTTCAAAATGAAGACAGAAGGTATTTGGACACCAAACAATTGATCTACATCAATTTCCACCTGTAACATTTAACAGATTTATTTAGCATGTCATTTTAAAAGCTGAAAAAGGTTGAAAAGTCAGGTTGAAGTAAACCTCCGTTGAAGTCTAAACAGTGTCAAAATTACCCTCAACAGTACGAAAGAGTTAAAAGCCATTGCACAAATGGCTAGAAAAGTGCAGTTAGTCATTTAGTTTTCTTTGCTGATGACACTTCATTTGATATTTTAGATCTAATGCAATGCAATTCAGACATTTTTAAGTGTGACGTAAGTCTTTAAAAGTGTCCAAACACTGTTTTGGGCTACAGTGGATAGCATGAGATCATAACTTTCCATCATGTTTGCCTTTTTGTTTATATATTCATAGCTTGGCATGTCTGACTGCTCTGGGCCGCTACTCTGAGAGTCTTCAGTTGGTCAGTAACTGGCTGGAGACGGACGGCCAGTCAGCTGACCTCCTCATTCTGAGAGCTCGCCTTTACCACCAGCTCAATCAGGTCAGACCATCATTCACAGCTTACAGAAAAACATTTCCCTTCAAGTGACTGTAATAAACAGGTAAGAGGGCTGTTTGTCTCCTCAGATGACTTTGTGCTATCATGACTTGAGGTCAGCACTCAGGCTGAAACCATGCTGTCCAGTTGCACTTGCACTGTTGAAGAGGCTAAAGGAGGCAGCAGAGCATTCCCATCAGGCGGCTGTTGATAAGGCATTGAAGGGAGAGCTTTCAGATGCACTGAGGAAAATAAACAGCGCTCTGGAGTATAACCCCAGTAAAGCGCAGTACTACCTCTTTAGGTAAGGCTTAGAAGAGCTGCGTATTATTACAGCTTGCTGAAGAATTGAACTAACATTTTCTGGTTTTATATACATTTTCTGTTACAATTATTATTTTTTTAAATTTTGCTTTTCTATGCAAAATACATATATTACCAGGCAAAAATTTAGAGACACTGATTATATGTTACTGTTCTCCACATTTTACAATAATTGCAAAATCATCAAATGATGCAAATTTGTTAAGAATATTTGAGCTATTTAAGCTATATAGCTATAGCTTCTTCAAAATTTGTCTACATTGATAGCCATGGTACTTGTATGATACATGTCCCCCCCAAAAAGTGGTATTACTATGGTACCATGTCCAAAAAAATTCTTCTAGGCAGTATCAAAGACTATAGAATAACACAAGATGCGTCACTTGTATTATATAGGAGAACATGCAATATGGTGGAATAAGTCCTGCCTTCTAAATAAGAGCCAATCGCTGATTGGTAAAGTCATCCCGTCTCTGCAGCGGCCGTTAGAAGCTCCGGTTCCTATAGAAACAGTCAGATGCGTGCCTCTGAAATGAGACACAAGAGACGCACACTTAGGACTGCGCATGTGCATTAGCTTGATCCAGCCTGAAAAATACAGGTTTTTTGTCATGATTTGTGTGTTTAGAAACAAAATTTATGAGACAGTTGTTGTCAGATTTCATTGGTGATTTCAAATATGAAATTTAATCGAAAGCTTGGAAAAAAGCTTTGGAGAATTTGATGTTTCCCCATTCAAAGAAATAGGAGCTGCACTTGAATGCCCGAGAGGCGTTTCAAAGATGGCCGCCGAGTGAAATGACTTGTCTTAAAGTGACTTTGGCAGTACGTACTGGTCCACCACCTAGACCAACACTAAACCAGCATAAACAGAAAGATAGACAGACAGACAGAGCATAACACACCATTGGCTAAAGAAGGAGGGAGCGTGAAGTACTGGTGAAGTGGGTGGTCTAAGTCACATATGATTGTTGTATATGCTTTAAGAAACATAAATAAAGTAACACAATTGGATAAGTTGGAGGTGGAAACAAATGGCACCATACAAAAGAACTCGCTTAATAATGCTAAGAAGATGAGGTTGGACAGACAAGTGTTTACGGATAGCTGTAAGTCTCTGATGACGGCACATGTAAATGCCCAATGTGTGATGAGTGAAGTTAAGGTCTTTGTCCAGTGTAATGCCAAGGTATCTGAAGTACTCCACCATTTCGACCTTCTCGCTTTTAATGGTGATGGATTGGTGTTTTGGAGGAGCTAAAAAGCAGTAAGAAAATTATTATTACACCATAAGCAAAAAGAGGATATGGAGCGTGTTGCTAGGCAAAAAAAAAAAAAAAGAAAAAAAAGGGGGAAAAAACGGGTCATTATTATTATTGAGCAGTGCAAGGATGGCTGTCATCTGCATATTTAAAATAGTGGGTATTGGTTGTAAACTTTATTTGAATAACACTTTTCAAACATTATAGCACAAAGTGTGTCACAGGACATAGCATTAATAATATATACAACAATAAATAATAAATTGTTAACATTAGAAAACACAAGAAAATTAAAATATACATTTTGGATGGACATCAGACCAGAAGTTCCTTAAGAGCTAACTAGTCTTTTCAGCAGTGATACACATTAACCATCTTGTTAGTAGATTCTTTGTAAATGCTTTTAATAAAATAAAAAGACAAACTAAAGATATTAAAGTAGACATATAATGTAAATGGTTTTAAAGTGCACATATTTTCTGCCTGCTCAAAGGGGGATACTTTATCGGCGCCTGAGAGACTTCACTGCTGCCATTGAGGATTTAGTTCTTGCTGCTGAATTCTGTGGAGTTGAAGAAGATCCTCCTCAGGAACACATGCAAGACAACTCAGAGGATTTAGAGGAAGATGCTCAGACACAACTGGTGCTCACATACAATGATTTTGCAATTCAGTGCTTCTCCCACAGTCTGCACAGCGAAGCCATCATGCTGCTGAACAAGGCCATAGAGAAACAGAGAGACGCAAGTGAGCTGTTCATCAACAGAGGAGGTGTGGACTGACGGTTAAAGAGGTTAACGGGTGTTGGGCTGAGATTGGCATAGAAAAATCTCAGAAAAATATTCAGAGAGAGGTTATTGAAATGGCAGTTCTTGAATGCTTTCTTGTTTTACTTTTCTTAAAGTAACAGGGCAGAATTTGTATTATCCAGATAAAATTTGTCTCCTTTTTCCTCCAGATTGTTTTTTTAAGCTTTGTGATTGGATCTTTGCATTGGCTGACTATCAGCAAGCAGAGGAGATGGACCCGGACAACACAACTATCTGGCTACGACTTGCTGTTATTCACAACACAATGGGTCTGCACAGCTATAATGACAAGTAGGTTTAAACTATAGTGTTAAATGTGAAATTGAAAACATATTTCTTTATTTTATGCCTCTTGGTATTATTTTAGAAATGTGATTTGTTCCAGGAAGTACCAGGAAGCAGCAGACAAGTTTTCTGTTGCAATACGGTACAACCCTGGTGTAGCTCAGTACTATGAGAATCGAGCCAAAGCTTACAGCAAAGTGGCCAAAATGGAAGAGGCCAAGAAGGATGCCATCAGTGTTCTTATCTTAGAGCCCACCAATGACCAGGCAAGTTTCTCATCTCTTTGTCACATTCCCAAAATATGGTGGATGTTCCCTGCTTAAAAATACAGCATAAACCAGCATGAATTCCATGTTGGTCCGGCTGGGTTATGTTGGTTAGAGCTGGTATAGTGCTGGTCTAGCTGGTGGACCAGAATAGTCATGCTGTTCTCAAGCAAAACTGAGCTGTTGTAGCTGGTCCAACAGCACTCCCACTTCCCATTTTTTATTGTGATGTATATCTGAGTGAAACGCCTCCTCAAACAAGAAAAAATGTAAGACAGACTTGATTTTGTCCATCAGGAATTGATTGTATCATTGTGGTTTGCTATTGCTGTGTAGGAGAAGTTTGATTAAATATTACAATGGCACGTGAATTTTGAGCACAGATAAATAATTTATTATAAATACAGAAATATTCCATAAAAAAACAAGAATTCTGAAGTCCATTTTGATTTCATGGTGACTTTAAAAATACAGTTATTGGTTGTTTTTTGTTACTAATGAAACATTTTGTGTAAAATATTTTATCTCAAATTTTTAAACTGGGCTTGAAAATAATTACTTGAAGAATAGCAAGTGTGCAAAAGTTGTTTAGTTGTTTTAGATGTAAAAAGACAATCTTTAAATTGAGTTTGTTATTCTTAAATCTCGGTTTAGGTGGTGCCTTTGCTGTTGAGTCTGCTCCCAGGATGCTCCTTGACTGATATTATGTCCTGTGCCACTGCACAGTCAGTCAAAACCCTGCTGGTCGCAAAGATTCAAGCTTTCAAAATAGCAGCATCCAAGGTGTCAAGGTTTGTTGGCTTGCTTACTGAACTTACTGAGGTTTATAGAGGTTTTATTGATTATAGAGATGTCTGGGTTCTCATATCCTCAGAAGATTTTATGGTAGTTTGTGTGACTGTGGGTTTAAAGGGGACCTATTATGCAAAATTCACTTTTGCATGGTGTTTGGCTATAAATGTATGTTGGCAGTGAGTGAACACAACCACCCTATAATGATAAAAATCCAACCACTCCTTTTTTTTTAATCCCCATAAATCATAAGCAGTGTCTCAGAACAAGCCGTTTCCAGATCCCTGGCAATGTGATGTCACATTAGCCACAGGCCCCACCCACGAATGTTGACAGACACTGCCGTTTTAACAGAACCGCCCTGAGCGAGTTCACAGCGAGTTGTAAAGTCTGCCATTGCTGCACTGACAAGAATGTCTCCCAAGTGTTTTAGGTGTTCTGTAGCTGGATTAATCCACATAGCTCTCTCCATTTACTCCCTAAATCTGAGCCACTACAGACGAGGTGGATTAATTTTGTTTTTGAAGAAAATGCTCCCTCAACTCTACCGAAATTCGTTTATGTCTGCGCGCATTTCACACCGGACTTCTTTGTGAACGAATGTCAATACAAAGGGACAATACAAAACAGAGGTTGTGCTAAAAATTTGTTACTCAAGGATATATCAGTACAAACTGTTCGTGATCCAGCTTACAGTCTCCAGAGTGATACTGGATACGGCAGTAATGAAGGTGAGAGCACTTTATTACAGTTCATCGGAGTTGATTTACGTATATAAAGTTTACCAGTTTATTAAGCACCACCCGAAAAGGCATAAGGTCTTTATATATTTGTTTACTGTTAGTTGTAACGAGTGTTTCTGTGTACTTCGCTATGTATGTTGATGATAATGCGAGAGAGAGAGAGTTTATGGATAATATTTTAATGCACACTTGCACTGTGTTTTATTAAGCTCTTACAGTGATTTTCTAGAGTGAAAACGGACGCTTCATCTTTTGTGTGAAGTACAATAAACATCATAAAACTCATCGATAAAGTCGAACAGGGTCCGGTACAACAGGCTTGTACTAATATAGTGGATAAAAACAACAAGACAATATAAGTTAACCGTAATTGAACCAAACTATACCTGTTCTATCTCCATGCAGCATTCGCAGTTTCTGACATTATAGTGCGTCCTGACTGACTCCTGACACCAGAGAATCAGCTCTTGAAGCTCCGCCCTCTTAGGCCGAGCGCAGCAGCATTTAAAGGGCACACACTGAAATGGCGCGTTTTTGCTCTACCCCAAAAAGGGGCAATTTTAACATGCTACAAAAAATTATCTGTGGGGTATTTTGAACTAAAACTTCACATACACACTCTGGGGACATCAGAGATTTATTTTACATCTTGTAAAATGGGGCATAATAGGTCCCCTTTAATGCTAGGAATCAATTTTTAGTTTTAAGAGCACCATTTCTCCTGCTAGAGGTGGCAGGATGGCCCTTGCCAAAGATGACAGCCAATCACAAACATCCTCACAGAAGTTACAGGCTGAGGATGGTCCAGAGCGGAAGATAAAGCCATGTGTTGCTCCAGTAGAGCTGCACAGCAAGCTAGTCAAGAGAAAACAGGTACACCTGTGGTAGATCTACAAATAAAATGTTGGTGGTGACGTAAATGCTGACCACTACAGTGATACAATGGCATATTATCACTTAAACTATACAGACATTACCAATTAATTGTTTGGAATCAGTAAAACATTTTATATTTTTATTACCCAAAGTAGTATTTAATTGTTCAAAATTACTAATATGAATTATTAATATTTGAAATGACTGTTTTATAATTTAGTCTTTACCTGTGGAGGCAAAGCCCCATTTCTCTGGTTTACTTAGAAAAAACTATTACCTCATCAAGAAATTATTCCAATGTGCTAATTTGGTATCACAGAAATCTTTTTCATAATCTTAGCACAGTTAGAAATGGCTGTGATTCTTATAAATATTCTATCATTCTCAGTTAAATGTGTGAGTTTTCTCTAAATCTGTTAATTTGTGACATTAATCTCTTCTGTTTATGGTGTCAGATGAATCAAGCTGTGAAAAGAGCCCTGCAGCAGAGGCAGCCCCTGCACTATGACGGGCCACGTCTGGCCCCTATCCACTCTGTACGTGAGGAGCCTAGCACTCAGCAACGGCCATATGTGTGGAGGAAATTTGGGGGCTTTGGGCTCAATTGTTGAAGACTCATTGG
The DNA here is from genome assembly GCF_019924925.1 of Ctenopharyngodon idella. Classification (NCBI taxonomy): domain Eukaryota; kingdom Metazoa; phylum Chordata; class Actinopteri; order Cypriniformes; family Xenocyprididae; genus Ctenopharyngodon; species Ctenopharyngodon idella. The sequence continues at coordinate 13,940,112 of NC_067224.1, read as the reverse complement.
AATGAATCATTCTCAGCAATTCTGGTGACTGGGTAATCTGTTACTCCCATAATACTTTGGGTTTACTGAAGTGAAAACTTAAAGGGATACTACTTCACTCAAACATGAAAATTCAGTCATCATTTAATCACCGTCATGTCATGACTTGACAGCTGTATGACTTTATTTCTTATGTGGAGAAACAAACAAACAAAAATGTTTTTGTTTTGTTTTTGAAGAACATTCGAGTCCAAACATCATTGGACCCCACTGACTTTCACTATATAGACAAAACATTTTTTTTTTCAAAATGTCTTCTTTTGAGTTCCACAAAAGAGAGAGAAACACATACAGGTTTGGAATGATATCAATCATGTATATTTCCTTTTAGGTTAGAGATTATTTTGGCATTACATTTGATTTAGTCAATCCCTTGCTATAATGCAGTGGGAGTTGTTTTGTTCGTAGCAGCTGTTGCTGCTCAGAGGTCCTCAGCAGCTGGGGAAACAGCTGAGAAAGTGAGCGAGAGAAGAAAGCGAGAGAGAGAACAGTATAAAAACACCACTGGCAGCTGATCCCAGACTTTTATCACAGACATTTACACTCCCTTGCTAATAGTGAAACACATGTTTTCAGCCCCTAGAGAAGACAGCCCGAGATTTTTGGCATAGTAATAATGGAACAATCAGACGTCATTTTCTGACATTTATTGTCTTTGTGCAAAAAGAAAACATACATGAAATAAAGACTTTAATTTCTGTAATTGACCATTCAGTCCAGTCTGCAGTTATGTAGGCTGTGAAAAGGGCATTCTCTCAGCTGTGTGGTGATTTAAAATCTTTACTAGACTTGCAGCTTATCTTTGTAGATGACATGAAGTAAAACAAATATATTTATAAAACAAATTTCTGTGGTTCAGTCCTTATTGCAGTTTTAAAATTATCAAAAATGAAAGAGGTTTAAGGCATATCCTTCATGGCAGTGTGAGGATATTTGTAAATGTGTAGGATTACAGTGTATTAAAGGTGCATCACAAGTGGTGTGTTTGGAATAGGATATATACTGCTAGTATTATATACACTACTAGGATCTATTTTCAACAGTCTTACTTTATTAAAGGGTAAGTTTACATAAACGTGAAATTTCTGTCATTAATTACTCACCCTCATGTCGTTCCAAGCCCGTAAGACCTTCGTTCATCTTCGGAACACAAATTAAGATATTTTTGATGAAATCCGAGAGCTTTTTCGTATTCACAGCAATGTCATAACCAATTTCAAGGCCCAGAAAGGTAGTAAAGACATTGTTAAACTAAATAAACTAAATAAAACAAAAACACTCTGGCACACAAGAACTACACAGAAGTAACATAAACCAACCTTTAACACTGAAGACACCAGTAAAAGAGCTGAATTGAACAGAGGGTTTAAATACACAGACCAAACGATGGAGCTTAATGATACACAGTTGAGCACAATGCACTCTAAACAATAATGTATTGGCTCAACAAACAAACAAAAAAACAACAAAATAAAATAAAAAAATAGTGCAACAGTTTGCATCAATTTATTTTTTTTGAGTTATGACAACTTTGAGTGAATTTAATTTCAACCAACAGGCTACACTGAGTTAAAGGAACTAAATAATTTGTAGCATAAACACAATTTTTTAAGTTGATTATTTAAAAAATTAAGTCGTTACAACTATCAAAATTGTAGCCCTGGAACCAATTAATCTTATCTATTTCAGTTTAAATCAACAGCTATCATAGCACATGCTAACATAACTTATTTAACATGCATATTTAATAACCAAGATAAGATATTACTTGTCACTGGCATTAGCGCAGTCATTGCTTATAGAGTCAATTTAGTATTTACCTTTATGTATCTACTCTTCAGCACAATGGTAACTACAAAAACTTCAACATTACAGAAACTCTTTTAAATGTTAAACATAGCATAACAGCTCTTTCCCTTCACTAAAAACAAATAAATTAACACTTAATTTCAACATTTATTCTACTTATCCAGTCCTATGCAAAGCATGCTGGGAACTAGAAATCCACTGACTAATTTCCAAAGTTATCACAAAGTTATCATGAATTTCATTAAGTTACTACAACCTAATTTAAAAAAAGCCAATTAATGCATAAATTTGAGTTTAAATTACAGATGATATTAAGCTGAACTCTACAAAATAATGTTTGGAACTTAAAAGTTTAATTAAAACAATAAATTAGAATTTTTAACTTGCAACCATGCATTTATTTAAGTTGTGGTAACAGGTTCCCTGAATTAATTTTTAGAGTGTGGGTTGCTATGAAAAGTGTGTCTGACCTATTTTCGCATATACAACCAGAAGGCACGGTGTGGAGTTCTGCATCCCACAATGCAATGCACTAAATTTGATCTTACATTTTAACTGTTATGAATGAACCAGAAGTGATAGAGCCACAATAACATCTCCTTCTTAACTCATTATTTATTTCTTGATTGGACTGCACACAAAATTAGTCTAAATATACATAATTTGAATTAAACAAGCAATGTAACTGGAATAAGTTTGAAAAATAGTATGTGAAACGGTATGCATTGAAAACATTCAGTGTATATTGTGCAGTATGCACTTCCCTTTCAGGGGAACTCGCGTTGCTTTGAAGACGCTGTGGGAACGCTCTGTGTGATTGCATCATGAAGCACATGTGAAATCAGTCCAATGGTTTGCTGAGATGTCAGAGGCGGGTGACGTCACAACCAGGAAACTATAAAGCATGCCCAAAGAGTGCAGCGCTACTTTCTGTGTCTTTAGTAAGCGCTATATGTGAAATCATATGTCTTATTTGGTGTTGTTTGTCTACCTCCATTCATTATATTATTATCATGGCAAGCAGACAGCAGTTTAGGTTGTGTGTTCCTCCCTGCCCATGCTACATCACGGTTGGGGATACACACAATCATTGCATTGTTTGTTTGGGAGCGGATCATGCACAGCGGAGCATGCACAGTCAGCGAGAACGGATCGGCGTGGAAAGATGGGTTGAACGCCAAAAAAAATGTATTTAGGCCAGTCACTCACTCTGAAACAGTTTCAGAGACTGTTGGGTCTGATGGCATCAGCATCCAATGTGATACCGTTTGGCCTGCTGTGCATGAGACCCTTACAGTGGTGGTTCAGGATCAGGGGGTTTTCCCCGAGGGGCAATCCTTTTTGCATGATCAATGTCACGCGACAATGCTTATGTGCCTTGGTAATGTGGAAGAAACCCTGGTTCGTATGCCAAGGCCCCTTGCTGGGAGCTCCTTGTCGTTGCAAGATGCTAATGACAGAAGTTTTTCTCACTGGATGGGGAGCGATCCTAGAGGGTTGCTCAACTCAAGGTCTGTGGAGGGGACACTATCTTTCCTGGCACATCAGCTGTCTGGAAATAATGGCTGTCTTTCTGGCTCTCAAGAACTTCCTCCCAGACCTCAGGGGCCACCATGTGCTCGTCCGCTCAGACAACACATCGGTGGTCGCCTACCAGTGGGATTTGCGCTAGTGTCCACTTTGCAAACTGGTGCACCAAATCCTCCTGTGGTCCCGGAGGAAGCTGCTTTCACTCAGGGCAGCTTATATCTCTGGGTGCCAAAACCTGTCGAGGCAGGGGCTGAGGCCCGGCAATGGAGACTCAAGTGGATCTGTTTGTGTCTTGAGAGATGTCTCACTGTCCATTTTGGTTCTCTCTCACACATCCAGCTCCTCTCAGACTGGATGCTATGGTTCAGACATGGCAGAGGCTATGTCTGTATGCATTTCCTCTGATTGCACTGCTCCTGAGAGTTCAGAGACAATGTCCATCTCATCTTGAAAGCCCCGCGGTGGCCGGTCAGAGTATGGTTTTCAGATCTTGTGTCGATCCTCGACGGCTCTCCTTAGGAGATTCCAGTCTGGAGGGACCTTCTGTCTCAGGCAGGGGGCTCAATACTTCACCCCTTCCCAGAACTATGAAAATTGTGGGCTTGGCCTCTGAGGGGGCCTAGCTCATAGATTCTGGTCTCTCAACTGAGGCTGTTGAGACCATCCTCCACTCCAGAGCTCCCTCCGTGAAGAAATTGTATGCCCTGAAGTGGAGAGTCTTCACTTCTTGGTGCAGTGGTCATCAAATTGACCCAGTTAACTGCCCTGTTGGTACGGTGCTGGAGTTCCCGCAAGAGCGATTCACTGCAGGGTTATCCCCGTCCACTTTAAAGGTTTATGTGGAGGCCATAGCTGCTTACCACATTACTTTGGGTGGAATGTCTTTAGGGAGAGACCCATTGGTTACAAGTTTCCTCCATGGCACTTTGAGGCTGAGGCCTGCAGTAAGCACTAGGGTGTCGGCTTGAGACTTGGCTTTGGTGCTCCAAGGCCTGTCCCTGGCTCCCTTTGAGCCTATTGAAGAGGTTCCAGTCAAGGAGAAGTGCAAGCTAGGATAGGATAGGAGATCTGCAAGCTCTTTTGGTTGCACCTTCGTGCTTGGAATTTGCACCCAGCATGGTAAAGGCGGTCCTTCACCCTAGGCCAGGGTACATTCCTAATGTGGCTAGATCTACTGTGCTGCAAGCCTTCTGTCCTCCTCCCTTCAGGGATCCAGACCAGGAATGTAATAATCTGCTTTGCCAGTTTGTGCGTTAGATGCTTATGTTCACAGAGCTGCCCTGTGGTGTAAATCTGAACAACTGTCCATCTGTTTTGGGTCTCCTAGCAAAGGGTCCTCAACATCTAAGCAGAGGATGAGCAAGTGGAAAGTCGAGGCTATCTCACTTGCTTATGAGTCGACCAGACAACCTTCCCCATGTCAGTCCGGGCCCACTCTACTAGGAGTATGGCTGCCACTAAAGCTCTCTTGTCAGGAGTTTCGCTTCAAGATGTTTGTGATGCGGCAGGCTGGTCCTCACCGTACACATTCTTGAGGTTCTATGAACTGAACTTGAGCTCTACACCTGGGGCTTGGGTGCTCTCGTCCTAGTGCTTTTTCGATTTCACACTAGACACTTGTCAATATGGCAGCATGGGTATAAGCGTTCCCTCAGCGTCTTCAACACATCGCAAGTTCCCTTGAAAGGGAACGTCTTGGTTACGACTGTAACCTTGGTTCCCTGAAGAGGGAACGAGACGCTGCATCGCCCTGCCATACTTCCTGAGTGCTTGTCAGCAACTTACATTAGTTTTTAGAAGCTAGTGCTCCACTCTTTGGACATGCTTTATAGTTTTCTGGTTGTGACGTCACCCTCCTGATTTCACATGTGCCTCATGACGCAATGACGCAGAGAGTTCCCACAGCATCTTCGACGCAGCGTCTCGTTCCCTCTTCAGGGACCAAGGTTACAGTCGTAACTAAGATGTTAGCAGTCTTGTAGTATTCCATTACAAACATAACCTTAAGCCCTATTCGGACTGTAATTATTTCTCATAGGGACATAAGGTATTTTCTACCTCATGTTAATAAGAGGCTGCATTTCCACTAATTTCCATATTTTTAAAATGACATCCATCATTTTAAGATATACCATTTCAACTATAGCGTGTCTATCTTCCTATTTTTAAACAAGAGATTTAAATAATCACATAATAAATAGGATATTATTTTCCTATTATTAAATTACATATGAATTTATTTGTATAATTCCAAGCATATAACATTTTATTTACAGCAGACAATCATGCGACCACATGAGCAGCACGTTCCCGGGTTTGTAGGATCACTAAACTCGTTCCTCCAATGTGAATAAATTGCCATCTAAATGTATGAGTTTTATCACTGAGGTGCCATGCAAATTTATTTTTACAGACATCCACATGAGAAACAATTACCTTCGAATAGTTCTGTAGTCGAAGTGTACTGCATAGGTGGGCTAGTTGTTGAGGAAATTATCATTATCAACTATTATCAAGCATATCTAAACCAGCTAATTAAGATCCTTGGGTCGACTTGGAAAGAGCAGTTTGTTAAGTACGTTTGAAGTACGTTTGTTACATGCCAATCTTCATTGGCTACCGCAGTCAGGTGACATCACAGACATGCTGGAAGTGTATGTAAGGGTGCCTAGAGAGAACGTTATCAGCTTCTTTGACTTCAGGTGTGCATGGGACTTTGTGTGTGTGGTTAGGAGAAAGAAAACCATGTCTAGCACATTTAGGCGTACCAGGCTAGGTCAGATTTATAACACCTGATGATTCTCATGAGTTTCTGAGATGATTCTTGGAGCATGTTCGGTCAGCCCTTGAGGCTCCGCTCCCACCTGGCTCGTTTTAAAGGGGATCTCGCAAGAAGCCGAAAGAGGATCTACAGGAAGTCATCTCGGCCAAAAGGCAAAGAAAGCCTCTTTTGGCTTCACACTTTTCCGCTGTTAGCGTCACTCCCCTTTTTCTTTCACACCCTTGATGTCTACTTAGCAGTAAAGCTAGACTGTAGAGTGATTGTTACATTCACTTCCTTATTTGTCTCTCCAGAAGCTTGCACTATGGAGATAATATGGACATGCTTCCTCTGTGTTTTAGGTGTTGCAGGTGTAGAGTTTAAGCTCTAACACTATTACGTTCCACTTTTTTACCTGCTGCTTTTCTTAGTGCAGGATGGGCGATGCAATAGTGAAGTGAATATGACAAAGATTGCATATCACTTTTTCATCTGTTGCCTGTTTCAGTACTAGGAGTATGGAGTTGATAGTGATATTGATGTGCCTTCCTGGTGGCACATAAATGGTGGACATAGATGAAGAGATTGGGCATTTCACGGTGTTGTGTTCCACTTGGTCATCTGGCGCCCTCCAGTGAACTGGGTGTAGAGGCAGTTTCAGTATCCTTCATATTTCATATGGACAGAAAAAGGAAAGATGGGCAATTCTGCTGCTCGCGTCCCGCATTTTTATCTGTCTGTTATTCCCGGTGGCGGGAGTTTAGAGGTAGTAGCAACATGCTTCTTCTATAACAGTATGGCTGTGATAAAAGTGGATGATGGGCAATTCCGCAACTTGCGTCCCACACCCTCATTGGTCACCCTTCCCCCTCTGGTACCAGGAGTGCAGAGGTATTAGCTATATGCTCCCTCTGTGATCACGTCAAATAGGCTGGACGGCACAGGATGGGCAGTACGGCAAGGAGAATGAGCTTTCTTCTTCATTTGTCGCCATTTCAGTCTATACCTGGAGGTGATAGTGTTAATATAGAAGGGGGCTATGTTAACACTCTTCCTAATGGATCCTGAAGAGTATCGGGCCAGAGCATGAAGGTGCTTTCGCAGTTAGCGACCCACTTTCTGTTGTTTGCTAGAACTTTAGGAATGGGCAACCCTCAGCTGATAAGGGCTATTTGGTAGGGAGTAGTATGAGAACTCTATGGCACTCCACTCTTTCAGTAGCCCTTCCAGTTTATACTGGAGGTAGTAGTCGGATGGCCATAAGTTGACTAGTTCCCTAGGAGACCTGTTTATTAGGTTTAAGTTTTTGGGCAGTCACGCCTCTGTGATGATCGGTGATAGAGAGCAAAGAAGATGTAGAGCTGCTTAATGCTCTCTCACCAGGTCACCCAAAGAATGGTGCCATGTTCCTTAAGTAGAGCGGGCAGTTGAGAGAATAGGGCCTCTGAGGCCTCTCCTAGTCCTTAGGACCGGATGCTGAATACTTTGCTCTCTTTGAGTAGGTTGCCCCTTTGGAGCTGATGGCCAAGGGTCTGGGTAGCAGTGCTCTAGTCTGCTCCACCTTATTCGTTGGCAGATGCAGTGAGTCTGCGATCTACCTAGCCAGTTGTACCCCCGGGTCAGTTTCAGAACAGGAAATATGGGTGGTATTGAGCTGCAGACATCATACCTTAGGCTATTTAGTTCCTGGTCACTAGGTGCATGCACTGTATGGCAATTTTTGACTACAGCTTTGCTCACTGGGTAGTTTCACAGCATGGTGAGTAGGCATTTGTTCAATATGGCATAGTGTGTATTACTTTCCCATAGCATCAACTCCATGCTGCAGTGTTGAGTTCCACTTCGAAAGGGAATGTCTCGTTTAAGTATATGTAATGCGTTTAAGTAATATATAATGTCATGTTTGCTGGCATGCCTGTATGCCTTCCTTCAGGTGATATGAAGTTGATGATGTTCTCTCTACGTGCCCTTATATACCCTGCCAGTGCCTGTGATGTCACCTGACTGGGGTAGGCAATCAAGATTTGCTTGTAACACACACATGCTTCAGGCCCGTGCTTCAGTTCCCATAGCATCAACTCCATGACACACTGTCTCGTTCCCTTTCTCGTGGAACCGGGTTACATACGTAACCGAGATGTTTTATGAAACCTTTGAGTTTGAATACTGAAGGTTTTTATTAATTCTCTAATAAATTAAACATTTTAACCTATCAATATTGTGTGATCATATATTGTGATGGCGTGTTAAAAGATTTTTCTTTCTGTGACCAGGTACAGCAAGACGTGTTTGCGTGCTTGCACATACATTCTGTTACTTCTGGAAATAAACACTCTAAAAAAAAAAAAGTGAAACAACCATATCATTTATTTAAAATGCATTTTTATATTGGTCTAAATGAAAATCGTGGTTTCTAGTTTAAACCTCTTTTGTACAGTTTGTCTAAAGGTAAATTTTTGCTTAAAACCAGAGTGTCGATGTGAAGAACATATACTGGCAAGCTTTACTGAGTGGAGAAAATATTGTGGGTTTTATTTATTTTTCTGTTTTTTGCTCCATAACAGAAAAGATTATAGATGTAGATTTTTGAAAAGACATCACAATAAAAATTAAGGTCTTTCGATGAGAATATTCCTGTCTTTATTTATAATAAGTAACCTAAATGAAACATTGAATAGTTTTTAAGAAGCGCACTAAGCTCGACAGTAAACATCAAAAAAGGTGTCTGAGATAGAAGGAATAGATAGTTGATCTTCTTGGTTTAAATACATTACCTCAAAAACAAAAAAAGAGGCTGAGAAGTGGAAGAGGGCCATGGCAGACAGTGAATTTCATCCTGCCAACCAGCAATCTAGATACGTTTGCTTTCGAATGAACCTTGCGGTGGTGGGGCTTGGTGGAGTTTCCCTCAGACAGTGTGTGTGGGGGGGCCGAGACCACGAACAAAGTGGTTTTAAACAGACAGTGGTCATAAAGAAGCCCAAAAGTGCTTCACACTGGTGTAATAAAAGTGTAAGGTTACTCTTTTTGGCAGATTAGGACAGACAGCCAGGAGAGTCACGAGTTGCCAGCTTCCCCCCCAGACAAAAACACCTTTCTCTGGGCACAGGAGCTGGTGGCCTGGCCCTCAGTCAAAGAAGTCTTTGCAGACCAAAATTTCATTCACGTTTGCTGGGAGACTGTTTTGTCTAAAACATGCCGTGTGTGTTTGTAATTTTTGGATAGTGTTAGGAGCGTGCAGATGGACTGACTTAAATGGACTGAAGTCTGAAATTCAATGAAGTTTTAAGAAAGCCACAAGATTTTTCTTTCTTCAACGTTGTAATATAACAGTTAATTTTCCTTGAATGTACACAAACAGACTTATTCAAAATAAATACTGCAATAAATCATGAAAAAAAACTTTTATTTAAAAATGAGAAAAATATGAAAAACAACATCAGATGCAGTTAAACAGTGTAATAAATAAATATATTTACATAAAAATGAATTCTAAAAACCTCCCAATTTACTTAAAAAATGTACCTCCCTCCATCCACCAATATATATATATATATATATATATATATATATATATCTCAAACCTTCTTTATATGTTAAGTTTAGAGTTTAGTTGTACCCAGATGATGTCTGACCTGTCTGGCACAAACAGATGAATATAAAGAATTAAATGACCTCTTTTACAGTCTCTTAAATGGACATAGACAAGTGGTCCCTACTGAGGAACCTTTGAAAGACAGTTTATTCTTTTTGGATAGATTATGTGTCTGCTGTTTTTTTGTGACTCATAAACTTTCCAGCTGGATTTGAGGAGTCAAATCCAGTTTTAGTCTTGGTCTTTTCTTTTCAGATGAACTCTTCTTGTCATAGGGATAGTCTTCACTGTCACAGTCTTTATCTTGCCTTGAGTCTTTAAACATACGTTTCAGTATCTTTTCAGTGATTTTGTCTATCAGGGCATCATGCTATCCCTATGAATAAGTTGTCCAAGGCATACTTGGCCTGCTGGGAGGTCGTATAACTGTCCTCACTTTCAGGGTGCTGTTAACAGACACAGTTTCTTGCATTACATGGTGCGTGGCTGGGATTTGTGTAACGGCAGGCCAGGACCACAGGTCCGCATCCAGGGTTTTTGAGAAGTTGTCCAGATAGTCCGTGCTTTTTCCTTCATCTGAGGTTGTGATGTCTGCCATTGAGAAAAGGAGTGTGATTAACATGAGGGACAATTTCTGGGAAATTAAAGGTATAATTCACTCAAAAATGACAATTCTGTTATCATTTAATCTCCCTCATGTTGTTCCAAACCTGTTTAACTTTCTTTCTTCTGTGAAAACAAACAGGATGAGTTCTGCCATCTGTGATCTATTCTATGTAATATGATAGGCATGTCTTATCACTTGGTGGCGATAGTGAAGCTAAAAGACCGAGTAAAGTGTAGTAGAAGAAGATCGGTACTAATGATGACATCCGTAATTATCAGGGCAGGGGCTCTGATGACATTCCCTAATTGGCTGTTTTGTTGCAGGGGGCATAACTTGTAGCAGTAGGTGTAATTGTATCAGCGTGGTTTGTAGTACTGCAGGACGCAGTCAGATACATGCAGAAATTTAAGTCATTATACACTGATAATTTCCCCCTCCAGTCTGTTGATATTCCTGAATTCCTGGCAGAATTATTCAGACCAGTTTTGTGCACTGAATCAAATGATTCACTGAAAAAATCTGACTCAAAAGAAGGTTTTTCTTAATCCGGACATTGTAATTTCTCTTATGAGCTCTCGTGAATTCACTGTGGAGAACTAGGGTGGATATGAAGACTTTCATGGTCTGTTTCTCGCATAAAGCAACTTCAGAAGTCTTGGAATATAACATATTGTATGAACCACTTTATGCTCCTTATATAGTCCTTATTATGCCCTTTTTCAAGTTCAACCGATCGAATCCCCATTCACTCTAATCGAAGTTGTGTTATGAACAACACTCTAAATTTCACCTTTTGTGTTCCACAGAAGAAAGTTATACAGATTTGGAATGATGTGAGGGACAAATAATGATATGAATTCTTATTTTTTTGAGTGAACAATTCCTTTAAATGCTCACTATGAGACTGTTTATCATCTTAAAGAGGCTTTCAGGGTGAGGAAAGCACCTCTACAGCTTCGCTCAGATAAAAAGATGCATCATACACAGCAGCAGAGGGTGTAGCAGTTAAGTTTGGCTGCATTGCGTCCTGTCCCGGCATAGCGGTTCTTCTTGGGCAGCAGCAGAATGAAGGACACAGCCAGTGACACATGGTAGAAACTGTGGACATAAGCGTAGTCCCACTCCTGCAGGAGTAAATGAGCAAGTCATTACCGCAGTTACGCAAACATACTTTTCTAACAAATTGTGTAATGTGTTCCTCCAGTTGCAGTAGCTGTTTAAGAGCTGCATCATATTTTTACCTCAAAATAGAAGCGAAGCATCAAAGCAAGAGCACCGAAGCAGAACCCTGGCCCCACTTGTTGAGTGTAAACACTTTTGTCTGGATAAAGGCCTTTCTTTTCCTTCATTTTTTGTAACTGGAACAATGAAAAAACAATATTGTAAAACCTTGTGAAAGCATTTGCGGTAGATAATAAAATCTTGAGTTTCCATGTAGCCAATATGAGCAAAATACAATTCCCCATCAAGCTTATTCGAGCTCAGCTCTTACGACTACATTAATCTAGTACATTTGAAAACATATTTTTCTCTAGGCTATGTTTTGGGCTTCTGTCCACATTGAGATGGCATTTTTGTCCTGCAAAAACTGCCTTTTTGAAAAAGTCACTCTTCAAAGTGAATACATTTGAAAACACTGTTTTCGAATTGAACTATGGACTGTGAAAATAGAAGTATTCGAAAATGATGATACGTTTAGTCATGTGACGCACATTGCACATATTATTCTGGCATGTGCCAGCTACGTTCTATTCACTTGCACAGTGTTGCTAAAGATAAAGTGTTGCCATTTTCAAATGCATGTATATTAATGTAGACATAGCCTTAAAAGCACGTCAAATACATTACTGTAAGAACCGCATCTGATGTGTCTCAAACTCACCCATTTGACTGTTATCATGAAGACAGCTGTTCCAATTGGGCCGGAGTAGATGCCGTAGCCCAAGCGGTCCTGGTAAATCCTCACAGCCGCGGTCAACACACCAAACATGGTCAGCGAAGAGCGCTTGGGTTCATCGAAATCTCCCAGTGCTGGATGAGAGCAAATGGACACATATTCTTTACATGACACACCGGAATGCAAGATATAAACACGTGTCACACTGCTCACGAAAAATAATATTTTAAATCACTTTGTTTGACTGTTTGACCCATGGGAGTGCATGTGTATTTTATTACAAATAGACTTATACACTGTAAAAAAAGAATTGTTGGTTTAACTTAAAAAAGTAAGTTACCTGGTTGGCTTAAAATTTTGAAATAAAAAAAATTGAGTTAATACAATGAAGGCGATTGGTTTAATCAACAGAAACTCAAAATATTATGTTATCTGAACTAAATTAATTATTGAAGTTGATTTGACAAAAGAAAAATGTGATAAATCATGAAAATAACCATTAGGATATGGAGATGCTATCATTATTTGCTCACCTAGTAGCGTGACCCACATGGAGATAGCTGTGCCGTACACGCTGAAGTACTCCAGAATCTCATACTTCATGAAACAGAGAATGGACAAGCCTGGACCATCACATGCATGGTAAATCTGAGAACAGATGGAGAAAACACATGACTGCTAAGTCACCTTGATAGAAAGGTATCTGCTGAGAACATAAATGTAAATTTAAAAGGCTCTAGAATAGATTAGATGAAACTTTCCATGTCTGAAAAAAATTATGAACAAGACTTTTTTATGGCTGTAGTCAGTGATGCCTCTTGTTATATATATCAGTTGTGGTTCAGACTGAGCCAACTTAGTTTTGTAAACTTTTCTTCATTGGTTGTTTTGTAATGCACTGAGAATTCAGGGCCATGTCACACAGAAAGTGTTATCACATTCCAATATGATCCTTTTTAATTGTTTTTCCTGTTTAATTGTTTTTTTCATCTTTGACCACTGCACCACGTCTCACAACTTTTTCAAGCATCTTTCGCATGAGCAGCACGTTGTTAAGATGGCATGTCAGGGTGAAAAAAATAATATACACTTTTAAAAAAATTTTTCTACCACTTTTCTACCATTTTGTTGTGCTACATCTGATGTTTTTGAACATAAGATCATGTTCTGTGTGAAGGGCCCCTTTAGCACAAGTATATCATTACAAATGACACAAGCTGTAAAGATACTGAAATCTCTTAGTTCTGTATATTTCTCCACAAATCCTTCAAAGGAATAAAGAAAATGCTATTTTACAGTACACATCTATAAAAGCACCCATTCTCTTACCGCTGTGAAGAACATTGTGAAGAAATAGACCATGGCCTCCATGTGGAAGCCCCTCTTGGCGGCCACACTGGCTGCAGGCAGGAACACCAAACTGCTGATGGTGGGCAGCAACATCTTGGCGATAAAAGCTCCCATTGTGACCCAAATAAAAGGCCTCAGGATTTGTGGAAAACTTGTCTATATGTTTCAAACCACCAGATCTTTTGGAGAAGCGATTGAAGAAGTGATTCTCACTCACTCACAACCTCCTGGAGGATCTTTAAAGTTTAAATGGCTCAGAGAGGTCTGTATGCGCACTGTCATCAGAACAGCAGCTGTCTGCGTGAAGACTGGGAGAGGCCTGCAATCACATGGCACGCTTCTGTCACACATGTTTGGGATTGTAGAACAACAGCAGCGGGACAAAAGTAAAGCCATTTATGGTAAACTTCACAATCTATGGAACCGCAATCACAGAGTCAATGCTGAGTCAAGGTGTTTCCACGCATAAAAAAATTTCTAGCGCGTACAGAGAATTCTTTGAAATGTATTTTTCTTATACTGGTCAGTCTGGATGGCAATGTGTTGAGTCTCAGACATTAAGCTTCTCATGGGTGAATCGATCCTCAGCAGTGGCTATAGAAACAGCTGTCTCTTTTGGGTTATTGACATTGGCCTCACGAAAGCACCTGTATGCGTCATTGCAAATCTGTGTTTGACGTGAATGTGGTTCTGAGGGTAGAAAAATGTGAATGGTTAAGGTAAGGTGTAGGCTTAAGATGTTTGTGTTTGAGACCAGTGAGTCTTGCGTAGACCCATACCAGATGTACCTATTAAATGAATGAAGGGAACCCAAGAACAAATTCTCACTTTGTACTGGTCACATTTCATGTGGTCAAAATATGTCTTTTATATCTTTGAAATCTATTATTTTATGCTGCTGAAACACTTTAGCATCTAAAATGTCCATATTTACATTCCAAAAGTCAAAAACTCCTCCAAGCATCAGATGATCTGCATCAGCATCCATTTAATTCAGCGTAAATGGCAGAAAAGACATAAAAACTTGTTCACTCTAAATCAATAGAAAACAGATGTGACTTAGTGACGTTTCTCTAATTTAAACTAGTGTTATTGAAATTTAGCACATTAAATGGCAGCAAGATGAACTGTAAATGCTTGGGTTCTTGCAGCACCACGGGACGATTTAACCTACCCTTCTGTATACTGTGGCTTTTTTGATGTGGCTTTAATGACTTTCTAAATAGGACTTCACACAGTCCACAACAGTTAGGAAAGTCCTTATTTTGTTATTTTGAGCATGAGGGAGAGTCTTGCTATGGACTTTGTGGCTGGTCACTCACAGCTGTTCTTCTCTCAGCTGTTGCACCTGCGAGAGGAACACAAAGGGTGCAGTGTGCTGAGCGCTCCTCACGCCCAACATTCTCTAAGTGACTCTGTAACGTGATTCTCCAAAACACCAGAGAGATTGCAAACCTCAGATACTTCCAGAAGAGTCCACTTTCTTGACCAGTCACTGTCCTGGAATGAGGAGTCACATTTGGGGTCACATGCTGAAAGTGCAACATCACTGCTTTCACTCATCCATCTTGCTGTGGCCACATTTTTGTGTAGCACTGTTGCTGAATTTGGCCTTGCAAAGTCAAATTAGTTGTAGTTTAAAGGTGTAATGTGTAAATTTTAGGAGGATCTATTGACAGTAATGCAATATAATATACGTAGCTATGTTTTCGGTGGTGTATAAAGACCTTACATAATGAACCGTTATGTTTTTATTACCTTAGAATGAGCCATTTCTATCTACATACACCGCAAGTCCCCTTACATGTTAAGGCGCCATTTTGCATCGGCATGTTTCTACAGTAGCCCTAAATGGACAAATTGCTCTACAGAGTGCATTTCGTCGCTATGTTGTTGTTCTTCTTTGTTGGTGTTTTTAGAGGCAGCTTGCATTGTCACTATGTTGAATACGCAAGAAGAAGAAGAAGAAGAAGTAGTAGTAGTCGTCTGGTTTATTAGAAGCAGAGACCGTTCTTTGTTAGAAGTAAGAAGGATCCTTATTGTTTGACTGGCTACTCTCTTCTGTCTCAGACGACGACATCTTTGTCCCGTGTCGGCCACCGTAGCTTTTCTATGTGCTTCGAAAGGGAGGGGTGAGTGGTGGACTGAGTAATTCACAACCTCACCGCTAGATGCCGCTAAAATTTACACACTGCATCTTTAATACCCTTACAAAAAAAAGTTTATTCAAGTGTGCTATTAGTATACCTCTTTTAAACTAAAAATAAGAAAATATATTAATTTTATGTACTTCTCAGAAGTATACTTTATATTGTAGTCCACTGGTAGTGTACATAGGAATTTACTTCAAATCTACTTAAAGTACAGTTAAAGGTACACCAACAGGTGAAGTGAATAACACTAATTATCTCTTCATCACGGCACCTGTTAGTAGGTAGGATATATTTGGCAGCAAGTGAACATTTTGTCCTCAAAGTTGATGTGTTAAAAGCAGGAAAAATGGGCAAGCATAAGGATTTGAGTGAGGGGTTTTAACAAGGGCCAAATTGTGATGGCTAGATGACTGGGTCAGAGCATCTCCAAAACTGCAGCTCTTCTGGGGTGTTCCCAGTCTGCAGTGGTCATTGTCTATCAAAAGTGGTCCAAGGAAGGAACAGTGGTGAACCAGCGACAGAGTCATGGGCGGCCGAGGCTCATTGATTCACGTGGGGAGCGAAGTCTGGCCCGTGTGGTCCGATCCAACAGACGAGCTACTGTAGCTTAAATTGCTCAAGTAGTTAATGCTGATTCTGATAGAAAGGTGTCAGAATACACAGTGCATCGCAGTTTGTTGTGTATGGGGCTGCATAGCCGCAGACCAGTCAGGGTGCCCATGCTGACCCCTGTCCTCCGCCGAAAGCACCAACAGTGGGATGTGCTGAACAAACAAGTCCAATCCATGGAAGCCCCACCTCGCAACGTATAGGATTTGCTGCTAACATCTTGGTGCCAAATACCACAGCACACCTTCAGGGGTCTAGTGGAGTACATGCCTCGACGGGTCAGGGCTGTTTTGGCAGCAAAAGTGGGACCAACACAATATTAGGAAGGTGGTCATAATGTTATGCCTGATCGGTGTATATTTCAAGTATAAAAATTAATACCTAAATAGGAACATAGTAGTATACTTAAAGTGCAAAAATAATATATAAATAGTAAACTATAAATATACTTAAAAGTATACACACTAAAAAGTGAGCCAACTTAGTCCTAACTAGTATTGAAATAGTACACTTACAAGTATACTACTGGTACACTGATATTTGTATACTTACTACATAAACTTACTACACTTTACTTGAGTATACATAATAAAATGAACTTGAAGCATACTTATGTTTTACAGGGGTATTCATAAAGTTTTCAAAGGAAAGTGTTCTCAACTCTTTTTAGGTTCCATAATTCTTTTAGTGCATTCAGTGAAATTCTGACACAAACCCATAAGCTGGATTGCTATATTGACACAGTCATTGAAATCTTCTGCACTCTCATCTGAATCCCTAGCTGAGAATCTCTGGTCCAAGGCCTGTGTATTTTTGGATGGATTAAACTTTGTTGACTTAAAAGTCTGTATGTTATTTTTTAAATGAGGGCCTGAAAAAAGATCATTATTAACTATCAGGAGATACAATAAAGGAAG
Source organism: Ctenopharyngodon idella (assembly GCF_019924925.1). NCBI lineage: Eukaryota > Metazoa > Chordata > Actinopteri > Cypriniformes > Xenocyprididae > Ctenopharyngodon > Ctenopharyngodon idella. Next base: position 13,922,845 of record NC_067224.1, on the reverse strand, counting down.
TGTTTCTTTTAATGATGTCTCAACAAACATAAGGCCCAAATTGAGGTGATTTCAACATCATCACATTTTAAAGGTTCACATAAAATATATAATATAATATTAAATAAATAAATTAAATTTTATGTATTTTAATTGAAATCAAAATATCATACCATGTTTATTCTCAGAAAATGTATGTAATAGCTCTTCGGCTTTCAAAACATTACATTGAAACTACAAAACATTCTGTTTTTAAAAGGGTTTGCACAAAACATGTTTAAAATTACATACCAGAATGGAGCCAGACCGAAAACAATGCCTAAACAGTAAGTGTATTTAGCTTTTGGTTAACATTAACCAAATAATCTGTGTGGCTTAAGTGACGACAGGGGTTTCAGAGGAAGGGCATATTTTTCAAATTTCTTTAATTTTGATTAAAGATTACAAACACAAACCTTTTTTCCCCTTTGGAATAACCATTAATAATCAATAACCATGAATAATTCAAAAACAGACCAGGAATGTGCATTAGTTGAATATTTGTTGGTGGTTGGTGGTTGAATATACCAAAATATGTTTCCTTTATAACATGAACAAACTGTTCGCAAATAGTGATCACTTGCACTTTAAAATGCAAGTCTGCTTATTTCCCCATATCTGTGTAGCTTACAATCAGTTAGCATAGCAGAGCTGATTCATTGTTCCAACAGACCCTGCCGAATTAGGCTCTAATAACATGCCTGTCGTGTGAGAAGAACATTTGTTTGGACTATGAATGTAGTGAATGCATTCATGTGTGGTACATTAGACAGCTAGTTAGAGAGCATTATTTTTGTCTATTCATTCCCAACTTTTTTTATTTCCACAAAATACACCTGGGTTTCCATCCCTAGTTTAGAATGAAGGAAAACTTCTATTTTCTTGTGTTTATGACAACTACAAGAGCATTTTTCCTACACAGCCATTTGCCTTAGGAATATTGAAGGATCTCTCTCCTTCTCTGTCACACACAGATTTTCCCTGTGTTTTCTGCCTTGTAATTTTAGGCGTTTAAAAAGCAACCATTCCTCCAGACTTCCAGACTGTGCAAATCTCCTGAAGTATGTCTATCACCATACAAATCTGTGGTTGAGAGGAGTGTTTGATTGAGCTATAAGTGTAGCGAACCGTCCCTAATGTACAGAGCAGACAGACAGGCAACTGAGAGAACATGTGGTCTATAAATGTACACGTCACACTGCACAGGCATGGTGGTCTCAACTATCTGCCTCTGCTGCCCAAGTCTTTTTCTCCATCCATCTCTCTCTTCCTCCCAGTCCTGTGAGTCTTTTATTACACTGCAAAAATCACTTTATCATGATTTTTGTCTTGTTTTCCAATTCTAATATATTGTTGTTGCTTATTGGCTGCAGATGTAACAGGAACCAATTAGCTTGTGTTATGTGTAGTTGTCAGCAGGTTGCATTAAAGGGGGCGGGGGTGTCTAATGCTATTTCATGCATTCTGACTTATTTACACTGTTAAAGAGTTGGATTCTCTTGCTAAACACGAGTGGGGCATATGACAGAGTATTTCTGTGCCAAAAACACTCCTTTAGATTTCCTACATGTTTCGGAGAGTTTTTTTCAAGTATGGCTCTGTACTACGTAATAAAGGGTGGAATTCCTTGTATGGGCTCTTCTCCCGGAAGAGCATATGCACACATTAACCAGAGAGAGACCAAGAGCACATCCATCAACGTGCTTTGTTCGGGTTACAGAAGTCATCGGCAGTGCTGCACAGGACTTGCTTGAGAAAGATTTACAAGGAGAAACAAGGAGGCTAAAGACCGCAGTCGCTAGCGTCAGTCACTAGAGCACCTCTTGAGTTCAGGGGAGTGAGGTTTACATGCACAGCTCTTACTAGCCTATGTCTGTTACACTCAGCCCCCTAAACCTCACTCCCATCTGGGTCACGGCACCAATGTAGCCCCTCAGTTCGCACCTGCCCTGCTCCAAGGCCCGGGCCCGTCCGCATGGGAGTCAGGCGCTCTAACAAGGAGGCTAAAGACTGCAGTCTCTAGTGTCAGTTGCTAGAGCACCTCTTGAGTTCAGGGGAGTGAGGTTTACATGCACAACTCTTACTAGCCTATGTCTGTTACACTCACGCATTGCATTGATGCACTCTCGACATTTGTCATTAAAATAACCATAGAAACCGCCTTAAATTAACTATAAAAATAAGGATAAAGTTGCAATCACTTTTTTATTGGTTAAAATGAATGGAGAATATCTCGTGTTTTTCCGTGGCTGCTCGAGCCCTCAGGATCAGCGCTTATAGTTTTATAAACAAGGCCCAGTTCGACGCTGGATTTACAGATCATTTGAAATGGAAAGATGGAGCAGTCACAGCAATAAAAGATCCCGGTCATGAGACGGAACCGCAGGTGGTAAGTAAAACTGCATCAAATGTCTGTTTTGTTGGCAGTCAGCGCGTAAGTGCATATATTATCCAGGGATAATGCGATGGTGTATTTGTGTGTGTTTAAATACATTTGTTAAGCTGATCATTGATAGCTTCGCTACGCAAAAGCTGCGCGTGCTCATCACTCTTTAGCTTCGCCTGTGGCACGCCTCCAGGAGCTCGGCTATTCGGAAAGACTCATAACAGCATATCTTTCTTTTATAAATCTGATAAAACTAAAGACTTTTTGGAGATATGAAGGATGCTGTACTACTCTATAGGAACTGAAGATTAACATGAGATTGTCCGAAACTGTGTGTGTTATGTACCCTTTAAGGGCCCAGCCTGCGCCATCTAGAGTTTCATGACAGAACTTGGTATTACAATGAACAAAAATCAAAACAAAACAGTGACATGAAAAAAAAACTGAAAAAAGAGAAATGTTTATTTACCAAAAAGAGACAAAAAGTGTTTTTGCAGTGTTTTTATTTTTGAACTCTCTTTTTTCATTAGTTTTCTCAGTCACTATTTTATTTATTTTTCAGAGCCACTAATCTGCATCTTTGTCATTGTACTCATTGTTGTCATAGGATAATTATCAGGATTCCCATTAAGTGCTCTTACACTATGGCCTGTGGTATTGATGAGTCTCTCGGTAGTGATTTGGCACACAAGACAGACTTACTGTACAGCATGAGAGGATGAGAGGATGATCTGGAATAGATAAAGTGTGTGTGGGGAGGATGAATGGACTGATGTGATGAGGAGGGGTACGGGGTGTGTGTGTGTGTGTGGGGGGGGGGGGGCTTCTCTGTGGGAAACGACAACTTCCTCTCTGTCTGTCTGCAAGTGGAGACCAGTAGACAGCAGCTTGGCTGAGTCTATGGCACTGTGGCTCCGCTCCACCACACAGCAGCGGCAGCCCATGAGCTTGGCACCAGCCGGGAAAGTGTTTTCACGTAGGCGTTCCCAAACTCTGCCACTCTCTTCCTGCTGGGACTGAAGGAAAGAAAGGGGGAGGGAGGAGGAGAGGAAGGAGGAGAGGAGGGATGCAGGAGCACACCTTACCCTCTTTACAAGGCACATCCTCAGAACACACCATTAGAAACCACCACCAGCACCACCCACACTGTCCAAGCAGCAATCAGCTCCAACACTGCCCCTGGACTGCAGGTAAGAGCAAATATTTATTGTGTGACTGACTCTCTCTCTCTCTCTCTGTGTGTGTGTGTGTGTCCATTTCGCTGAATAGTGCTGAATGTTTTGGGAAAGTGCATGAGAAGCCAAGCAGACTAGACACTTGTTCCACAAACCCAAACAAACAGTGTTGACTGCTCTGCTGATGCAAAGAGCTGGATGACAGTGAAATAAAGTGAAAGTAATGGTCACCCAGTAAAAAAATATTTATATCATGTGATAGTACTGTGGCACTGTTTTTTGTTTTTGGGTCCAGCTGCAGAGAACAGCTGAGGCTTACTTTAAGTCCAAAGTAGAAAATGTAGAAAATTGTTCTTTTTGTATGATAAATTCTGCAATAAATTCATGAAAATTGTGCTTTTGCTCTTGTATACTGTTTGTTATTGAAAAGTCTACTTAAGTTAAAATATTTAGCTCTGATGAGTCTGTCATGTTTTGAAGCGTCCAGTTGAAAAATCCCTAGAAAATTTATGTGTGGTTTTGATAATGTGTAAGGCAAGATGGAAATGAATTTGATTTCATTAGACTTGAAAATAGCTACTCACATAAATAAATCACCATGGATGATGAATGGATGAGGGGAACCACAAGAAATCAGTGCGCAGCTCAAGAGTGGACAGCATCCAAAGCAAATGAATGGGAAAGATGGAGCCCTAAAAGGTACAGAGCTATCATGGCCATGAATTAAGAATTATTTCCCATGATGTAACTAAATTAAAATTAGTGAAGTAATTAGTACAAGGTGGCCATGATTTAACTAAAATGGAGGAACAAACTCTTAATATCTATTTTTGTGTGTGCAGGGCTCCGTAAGTAAGCTCAATAATTCAAAAGTATGTTTTCTGTTTCACCTTTTTACTAATTTGCGATAATGACCGACTGATTGCATTATATTATATATTATATATATACTGAATACATTATATTGCTTAGGCTACTTGCTAACTAAATATGAACATGAAATATCAATTAGAGTTGAAATTATTTTCATGTATATTCTCAGCTTCTGCTGAGAAAAAAAAATGGTTTACAATGTACAAAACAATCACTGTTTTTTTGGTTTTTGATGAACACTGTAACAATATTAGAGTAATATAAATACCGAAAGGGTTAGTTGACCCAAAAATGAAATTTCTGTCATTAAGTACTCACCCTCATGTCGTTCCACACCCGTAATACCTTCATTCATCTTTGGACCACAAATTAAGATATTTTTGATGAAATCCGAGAGTATCTGATCCACACATAGGCAGCAACATCATTGCACCTTTTGAAGTCCAGAAAGGTAGTTAAAAACATGATTAAAATAGTCAACATGACTACAGTGGTTCAATCTTAATGTTATGAAGCGACGAGAATACTTTTTGCGCGCAAAAACAAAACCAAAATAACGACTTCTTTTATTCAACAATTTGAACCGTTGTCATACGTAGTGAACTCAGTGCAGGCTTCCTTGTTTACGTCCGAACGCCGACTCATTATTGGCCGGATCCTGTGTCAGCATCACATGCATGCGTTGTGCTGCTCACGCGTTCAGTTTCGGCCGATACTGAATTGGCGTTTGGATGTAAACAAGGAAGCCTGCACTAAGTTCACTACGTATGACAACGGTTCAAATTGTTGAATAAAGCCGTTATTTTTGTTTTGTTTTTGCGCACAAAAAGTATTCTCGTCGTTTCATAACATTAAGGTTGAACCACTGTAGTCACATGGACTATTTTAACCATGATTTCAACTACCTTTCTGGACATCAAAAGATGTAATGACGTTGCTGCCTATGTGTGGATCAGATACCCTCGGATTTCATCAAAAATTTCATCTTAATTTGTGTGAACGAAGGTCTTATGGGTTTGGAACGACAAGAGGGTGAGTACTTAATGACAGAAATTTCATTTTTGGGTCAACTAACCCTTGAAGTCTTACAAGGTCATTTTCACTAAAGTTGATAACTGAGACGAAAGATGACACTAGATGCGTTTTTATGAAACAAGAGAAACCGAGTTTTTGAGTGTATTTGTTATCATATTAGTTGAATTTATGACTGTAATCATACACACATTATGTAGCACAAATATTTTTACAGTTTACTGCACTTTTTACCGTTTACTGTTATACTTCTAGTAGCCTAATTTATACCTATATACCTATACCAACAAATCGGAAATCTCTCTTACATTCAACAGAAATAGCTTTCTTCCATGTTAAAAAATTAGGTAGATAAAGAAATCAAACCTTTATGTCCAGAAATATCTGTTATTCTGTGAATTCAGGTTGAGTCACAAAAATGTATAAAATAAATGAATTCAATATAAAATTAGGAGATGGATAATTTCCATAGCTTGAAATACCTTTTGATAAAATCTGCCAAATGCATAAATGTGATTTTTTATTGATTATCTGCTCTTAATATTTCAGTTTCATCTGCATAAATGTGTCACAACACTTCCTGCTGGTCTCTCAGCACTTACATGCTTGACCTGCTGTGAGTTTGTAGCTTTCACCTGTTTGATAGAAAGCTGCAACATTGATTTTCCACTTGAAGGCGGTGGACGTGAGAATGCTGCTGAAAACGGAGGAATCCTTGCGTCTGGTCCCTGTGACCAGAAGCTCTTCCAGAGAAGGATGAGTCTGCTTCCAGCTCACAGACAGGGCTTGCCCCCCCAAATGGGGAATGGCCCTGCTGTCTGTCTGCTGCCAGGGAAAGAAAAACACCCCTCTTCCCTTGAGTGGAGGCCCCAGGGGAGGGGGGAAGGGGGTTAGCCTGTGTTTACTCTCTTTCGTGGCCTGGGAAGCACAGAAGAGGAAGGTCTGTCTCGGCCGTCGCAGCCTTGCCGAGTGGTCTGTGGGAGACGAGTGTTTGGTGAGCTGGCGGTGCTCCAGCTCTGTCTGGGGTGGATAATGAACTCCAGGTGCTCCAGTGGGTAGTTTAAGACACCTGTCACCAATATTTAGTGCCAGGAAAAGCCAGACTGCAAACAGAGTGAGATGATCTGTTTGCTTACTTTAGGAGCCTACCTAATTGGAGGTGCAAGTCTGATGAGAAGTCATGAGATGGAGGAGAACTAGAGAAGTTTGTGTGATTGGTTCTTTTTGCTCACTTTTATGGTCTTCTTAAATATCTGAATGCAGTGAAGTGTGTACGTTGTTGCATCACTGGACACTTGAATACAAGCTAGAGAATCTCATACATCCTTTCAGTGTATTTCAAGTGTTCCTGACACAGAAATGTCATGCTCATGCATACTGAAAGGGCACATGTCCTATTATTTTTAAGCCAAGTGGATTTTGAGTGCAAAAAAAAAAAAAGCTATTTGTAGCGTCTTTGATTCACCCAAATAGGGGTGGGCTATATGACAAAAATCTTATTTCACGATAATGAGGACTCTCCATAGACATACAAACGTGAAAAAAAAAAAGAAAAAGAAAATTATGATTTAAAAGCTGCTTTCCTTATGGCTATCAATGGTTTTACTATCCTTGTGTACCTATCATTTGGTACCCACATTGTAGGGAATACCTGGACCACACACACACACACACACACGCATACTTTTTGTCGTGTATTATCTATTTGCCTAGGCCACTAAATGATCTATATACTCTCACTGTCATCTACTCAAAGATATCCTCAGAACATATAACAGATGTGAACTGAAACAAACTCCTTTGTGTTTAGATCTGTAGAGAACTATTTAAACCTATGTTTTAAGAGGCTATTCTTTTTTTCAAATATTCATGTCCTACAGGATGGGGATCTGGTCAAGGGCCCAGTATGTGGAGAGCAGTCTGGTGCTGCTTGGTCTTGTAACGCTGGCTCTATCTCTGGGCAATCTCTCAAGCAGAGGACAGGTTTGTAATGTTCTGATAAGTTTTTAGCTTTTATGCTATGTGATGATAAATCAAAACCCATCAGAGAACCAAACTACAGAAAAAATATTTTCATATTTTTGTAAAACACACACAAACACACACACCTTACTTACCCCATTGGAAAATAGTTTTTTTATCATAAACCTCACTATTTTTTGTAGTGTTAATTGTAATACTCTATTTCAAATATTACAAATATAAGAAATGTTATAGTCTGCTCGCAGCAGATGTTGGTCTCCAATGTTCATTTTCTAAATGAACTCTTTATTTTCCAAAGGAAGAGGGTGTTGCCTCTAACAGTCTAGAGGACGGGCTGGAGGTGATCACATACTGGTGGGGAGAATGGACAAAATGGACCGCCTGCACACGTACCTGTGGAGGAGGTGTCATGTCACAGGAGAGACACTGTCTAAAACAAAGGTAACTGAACATCAACTTAGCATATTACATTTTATAATACCTAGACATCTATTATAAAAACATTTAGTTACTGTATTTAAAGCTGGTAATATTTAATGGCGAGATAAATATAATGGGAAGAACATTTGCAGAGGGTTTCCCTGACACTGCCCCACCTATGAAATACATAAACTAGTTAGCTAGTTATGGTAGCTAGTTAGTATGGAAGCCCATTTCCACCACATAAGAAAAAGAAAGTCATGCTTTGGTAAAGCATAAAAAGTTAGCCGAAACTATGAGATACTAAGTCATAATTATGAGATAAAGTCAAAATTATGACATAAAAGCCAAGTCATAATTAAAAGTTTAAATTATGAGATGTTAATTATGAGATACTAAGTCATAGTCATAATTACGACATAAAAAAATCATAATTATGAGATAAATAGTCATAATTGTGACATAAAAAGTTGAATTTATAAAATACTAAGTCATAATTATGACATTAAAAATTAGACTTTATTCAATTCAATTAATTGTCATCATTTTAACCTTGTCTCATAATTTTGTCTTAGTATCTCATACTTTCTAACTTTTATATCTTAATTATGACTTTGTATCTCACAATTTAGACTTTTTGTTTTTTTTTATGTGTTGAAAATGGGCTTCTCTAAGTTAGCCTGCTGAAATTCAATGCTTTTGTTGTACTTTTCTACTATTTCCTGGGGAAAAAAAAGGTTTTGGATTTATTTTTCTTCCTTGTACCATTTCTAATCCTTAAACATAAATCATTTCATTTTTTATAAGGCACCAGTAAATAATGAGTGTAAATGTCCTGTTGTTTTCAACTGCTACTAAACTAAAACAATATATCTTTCTTTCAAAGAAAGAAAACAACAACTGGTAAAGACAACATGACGTGCACAGGCAATGCAAAAAAGTATCATCTCTGCAACGCAAAGGTCAGCTCACAGTATCTGTCTTTTCTTTCCTCACACACATACACCGTGCACAGAAATGCATCCCAGATGCCTAACTTGACAGCGAGCCTCATGTTCCACTTTCACCCGAGGCTTACTGTAAATGCATAATTTGCTCTTTTTAGTCAGTTTTAAGGTTGCCTATTGTGCAGTGGCAACCAAAAACAATATTCAGTTGTTTTCAACTGACTGTATTTCTGTGAATTACAGGAATGTCCTTCTACAGGAAGGAGCTTCAGAGAAGAGCAGTGCTGGTCATTCAACTCTCAGGTTTACAATGGAAAAAATTACCACTGGAAACCTCTCTATCCTGGTATTACCTGTTTTATTTAACGAAGCAGTGCTGTGAAGGTATCATTTACGTTGAAACAATAAACCCTGTTTATATTCCTGTAGATGACTACGTTCATATCTCCAGTAATCCATGTGACCTGCACTGCACCACCTCTGATGGTCAAAGACAGCTGATGGTACCTGCACGGGATGGAACATCTTGCAAATACAGCAACTACAGGGGCGTGTGTGTAGATGGGAGATGTGAAGTAAGAGGCTTATACTGTGTATGACTATATGATTTATCCTTATATTACTTTTTTCATGCATGTGATCTTAACTTATTTACTGATGTGTAACTTTGCAGCCCATTGGATGCGATGGTGTTCTCTTTTCCCCCAACACCCTGGATAAGTGCGGTGTCTGTCAGGGAGATGGGAGCAGCTGCAGTCGTGTTACTGGGAACTTTCGCCGTGGGGCTTCTAGTCTAGGTAATGTCAGTTCAGTGTTTTGTAGAATGGCATTCATATTCAATGGTTCTGAGTAAACTCATCAAGGAACTAGAATCCTAATTAAGTGAACTCTTTCTTTGAAGGCTATTCTTTCATAACTCAAATCCCAGAAGGATCATGGGACATCCAGATTATAGAGAGGAAGAAGTCTGCAGATATCCTGGGTGAGAAGCTTTACTGTGAATCATTCAGAGTGGTATAGCATGTGAATTATGTTTTCTCTATGTTGTCTGTTACATAAGAACTACTGAACAGACATTTATAAGTTCATTTTAAAGTGCAAAGTATAGAAAATCAAGATGTGTAAATAAAGATCTGTAAGCTACTTTACTTGCATTTTTACAAGTGTGCCCCATAGGGTAATCAAAAGTTCTACACACACTTGCGGTCTTCACACCCACTGGAACACTTGGGCCAAATACTGGAAATACGTTTGGTATTGGGACAGGCCCTTTGAATGGCTTGCATGCTCAACTGTGTGCTGGACTTTCAAAGTATGATAAATACTTCATACTTCATCTACAATATCAAGTGAAAGCCCAGGTTTTCCATGATGCAAATCTGTGCAGAGAAATTCATGATAATTGCCCTAGTAATTTATTCAGAATAGCCCTTTCTGAACTTACTGCAAGTTTTAGGACAAGCATTTTTTATTTTGTGTGTTTGTGGTGTGGAATTGGCACAAAGCAAAACGCCCATCGCAGTTATTAAACTTTATTTGCAATGCTGGATAGATTCTATGTGCGCACACACACACACACACACACACACACACACACACACACACATATATATATATATATATATATATATACAGTGGGTACGGAAAGTATTCAGACCCCCTTAAATTTTTCACTCTTTGTTATATTGCAGCCATTTGCTAAAATCATTTAAGTTCATTTTTTTTCCTCATTAATGTACACACAGCACCCCATATTGACAGAAAAACACATAATTGTTGACATTTTTGCAGATTTATTAAAAAAGAAAAACTGAAATATCACATGGTCCTAAGAATTCAGACCCTGTGCTGTGACACTCATATATTTAACTCAGGTGCTGTCCATTTCTTCTGATCATCCTTGAGATGGTTCTACACCTTCATTTCCAGTCCAGCTGTGTTTGATTATACTGATTGGACTTGATTAGGAAAGCCACACACCTGTCTATATAAGACCTTACAGCTCACAGTGCATGTCAGAGCAAATGAGAATCATGAGGTCAAAGGAACTGCCTGAAGAGCTCAGAGACAGAATTGTGGCAAGGCACAGATCTGGCCAAGGTTACAAAAAAAATTCTTCTGCACTTCAGGTTCCTAAGAGCATAGTGGCTTTCATAATCCTTAAATGGAAGACGTTTGGGACGACCAGAACCCTTCCTAGAGCTGGCCATCCGGCCAAACTGAGCTATCGGGGGAGAAGAGCCTTGGTGAGAGATGTAAAGAAGAACCCAAAGATCACTGTGGCTGAGCTCCAGAGATGCAGTCGGGAGATGGGAGAAAGTTGTAGAAAGTCAACCATCACTGCAGCCCTCCACCAGTCGGGGCTTTATGGCAGAGTGGCCCGACGGAAGCCTCTCCTCAGTGCAAGACAAGGACTCCAAGATGGTGAGAAATAAGATTCTCTGGTCTGATGAGACCAAGATAGAACTTTTTGGCCTTAATTCTAAGCGGTATGTGTGGAGAAAACCAGGCACTGCTCATCACCTGTCCAATACAGTCCCAACAGTGAAGCATGGTGGTGGCAGCATCATGCTGTGGGGGGTGTTTTTCAGCTGCAGGGACAGGACGACTGGTTGCAATCGAGGGAAAGATGAATGCGGCCAAGTACAGGGATATCCTGGACGAAAACCTTCTCCAGAGTGCTCAGGACCTCAGACTGGGCCGAAGGTTTACCTTCCAACAAGACAATGACCCTAAGCACACAGCTAAAATAACAAAGGAGTGGCTTCACAACAACTCTGTAACTGTTCTTGAATGGCCCAGCCAGAGCCCTGACTTAAACCCAATTGAGCATCTCTGGAGAGACCTAAAAATGGCTGTTCACCAACGTTTACCATCCAACCTGACAGAACTGGAGAGGATCTGCAAGGAGGAATGGCAGAGGATCCCCAAATCCAGGTGTGAAAAACTTGTTGCATCTTTCCCAAAAAGACTCATGGCTGTATTAGATCAAAAGGGTGCTTCTACTAAATACTGAGCAAAGGGTCTGAATACTTAGGACCATGTGATATTTCAGTTTTTCTTTTTTAATAAATCTACAAAAATGTCAACAATTCTGTGTTTTTCTGTCAATATGGGGTGCTGTGAATACATTAATGAGGGGAAAAAAATGAACTTAAATGATTTTAGCAAATGGCTGCAATATAACAAAGAGTGAAAAATTTAAGGGGGTCTGAATACTTTCCGTACCCACTATATATATATATATATATATATATATATATATACTATATTGGCAAAAGTTTTGGGACGCCTGCCTTTACGTGCACATGAACTTTAATGACATCCCATTCTTAATCCGTTGGGTTTAATATGGAGTTGACCCACCCTTTGCAGCTATCAACAGCCTCAACTCTTCTGGGAAGGCTTTCCACAAGGTTAAGGAGTGTGTTTATGGGAATTCTTCTAGAAGTGCATTTGTGAGGTCAGGCACTGATGTTGGATGAGAAGGCCTGGCTCGCAGTCTCCGCTCTAATTCATCCAAAAGGTGTTTCATCAGGTTGAGGTCAGGACTCTGTGCAGGCCAGTCAAGTTCCTCCACACCAAATTCGTTCATCCTGTCATGATCACCAGTTTGGAGTGCCCTAGTTAGCCACTAGAGAGCACTCCACCCCGGACTATTGTATCACTCTTAGGACTCCATCTCCCATAACCCTTTGTTCCGGACTCATCATTGTTCATTGCACAAAGCTGTTATCACTCTTATTATTAGTGTCTGTCTATTTATACCTGGTTGTTTTCAGTCATCTTCATCGAGGTTTTGTGAATGTTACCTGCACATCTGAGCACTTTCTCTGGTTTGCTTTCTTGTTTCTTGTGGACTGTTTTTCATGGATTTTGACCCTTTGCCTGGCATTGTACTACTCTTTGGTTATCCCTAAATAAAAGCTGCAATTGGATCTTACTTTCAAGTCTCAGAGCACCGTGACAAAAAACCTTGATCATGTTTAGGTCCAGCAGCAGGAGAATCCGGCCATCTGCTGGTGCTCGGGAAGGTCAGGCCTGTCCTCGAGGTCTGAATACACTTGTTCAGTGGAGGTGCGGGCTTTCACCCAGAAGTTTTGGTCCAGGCCGGAGAGGTATAATTATCCTGATGCGGTCCTCAAGAACGTCTTCAACCATTGTTTGGATGAACCTCTGCTGCAGTGGGAGATGGAGCTGGTAAAGAACTTAAACTTCTGGAATTTCTCCAGTTACCTGTACCTCCGCAAGAACGGGATGGTTTGGATACCTCCAGTGACTGCTCCAGCCTGTGATTACGCTCCAGAGCCCGCTCCAACCCGTGTGTCCGCTCCAGAGTCCACTCTAACCAAATCTGCTTCTGTCCAAGACTCTACTTCAGAGCCCACTCTAGCCAATGAGTCCGCTTCAGAGCCTGCTCCAGCCTGTGAGTCTGCTCCAGCCAGTGAGTCCGTTCCAGCGCCTGCTCCAGTCAATAAGTCTGCTTCAGAGCTCGATCCAGCCCGTGAGACTACTCCAGAACCTGCTCTAGTCCATGAGTCTACTCCAGAGCCCTAAGCCGAGATAGTTGCCACGCCTGAGCCCTCAGTTGAGATGGTTGCCATGCCTGAGCCCTCAGCCAAAATAGTTGCCACACCTGAGCCTTCAGCCAAGATGGTTGCCACGCCTGAGCCTTCAGTCCCTGCGTTCCCTGTTTGTCTTGATACGACCAAGGAGGTCGTCCCTGAGTTCCTTGTCTGCCTTGATACGACCAAGGAGGTCGTCCCTGAGTTCCCTGTTTGCCTTGAGACGACCAAGGAGGTCGTCCCTGAGTTCCCTGTCTGCCCTGATACAACCACAGAGATCGTCCTTGAGTTCCCTATCTGCTCTGTTGCGACCAAGGAGGTCGACCCTGAGTTCTCTGTCAGCCCTAATACAACTACAGAGGCCGTCCCGAACAGTCCCCTGCCCCCTGTCCCCTGTCAGCCCTGATATGACCACGAGGGTGGTTCCTGAGTTTCCTGTCTGTCTCGACACAACCATAGAGGTCATTCCTGAACTGTTTGCCTGCCTCAATACGACCATGTCACTGGAGTTCACTCTGTTACGGCCCTAGTGGCCACCCCTAACTTCTCTGTGCCTTATGTTTCAGTTTTGCCTAGTCAGCTGTGTTGGCCTCTAGATCCACCTGATCCACCATGGTGGTCTTCAAGCATGTCTACACTGCAGTGGTGGTCGTCTGCTCCACCGTGGAGGTCTACAAGACCATCTGCACGACTGTGATGGTCATCTGCTCCACTGTGGGGATCTTCAAGCCCATCTGCACTGCTGTGGTGGTCGTCTGCACCACCGTGGAGGTCTATAAGTTTGTCTGCACGGCTGTGGTGGTCCTCTGCTCCACTGTGGGGATATTCAAGCCCGTCTGCACTGCTGTGGTGGTCGTCTGCGCCACCATGGGGATCAAGCTTGTCTGCACTGCTGTGGTGGTCGTCTGCGCCACCGTGGGGATCCTCAAGCCCGTCTGTACTGCTGTGGTGGTCATCTGCGCCACTGTGGGGATCTTCAAGCCTTTCTGCACTGCTGTTGTGCTCGTCTGCGCCACCGTGGGGATCCTCAAGTCCGTCTGTACTGCTGTGGTGGTCGTCTGCGCCACCGTGGGGATCTTCAAACCTGTCTGCACTGCTGTGGTGGTCATCTGCTTTGCCGTGGGGTCCTTCAAGCCCGTTTGCGCTGCTGTGGTGGCAGCCTTCCCCGCACTGGTCCTTCTCCAGTCCACCTCCCTCTTAGGACTCCATCTCCCATAACCCTTTGTTCCGGATCTTACTTTCAAGTCTTAGTGCACCGTGACACATTCATGTCTTTATGGACCTTGCTTTGTGCACAGTGGCACACTGGTGCGCAGTCATGTTGGAACAGGAAGGGGCCATCCCCAAACTGTTCCCACAAAGTTGGGAGCGTGAAATTGTCCAAAATGTCTTGGTATGCTGAAGCATTAAGAGTTCCTTTCACTGGAACTAAGGGGCCAAGCCCAACCCCTGAAAAACATCCCCACACCATAATTCCCCCTCCACCAAACTTTACACTTGGCACAATGCAGTCAGGCAAGTACCGTTCTCCTGGCAACTGCCAAACCCAGACTCGTCCATCGGATTGCCAGACAGAGAAGCATGATTCACTCCAAAGAACACGTCTCCACTGCTCTAGAGTCCAGTGGCGGCGTGTTTTACACCACTGTATCCGACGCTTTGCATTGCACTTGGTGATGTAAGGCTTGGATGCAGCTGCTCGGCCATGGAAACCTATTCCATGAAGCTCTCTACACACTGTTCTTGAGCTAATCTGAAGGCCACATGAAGTTTGGAGGTCTGTAGCTATTGACTCTGCAGAAAGTTGGTGACTTCTGCGCACTGTGCGCCTCAGCATGCGCTGACCCCGCTCTGTGATTTTACGTGGCCTACCACTTCGTGGCTGAGTTGCTGTTGTTCCCAATTGCTTTCACTTTGTTATGATACCACTAACAGTTGACCGTGGAATATTTAGTAGTGAGGAAATTTCACGAATGGATTTATTACACAGGTGGCAACCTATCACGGTACCACGCTTGAATTCAGTGAGCTCCTGAGAGCGACCCATTCTTTCACAAATGTTTGTAGAAGCAGTCTGCATGCCTAGGTGCTTGATTTTATACATTTTTGGCCATGGAAGTGATTGGAACACCTGAATTCAATGATTTGGAGGGGTGTCCCAATACTTTTGGCTATATATATATATATATATACACACACACACACACACACACATATATTGAATATATAACATTTTCTGTCATGACAACTCTCTGAGTGTCTGAGTACGAGACTTGCTACTGCCAATACATACTCAACATGCTGCTGTGAGCAAGTAAGACATGCTGCTGGTGCACAATATAGTTTACATGAATTACCTGTAGCAGATCTATAAAGGTAGAGCTGGGTAAGGTGGAGGGTATCTGAAAGTGCTCTGCACAATGCTACGCAAATGCTGACCAAGTATTTGAAGGTTGCGCACGTGAGCTCATTGGCTACTGACACAGCAGGAACCAAACAGCTGTGCCCTATAGAGAATGATGTGATTGCAAGCAGGTTGAGTTAAAGACCTATTAGCCTGTGCCATCTAGAGTTTCATGACAGAACTTTGTATTTAACTTCAGTCAATTGAACAAAATTACTTGAATAAAGATTCATTCATTTTGCTTAATAAGATTGAATGAGAAGGTCAATAGAATGATCTAATCTTGCCATCACTATAGTTCACCCTTGTTATTTTCCAGCTGTGACTGACCAAGCAGGGAACTTTTTCTTCAACGGTGCATATAAAGTGGACACCCCACAGAACTTCCATGCAGCAGGGACCATTTTCAAATACCGGCGGCCTACAGATGTGTATGAGACGGGGATCGAGTACATCGTGGCTAAAGGGCCCATCGATCAGCCCATCAATGTTCTGGTACTGTAGCCGTGGTCCTCCCTTCGCCGCCAAGGGCTCATGGGTAATCTCACTGGCTGGCTAACAATGGCTTCGACTTTGTGCAGGCCAAAGGTCTAATGGTTCACTCTGCATAAATGGTAATATTCTGATACATTGTCCCAGGAGGAATTACTATTTCACTTTAATATGGGTTTATGGGATGTTTGTGGGATGATGCAGTATTTCAAAAAGAGAAATTTTGTATTCAGAAATGTCTTTGGACATTATGGACATTTTTTTTTAACCGCAGTACCCTTTTATTGCCAAAGAGAGCATGATTCTGTGCAACAGAACAGCATTTAGTCCAGAATATTTATATATTGTTTCCTGAAAGTGTAAAATGGGATATTATCATAACATATTTGTATTAATCGTCTCTTATTTGTTGGACATGTCTGCTCTGTCTGTTCCCTTAAAGGTCTGGAACCAAAATGGCCAAAATCCTTACATTACCTATGAGTACACGGTGATGAGGGACTCTATGGCTTCTGTCTCCCAGCCCCCCATTTACACAGGCCCTCAAGGAGGATCCAGTCTGGTTTCCGTAGAAATTGGGAGTGTTTTACATCATAATGAGAGCGTGTATGATAAGGCAGTTCCTGAGATGGAGGGGAACCAGGTTCAGACCACTGGGCCCAGGGCTGTGGAAGGACAAAAGCCTGGCCAGGAAACCAATGAAGTGTACAAGACGGCTAACATTGATTGTGAACTGGATGCCAACCCACCAGTCCAGTATACAGGTAAATATAATAATTTACTCCGTATTTGCCTATACATTTCTTACCTTAATGAGGAATCAAATTTGAGATTGTATTAAATGTGTTTTATATATATTCTATTATATTGGGTTTTTATTTTGTAATTATTTTTTTATATTTATATATTTTAGAATATTTTATTATTTTATTATTTTACAGCATTTATTTAAAATAGCGATCTTTTTGTAGCATCATAAACGTTTTACTGTCACTTTTGATGATTTTAATGCATCCTTTTTTAGAAAAAGTGTTGTTTTTAAAAAAACTACTAAAACTTAATATGTGTCAAATGTCTTATTATTCAATTCATCAACTACATTCTCAAAATGTATTTACATAGAATATTTGATTTTGTATTTTACATGAATGATATTTTTTGTTTTTTAAATAAATCATTAAAATGTTATGGGGCAAGATGCCCGTGATTTTCAGTTTTGTGATATAAATAAATTAACAAATGTATACACTTATTTCCCTTTAAAAATATAATAAATTCCCTTTCGAGGGAACTCATGCTGCGTCAGAAGTACCAACGCTATGGGAACATAACTTGAAAACATTTTGCATCTTGAAGCACGTGTGAAATCAGTCCAATGGCATGGTGGGACGTCATCCCATAGCATGTGACGTCACAACCAGGAAGCTACAAAGCGCACATGGACCAAACAATGTCTGCTTTTGTGCCTTCAGCAAGTGCGCTGTGTGATCTTTATGTCTTATGCAGATGGCCACAGCACGCAGATGGATCTAGCAGAGGGATTAGAGATGGGCACTACCTTTTCTCTGCCCTCACCCACTAAATCTAGTGCCATCTCTCAGGTGTCGGAAGGACGCTCAGGGGTTTCTTCCTCCCCGAGTGAAGGCTCGGTGCTGCAGCTTTTAGGAGGTGGATGTGCTCATCATTGAGGCAGGAGAGTTTGAAGACTCGTCACCTCACTCTTCTGCATATGAGGAGCTGCTGGAGGTTGTCACTCATTGCTGTGGCAAAGTTAAAAATCAACTGGCTGGCCGAGAGGCAGGGCGCTCGTCCTCAAAGCAAACTTGATGAGAGCTTCCTGCCTAGCAAAGTGCAACCTCCACGTTGGGGCCTGCCCTTATTTCCTGATATCCACACTGAGGTGTCAAGATTGTGGAGGAAACCATTCTCTGCTCTTGTCTTCAGCCCCCATGTCTCCAACTATTCATCGATTATAAGGTTGAAAAAGTAGGTGTAGGGCGATGCCTAAGGTGGAGCAGATGCTTGCAAGCTATCTCTCCCCCAACACTGCATTGTCCCTCAAGGCCCCGACATTACCCACCAGGCCATACAGAACAAATTTGGCCTTGGTGGGTAAGGCATACATGGCAGCAAGTCAGGCGAGTGCATGTTTGCACACTGTGGCTATCTTGCAAGCATACCAGGTTGACCTGCTGAAAGACCAGGATGAAGGCAAGGGGGTGGGCCTGCAGGCAGTTGCATTTATCTCTCCGGCCTACTAAGGAGATGACGCCTGGATGCTCTGCTGTCTCCTCCTGGCCTCTTCGGCAATGCTGTCACCTCAGTTGTTGAGAGGATTCAGGAGGCGAGAAAGAAAGTGAGGGCATTACAGAGAACGGGGGTCGGGGCAACACTCTCAGCCGAGGCCTTCAAGGGGTAGGGTGGATTTGCGGACCGTCTTTATTTCCAAGAAGGCTAAGAGGTTCTGACGCCAGTGGTGTCCATCCTCTGAGGGCAGGCACCTCCGGGGGGAAATGGCTTACACCTCATCATATGGTGTCCTTTTCCCTTCCCTTCTGCTTCCCTGTTCTGTCAACACCGCCACTTCAGGTGCTTTGGAGCGCAGCAGTTTCCAACAAGATAATTTCTCAGTGTCCAGATGTTGCACCACTGAGAGACTCACTCCCTCCGGGCAGGGTGACTGAGAAGCCAGTTTTGTTGTTCCCTGCCAGTCATCCTCTTCAGGGTGCTGAGATGACTACTCAAAATATACTAGAGACCAGTTTTGAGAGGCTAGTTCCTTTAGTAGACTATCTGGCAGCGTGGAAACTTCTGCCAAATTTGTTTCAGTGGGTCTTGCAAACTATAGAAAAAGGCTAGTTTGGTTCTCGTCCGCCTCGATTCAACAGGATCTTGACCACAATGGTAGACCCCAAGCAGGCTCTGGTAATGGAACAAGAAGTCAAATCTCTTTTGGGGAAGAATGCCATAGAGAACTCCTCCCGAAAGAGAATCCACTTTCTACAGACATTATTTCATAGTTCCAAAAAAGGATGGGGGGGTTGTGTTCAATTCTAGATTTGCACTGAATCGTACTTTGAAAAAAGTTCAAGTTTAAAATGTTGAAACTACTCATGACTCAAATCAGATCTGAGAACTGGTTTGTTACGAATCACGATAGACCTCAAGGATACTTCCATGTATCCATCCTTCCACAGCACAGGAAGTTCCTCAGGTTTGCTTTTTTGCAAAGCTTACCAGTCTCAGATTCTTCCTTTTGGTCTAGCATATACACACCGCACTTTCACAAAGTGTGTGGATGCAGCTCTGGCTCTGGTGCAACTCGAGGGCATCCGCATACCCGATTATATTGACGATTGGTTGATTCTGGCTCAGTTAGAGCATATGGCAGTTTGGCATTGAGATGTCGTCTTCATCTATATGAAGGATTTGGGGGTTAAAGCTGAACACCAAGAAGAGTGTGCTTTCTCCATTACAGTGGACCACTTTTCTGGGTGTGGGATTGATGATGATGCAGGCACTTCTGTCTTCTGAGGGGGACCAACTTCTGAATGCTGGTCTCTCAACCGAAGTTGTTGAGACCATCCATAATTCTAGAGCTTCCTCCCCAAGGAAACTTTATGCCTTGAAGTGGAGATTTTTCACTTCATTGTGCAGGAATCGCCAGTCAGATCCAGTTAACTGCCCGATTGGTACAGCGATGGGCTATCCCCCTCCACTCTGAAGGTCTATGTGGCAGCCATAGCTGCTTACCATGCACCTTTGGATGGTGAGTCATTGGGGAGAAACCCACTGGTATATCATTTTCTTCATGGTGCTTTGGGGCTGAGGCCTGCAAGCCATGCAAAGGTTCCGGCTTGGGTTAAGGTCTTTCCATGGCACTCTTCCAGCCTATTGAGTCTGTCTTAGAAAAATATCTGACTCTAAAAACAGTCTTCCTTTTGGCTATCTCATCTCTTAAGAACATAGGAGATCTTCAGGCTCTGTCGGTCCCCCTTCATGTTTAGAGCTTGCTCCCAGCATGGTTAAAGCCTTTTTGCACCCTAGACCGGGTTACATGCCTAAGGTTCTAACCAATGTTGCACGATCTATAATCTTGCAAGCCTTTTCTCCTCCTCCATATCAGACGTCAGACCAGGAGAAGCTGAATCGGTTGTGTCCAGAGCACTGGGTGATTATGTCCACAGAGCTGCCCTGTGGAGGAAATCCAATCAGCTGTTTGTCTGTTTTAGTTTGCCCGCCAAAAAAAAAGGTTCTCCAGCAATAAGCATGTGGATATTCGAGGCTATCTCTCTTGCGTATGAGGCGTGCAGTCAGCCTTTACCTATGGCTGTCAATGCACACTCTTCTAGGTGTATGGTGGCCTCTAAAGCTCTATGGTCTGAAGTTTCACTACAATATGTATGTGATGTGGTGGGCTGGTCCTCTACGATTTTACAACCTGGGGCAAGTATTTCAAAAAGTTTTAAGTCCCCCTGAAATCAAAATTTAAGTTTTTTAGCTTTTAGTATGAATATGTTAGCCTTAAGGTTATGAATAAGCTGGTATGCTACAAAATAATGACAAAATTCACATTTAGGAGATATAAGAATTCAAAACTCACAGTCTCTCACTTCCACTAAAATGGATCATGGATTTTCATGACATTACTGTGGACTTCAGCTTCTCATCAAATCTTCTGTCCAATTAAATGCTCTCTAGAATCTGAAGTCCTGCCCCCTCCTACACTATAAGCAGATGCTGAAGCTGTGGCTGAAATCGGTCATTTGTTCACACATTTACTAGTTGCTATATGGTGAATGGCACATAGTGCACTATATAGAGGATAGGGAACGATTCAGACAGTGTAAATATGCTTTCCATTGATGCGAATGAAGTCCGTTTTCGCGTTAGTGTCACGTGAACCGCTGCAGCGCGAGCACTGTCTGCTCTGGTCCAGAGACAGAGCGGATCATATGCACAGACCACAAAACGTATCGGACCCATTTGAATTCTGCACAGAATGCTATATTTTAAAATGATATAGATGAGATTAGGAGGAGAAACGGTTAGAGTTTAGAAGGAAACTAAAGCATTACCGACTCTGGCCGAGCTGATAAATGAAACGCTATTGGCTATTTTTTTAAAAGGGGCAGAGCTGTTCTATATGCTCCGCCCCGTCCTCCGCCCCGTCTTCCTGTTTCAGTTGAAATTACGTCAACACAATGAATAATGTGTTCCAAAGCACTTCAGTGGGCCTTTAATCTGGATCAGAATTACAAACAGAGATAAAAAACAAATCTCTTTTTTACTTTACAATAGGTTACCGAAAGGCTAAATATGTAGCCAAATTCCTACTTCTAATTTATTACTTTAACAGTTAAACTAATCAAAAGTAAAATAAACATATTTTTGTACATATACACCCTTCTGATGGTTCAGTATAATCCAGATTTTCTGGGTCAAAGGCATCCCAATCTTACTAAAAAGTTTTGAACAACACAAACTGATGATTTTATCAGATCAAAACCAAGACTGGATTTTCTGATTTCAGAATCCTTTCTTCCTTTCTTCCGATTTTCAAGTTTTGATCCAATCCGATAGCCAAAATCTAATCTAATCTTTTGAACAACTGGGCCCTGGATTTGGATTCCACACCCCAGGCGCTCATGTCTCATGTCCAAAGTGTTGGCAGGATTCACACTAGACAGGCTCTTGTCAGTACAGCGGAGTGGGTAATCTTGTTCCCATAGTGTTGCTATTTCCAACACAGCGTAAGTTCCCTCAAAAGGGAACATTTCCGGTTAAGACTGTATACATGGTTCCCTGAGAAGGGAACAAGACGCTGTGTTGCCCTGCCATACTTCCTGCATGCCCGTGATCGACTTGCTTCGGCCAATCAGAAGCTGACATTGTTTGGTCCGGGTGCGTTTAATAGCTTCCTAGTCATGACGTCATGCACTGTCTCGCCATGAAATTGGACTGATTTCACACATGCAGTCATAAGATGAGACAATATGTATCATCATCCTGAGCTCATCTCTAAATACATTAAATACTCTAAATAAGTACAATTTAGCAGTAAATGCATGTTTCCTGAGGGGGCATCTTCACCCGTCACACCCTATTGCATTTATTTATACCTGTTGCACAAATTAAATAATGGACCCCAAATAAAGATTACTGTGATGTTTTTATTAAAAAAAAGTATCTTTAAAATGACCCATCAGCCTCACCTCTTGAGATTCATGCACAGGAGTGATGCTTTCACTATGTCTGGAGGATGGACTAGACAGAAAGGGTACATGGTTCACTGGGCAATCATCAGTGAGTTAAAAGGCCTCTTTCTGTCGGCCCTATGGTGTCCTTTATAATGCATAACATGCAACAAAGATTAGCTAGAGAGGATGAAAAATTCAGAGAGACCTGACATTTCCCTTTGCTAAAATGAGAATTATAGACATTTGTGTTTGCTGTTGGTTTGACATTGATAATTATAAATGAGGTTGGGTGTCCTGATGAAGGTTGTGCCTTGCATTATAGTCTTTGATACCACACTACTCTTTGAATTTCCTTTCTATATAGAGCATTCACAACTAAAACTTGGCAACTGGCAATGATCCTCTCAAATTAGTTGTTTTTGAATGCAGTAATAAATGCAGTGATCCGTTTAAAACCCAGACTTGTGTTTTGGGTTGGCACTGACCAAGATTTTTAGATCTATTTTTTTAGTTGTTCCTTAACAGGTTGAGCCTTCAAGCTAAATTAATTCAGCCTTCAATTAAAATGAAGCCCTCCTTTCCTTAATGAATCAGTCTTTCTTCTTGTTTTAAAAGAGTGGAACTGTAGCTGGCCCAGTGAAGTAGGAGCCCCTGGTGTTGCACCAGTCAGCAGACCTGCAGAGGACATGACAAACTCTGAAAATCTCATCTGGAGAGTGTTGCTGGGAGAACGAGTTGGCTCAGACGGTGTTCTTGCAAACATCTCAACCAATCAGCTTCTTACTCATAGAGATGGCTTGTCCTCTGAAGCAGGCCCACTGGAGTTAGACTACAGCAGTCTTGAGAATGCGGGTCTTAATGGCTCACTGCTTGAGTTCACCCTCGGGCACCGACGAAATGACACGGGGGACTTCCTGCTCCCAAACAGAACTCTTACTACCATTTTACGCAATCGCAGCAATCGCACCAGGTAAATATGATTATGCATACTATGGTTCAAAGCTTTGGGGCTGCTAAGCATAAGTGTCTTATGCTTATCAAGACAGCATTTATTTGGTGAATAATACAGCAAACACAGTATTTTTGTGAAATATTTTACCCTTTAAAATAATTGTTTTCTATTTTTAATACACACCGTGTGCAGAATTATTAGGCAAGTTGATTTTCTGATCATATTTTTTTTCCAAGCACATTTTACCAATTCCAAACCACATCAATCTTAATAACTATTAATTTTGTATTTAATCATTTATAAGTGATATATAATTGTTCATGAAGGCTGGAAGTGAAAAACGCCTTATATTCAGGTGTGCATAATTATTAGGCAGGTTTTTTTTTTTTTAAAGATAAAATGAGCCAAAAAAGAGATTTAACTCAGACTGAAAAGTCAAAAATTATTAAATGCCCACGAGAAGGATGCAGTACTAATGCAATACTAGAAATTGCAGTTAAGGCATGACCATTGGACAGTGAAATGCTCATTGGGTCAGCAGGGTCAGACAAAAACAGGTGGAGAAGAAAAGACACATGTTAACTGCAAAATAATTAAGAATTAAGGTGAAGAATTAAGTGTGAAACCATTAGGAACCCTTTTAGTCTCCAGCACCTCCATTTTCCAGAACTGCAGAAGTGAGTCTCCAGAAGTGTAAGGTGTCAGGATCTCAGAGACTTAGGTTAGGTAAACAATACTAAAAAATGATTCCCACTTAATAAGAATCACAAGCTGAAGTGTAGTAAAATACATTAATACTGGTTTTGGCTTTATAGACAGACAGATTAAGAGTGACTCTTGAAGGACCAGCACCACATCCTCTTGTACAACTGTTCGAAGAATTTATCTTCCAGAATCTGGCAGCAAGTTTTGGGAGTTCTTTTTTAATCCATCTCCTATCCTGAAAAGTCCATCTTGCAGAGATGGACTAAAAATGATCTTCCAAAACTTGCTGAGAGTCACTCTCAATCTGTCTATAAAGCCTATAAAAACCAGTATTCATGTATTTTACTTCACTTCATTATGTGATTCTTATTAAGTGGGGGTCATTTTTTAGTATTCTTTACCTAACCTAAGTCTCTGAGATCCTGACACCTTGCACTTCTGGAGACTCCAGGTATAGGTTGCAGTTCTGGAAAATGGTGGTGCTGGAGACTAAAGGGTTTCTGATGGTTTCACACTTAATTCTTCGCCTTAATTCTTAATTATTTTGTGGCTAACGTGTCTTTTCTTCTCCACCTGTTTTTGTCTGACCCTGCTGACTCAATGAGCATTTCACTGTCCAATGGTCATCCCTTAACTTTGCAATTTCTAGTATTGCATTAGTGTTCTCGTGGGCATTTAATAATTTTTGACTTTTCAGTCTGAGTTGAATCTCTTTTTTGGCTCATTTTATCTGTGAAAGAAAACGTACCTAATAATTATGCACACCTGAATATAAGGTGTTTTTCACTCCCAGCCTTCATGATCAATTATATATCACTTATAAATGATTAAATACAAATTTAATAGTAGTTATTAAGATTGATGTTGTTTGGAATTGGTAAAATGTGCTTGGAAAAAAAATATGATCAGAAAATAATTCTGCACACGGTGTATTTTAAAATGTAATTTGTTCCTGTCATGGCAAAGCTGAATTTCCAGCAGCCATTATTCCTGTCTTCAGTGTCACATGATCCTCCAGTAATCATTCTAATATGCTGATTTTGTTTTTAAGAAATATTTCTTATTATTATCAAAACTGAAAACATTTATGTTGCTTAATATTTTTCTGGAAACTGTGGTATATTTTTCATATTATAAAGTTTAGAAACAGCATTTTTTTTTAAAAATAGAAATCTTTTGTACATTATAAATGTTTTTACCTTGATATTAATTATTTGGTATTAATTTATTTCAAATAATAATGAAAAATCCTACAGATGCCAAACATTTGAACAGTAGTGTATTTTATAATAATTCTTTTTATAGAATATTTTAATAATTCTAATAATTATTATAAAATTTATTTATTTATTTTAATAGCCAATAGTCTTTAGTTACATAACAGACATGAAAGATGATTTACTACTTACTAGTCAGTTGTGTTAATGGGAGGGGCATTATCAATTTAATCAGCTCAATAGCTGGTCAAGCATGATGCTAGCAATCTCAAGATCATGCCAAGGTCTTCCATACAATGAAGCAGCGGGTATCTTTATCAGTTGGCTCTTTTGGCAATTTCAAATGTAAGGTCCTAGGCTTGTGTGGGACAGCCCTGCTCATGGGTGAATGGAATGTGCTGCAGACTCAAGCTCTGGCTTGGTTTTTTGTTAACGTTCTTGGAGACATTCATAGAGTGCCGAGGGGAGACGGCCAAGCAGAGGCTGGCGGGATTGCATTCCATCATATTTATAATTCATGCTGGGTTCCCTCCGCTGTGTCCAAACACTGCTTTACCAGCCCCTCTGCCAGAGATCATAAAGAACATCTCATGAAATGCCCTTACTCGTATCTGAAGGAGAAGAGAAAGATT
Organism: Ctenopharyngodon idella; assembly: GCF_019924925.1. NCBI lineage: Eukaryota > Metazoa > Chordata > Actinopteri > Cypriniformes > Xenocyprididae > Ctenopharyngodon > Ctenopharyngodon idella. The sequence goes on along the minus strand of NC_067224.1, from coordinate 13,896,844 downwards.
CCAGGTGGGGAGAAGAAAAGAAGGCTGAATGTAAGGATGATGGACTTTCTGAGAAACATAATTCAAGATGTTTTGTTATTTGTGGAAAAAAGTGCCATAGATCACTCGGGTACAGACTACGCTTGTCGCATCAGATAAATCCCAGGAATTTATCACGAGGAACAAATTTTATTGGCTCCTGTCTAGTTGAGGGAATGCACTGTTTTCCAGCCTTGACATTAAGGTAATGAGTGTGACCAGGAATGGTAAAAATGTTAGTGGTTTTATGACTGGAGTGTCAGTTGGTGTCTCGGCATCAACAAACGTGAATGCTCTGCCTAATATGCAGTGCAGGTGGCTGAACCGTGGCCTAGTCTGAGATGCTGTTTTCTTTATCACAGAAACAACCAAAGGCTCCTTCAGAAGAACAAACTGAGCGCTGCTGACATGTACCGGTGGAAGTTGTCCTCACAGGAGCCTTGCAGTATGACATGCTCAATAGGTAATCAAGGCATTATAACTTAGTCCCGGTGGCCACAAGTATCCACACATAAGCATTCCTGATGATCCTGATGTTTGTTTATGTTCGGAGGTTTGTTTTATACAATGCTCTTTCTCAAATAGGTGTGTCGAAATCACTTGCCATGTGTGTGCGGTATGATGGCATTGAGGTGGATGATGTTTATTGTGATGCTTTGACTCGACCAGAGCCAGTTCATGATTTCTGCATTGGCAGAGAATGCCAGCCCAGGTGCGCATGCTGCAATTGTCACAGAAATGCAGGGGGAACGTACGGAGCACCGCACATGACATGCATCAAAAACAATACATTTTGTTACTAATTAAAGGGATAGTTCAACCAAAAATGAAAATTCTGTCATCATTCATTCACCCTTATGTCATTCCAAATCCATAAGACGTTGGTAAATCTACGAAACACAAATTAAGATTTAATGAAACCTGAGAGGTCTCTGTCCATTGAAAGTCCAGGTAACGAAAAAGGTCATAAAGGCATCATAAAATTAATCCGTATGAAACAAGCTGTTTAATTCAAAGTTTTGTGAAGAGATTCAATCACTTTCTATGATGAACAGATTTAATTTAGTCTTTAATTTACATCTAAGTAATGATTGACACATACATAGAGCACATCACATATGGTAAACACGGAAGCTCAAACGTGCATGTGTGATGCCCAAGAATCAATGAGATTTGTTCCAGAGTGACACACACGTGATACACACACGTTTGCCATATGTGATGCACTCTATGTATGTATTTTTACATGTAATGGATTATATGTATGGATTTATTTTATGGTGCCTTTATTAGCTTTATGGATCTTGTAAGTTTTGGTTACCCAGACTTTCAAAGAAGGGACAGAAACCTCTCAGGTTTCATTAAAAAATATCTTAATTTGTGTTTCACAGATTAACCAAAGTCTTATGGGTTTGGAACAACATGAAGGTGTGTGAAGGATGACAGAATTAAGAATTAAGAAAGCCATATACACCTAGGATGGCTTGAGGGTGAATAAAGCTTGGGGTAATTTTCATTTGAAAGTCAACTAATCCTTTAATTTGTGTTCACAATATCTTGTCTTTTTTTTCCCCTCACTTCATGTGCAATGTAGCAAAGACAAGAAAAGGAAAAAAAAAACAAAAAAATGAAAAAAATGAAAAATTCCCAAAAATGAAAATTCTGTCATCATTTACTCACCCTTATGTCATACTAATTGCAATTTTATTATGTCTCATAAAAAGTGTTACTTGACACAAAACTCTTACTGTGCGTTTTATGTCTAGATGGGAGGCAAGCAGCTGGAGTGAGTGTTCTCGGACCTGTGGAGAAGGTTTCCAGTTTCGCCTTGTGCGTTGCTGGAAGATGCTGGCTCCCGGCCTAGACAGCTCAGTGTACAGTGACCTCTGTACAGAGGCACAGCTAGAGCGCCCCCCAGAGCGCCGGTCCTGTAAAAGCCCTACTTGTGGCCCTCAGTGGGAAGTAGCTGAGTGGTCTGAGGTAGGTTAAGAGCTCTTTTACTTAATCCTCCATTATAACCTCCATACACTGTAAATAAATGAATAAGTAAATAAATTATTCAGTATTTTTGTCTTGGCCAGTAAAAATTTCTAAAAATCATTTAAACAAGATCAATTTATATGAATAGCAAACTGAAAACTGAAATGTTTGGACAATGTCAATGTTATCAAACTAGAATACCAAAGAGAGCCTTGTTTTGTTTGTTTTGCAGTGCCCAGCTAAATGCGGTCGCAAGAGTCTGGTTACTCGAGAGGTCAGATGCTCGGATGAGATTCATGCATGTGATGAGACAACTCGCCCAGCATCTACCAAAAACTGCACTGGCCCTCCCTGTGAGCGCCAGTGGACAGTGTCTGAGTGGGGACCGGTGAGACACTGTCAAGAGTTGAAATGCACACACATTATGTTTGACAGTTTAAAAAATGATTTAAAACTGTGTTTTAATCAAGCACATTAATGAAACAGATTGTGATGCCACGTTTCCACCATTATTAACATTGTAAATCTAGCAAAGTTTTTTATATATTCATTTTTTAAAATTATGTACATTTATAACACTGTACTTTGTGTTTTATTACCTTGGCATCAAACTACTGTTGTGTTTCTAATACAGTGACAGCAAATTTGACATCTTTCCTTCTTCTGACCACCTCTCAATATTTTTTTCCTATTTTGGAAGGTCATAGAAATGCTATTGTGGAATTTTTATTTTGCTATTGAGACAAATGATAATGCAAAAATTAGATTTGTTGTAGTTTCTGTTCCCCGTTATAGAATTTACCCAACTATGATGAAATGTGAAATATGAAAAGGGTCCATAAAGTAACAAGGGGCATTCAAACTGACATTGATTTGAAGCAGTACAGTGACAAGAACTCATTCATTTTCTAGAGAGTTGGCGATTTGAGGTGATGAGCGACAGCAACTGCTGGCGATATGAGAAAGTTGAGCAGAGTTTAACTTTATGCTAATTAACAGTGATGCGAGTGGAGCTTACACCATCCAAATCATGAATCTCATTGGTCCAAAATCCTTCTCAACATAACTTAAAGGGATAGTTCAAATTTTGTCATCATTTACAAACCTTCATGTCATTTCAAACCCATTTTTATTTCTTCTGCGGAACTCCAAAGGAAGATAATTTGAAGAATTTTGGAAAGCAATCAACATTGAAGCCAATTGTACTTCCATCGTATGGGGAAAAAAAAAAAAGAAAAGAAAAGAAAAAAAAAGAAGATATTTTTCTCCAAATAATAAAATGATTAGAATGACATGAGGGTGAGTAAATGATGACAGAAATTTTATTTTTGTGTGAACTATCCCTTTAAATGTGATTTGATTGGATGCGATTGCAAGACATTTAATGTTTCAAATTTTAAAAATGTTCATATTTCATTTTTACTCAGTGTTCAGGCATCTGTGGGCATGGAAAAACGGTGCGGCATGTGTACTGCAAAACACCAGAGGGACGAGTGGTACCTGAGTCTCAATGCTCACCTGAAAACAAACCTTTGGCCATTCACCCCTGTGGAGACAATGAATGCCCTCAACATTGGCTGGCTCAAGACTGGGAGAGGGTGAGGATTTATGCTTTTGCTGTGGAAAAAAATTATGTTTTAATATTTCTCCGGTAATCATTGTCTTCTTGCTTCCAGTGCAACACAACATGCGGGCGTGGTATGAAGAGAAGGACAGTGCTGTGTGTTGGAATCACAGGTGGAAAGGTCCAGATCCATGATGATGAGGAGTGTGACAGCAGTAAGCAACCAGTAGATGAGGACACCTGCTTTGAAAGGCCTTGCTTCAAGTGGTACACAACACCATGGTCTGAGGTGAAACAATTAAAAGTGTATTCAATTTATGATGGCAGATTGAAACACTAGCAAATACAACTAGTATCAGATTGCTAGAAAATAGAACAGCTGGCCATGTAGGCATTTACAGTAAGCTAAGTGAGTTACCTTTCAAGGGAACTCAACGCTGCATCACAATGCTGACGGTATGGGAACGCTTCTGCGTGACTGCGTCTGAAGTACGTGTAAATTGTGAAATCCCTCCAATCTCATTGGCGAAACGTTGTCAGCTTCTGTGCTTTCAGTAATCTCTCCGTGTCATGAGATTGGAGTGATTCCACATGGGCTTCAGGTGCAATCACGCAGAAGCATTCCCATAGCATCAACATTCTGACACAGCGTTCTGACACAAGACGTTTACTAGGTTTTAAGATAGCGACTTTCTCTTCAAGTCTCTCTTCTCCAGTGAATGCTCCCAAGTTTGAGTGTAATTCCCTGTTCTTTTCTCTTGCTTGTACTCAACTGTTTCTCAGTGCACCAAGACTTGCGGTGTTGGTGTGCGAATGAGAGATGTTAAGTGTTACCAGGGAAGAGAGCTTGTTCGTGGATGTGACCCTTTGACCAAACCTGTTAACAAACAGACCTGTGCACTCCAGCCCTGCCCCACCGAACCTCCAGGTATGCCTTAACGAAACAGTTCATGCTAAATTTCTCATTGTTCATTGTTAATCTTGATACTGTTATTTTTCCAGTTAAATATTTATCTATATTGAATATGGGGTCAAAAGTGACAATTATAATGTAACAAAAGATTTCTATTTCAAATAAATTCTTTCTATTTAAATGCATCACAGTGTCCACAAAAATATTAAGCAGCATGACTGTTTACAACTTTGATAATAAATGTTTCTTGAGCTCAAAATCAGCATATTAGAATGATTACTGGAGGATCATGTGACACTGAAGACTGGAGTAATGATGCTGAAAATTCAGCTTTGCCATCACAGGAATAAATTACATTTTAAAATATATTAAAATAGAATATAAATATATTACATTTTAATATATACTTTGTAAGGCCCGCCCAGTCAGCCCAACAATGGTTTCCAATAGAGCGGGTGAAGGTTTTCTGCGTGTTCTGTCTTTTTCAGTGTGGCAAAGTAGTTTAATTTCAATTTGCTTTTATCTGACTCCATTTTATCACGACCTCGAATTTAGTTGATTAGTTTAGCTACACATTTGATTATTCTATTTAAATCTTAAATGGAAGACACTTAGCATTACGGGTTGATCTGACTACAAATCGTGCCCAGAGCCCTTTGCAGCATTTCCTTAAATACCAGATCAAAACAGAAACCTCCCCCAAAGGAGACATGAGTTAACAATGGGAATTTGCATTAATCAAGACCCCAGATCTGGGTAGTTTACACCTGAGGACAGAAGACAATTCGCATGAAAGACCCTGTGAAGAGAGCACACCCACCAGAGTAAGCAAAGTATCTCTAAACTCTAACCTAAGTTAGTTAGTTAGTTAGTAAACCTAAGTTTTTAAGAGTTTAGAGACAGTGAGGGGTGATCTCAATGTGATTACGTTTCAGATGGGAATGCTAAATTTGCAAGAGAGAGTTCAAATGTTGATTTCCAGAAAAGTCTCTGCTTTCTCACAGACACAGAGTAGTCCTTCTCTAAGCCAGACGACTCGGCATCTTCCAGTTTTTCCAGTCTTACAATATTAAAATAGAATATATAGTTAAATATATATAAAATATATAATTGGTGTAATATGTCATCAATGTGCCGTTTTTGCAATTGATTATATTTATAATGTTATGCAGGTTTGGAATGACATGAAGGTGATAAATGATGACAGAACTAATCCTTAAATATGCACTTAAATAATAGCCAAAACATTTTAATAGCCAAAAATGTGCTATAGGTCCAAAGAAATCATAAATAACATGCATTGTAACTGCTTTATTGCTTCTCCAGATGAAAACTGCCAGGATCGTCCCACCACCAACTGCTCGCTGGCTCTGAAGGTGAATTTGTGCAGTCACTGGTATTACAGCAAGGCCTGTTGCCATTCTTGCCGTAATCTTCGAGCTTCCTAGCTACTCTCCAGCGCTCAGGTTTTTATCTGTTCATGTCATCTGCATTGTGCTTTTTTGAGGATTGCAGCAAGGGAACTTAGAATCAGTATTTGGTTATAGCTTAATCTAGCTCCATAAAAACTTCATTACTGCCAGTATTACAAAATGATACCTACTTAATGACAATGTCCTGTGTTTGTGGGATACAGTAAGGAAATATTAAATTATTTGATTAATGCTCAGAGGATTATATTGCATGTCATAAAAGTATTTATTATTCGTCAGGTTTTATTGGACATTTATTTTCTGGCAGTGGCAGAGGTCGATACTGAATGTTACCTCTGGCTGAAGATGGCTGATTTAGTACTGTACATCCAAACACAGGCTGACCCTCAAGCCACTGCTGGCTCCTACGCTCTACTGTCTACTTTTATCCAGTTTAACTATTGCTAGACCTAGGCTTATGTTAATTTATTGGTTACAGCAGTAGTTTTATTGGGTTCTCTCATATGTATGTATCCGATTAATTCATTTTTGTATCATTTGATTTGAATTGACAATGGATTTAACAGAACTTGACATAGCCAAGTCATTTTATCCTTGTCATTGAGTGAGTCCTGACACTTGAACGTGCTATAGTTGAAAATGTATCTGATTCATATATTGTTTCATTAAGACACAATAAACCTCATATATTGTATACTACCTTACCTCAAGTACAAAAGACAATCAAATGTTAGTCATTTGACTTTCTTATAGAAAAGCAGTTGTGTACCTCTCCGAATATTAAATAATAAATATTATACTCCAAGGAAATGCTGTTTTTTTGTTATTTTTAATGTAGGTTTTAAAATAATAGAATTATTTATAGAATAATCTATTGTTTCTGTTTTAATTTTAGGTAAATCTTATGTAATTTTGTTGTGTTTTTTGTCATTTTTTCTTTTAAAATACATTTTAGTTGTATTAAGTTATATATATATATATATATATATATATATATATATATATATATATATATATATATATATAATTTCAGTTTTATTTATTTCAAGTAATGATTTTTTATGGTTTTAGTTTTAGTTAACAAAATAACCTTGGTGTAAAAACTAAGTTGATTAAGAATACAAAACATTTCAACATTTTTGGGGAGTCAAAAACAGTAGTAATTCATTAAAATACATCTGCAAAAATGCTGTCATACATAACACAAAACACACACACACTTTTTCTCGTTTAATGTTTTTAATTTACCAAAGTATGGATAGACCCTTTTTTTCTGCACAAGAACTGATGCCTCCTGCTGGCCAACAATGTGCAGTTAAATGTGTTCATCACATCATGAGAGCTCAAAAACTGCTCATTAAACCCTCACACAACTACTGTTAATATTAACAAATCTTGCATTTATTAACAAATAAAAAGTTAAAAGACAACAACAGATCATTATTCTGGTGACTTCAGAGTTCTTTTGGATCAAAATCAATGCAAAGTGAGTGGCACTACACACAAAGATGAGATTGCAGACAATTATAAAGTCAGTCAATTAAATGTATTACACAAACAGACACACAAATTCACAATCCTACATGTAAAACTATGACCGCAGGTGATATCATCATTTCACAACTTAAATATACTGTACATCCTCACCATTTTCAGTTTAATCATACCAAATCACACCAACCTAATATATCTTTTGATCGTATATTTCGTTACAGCAGTAAATATCCGTGATAGACAAAATGTGAAACAATATCAAAGATATCAAAATTTTACTCTCCAGTTCTCATGCCAATAAAAAGCCCTATTAGTTACATATGAAGAGTGAACGTATGAATAATAAAGCAAATGCTTTTATTACACAGTCTAAGAAAATTCTGTAAAAATAGGACACAATGTACTGTGTTAATAGGAGGGAATTTTCTGTATTTATTTTTCACAGGTGTTTTACCCACATTTTGAATTACGCATCGCTTTGTATTGTGTTTTACACTCTTAGAAAAAAAGGTTCAGTGGGGTTCTATATAGAACCCTAGGGTTCTGTTAAAGAATTCTTTATACCAAAAAGGTTCTCGCCTAACAGAACCCTTTAAAGGGTTAGTTCACCCAAAAATGAAAATTCTGTCATTAATTACTCACCCTCATGTCGTTCCACACCCGTAAGACCTTCGTTCATCTTCGGAACACAAATTAAGATATTTTTCATAAAATCCGATGGCTCAGTGAGGCCTGCATTGACAGCAAGATAATTAACACTTTCAATGCCCAGAAAGCTACTAAAGACATATTTAAAACAGTTCATGTGACTACAGTGGTTCAACCTTAATGTTATGAAGCGACAAGAATACTTTTTGTGCGCCAAAAAAAAAAACTAAATAATGACTTTATTCAACAATATCTAGTGATGGGTGATTTCAAAACACTGCTTCATGAAGCTTCGAAGCTTTACGAATCTTTTATTTCAAATCAGTGGTTCAGAGCGTGTATCAAACAGCCAAAGCTTTGAAACTTCATGAAGCAGTGTTTTGAAATCGCCCATCACAAGATATTGTTGAATAAAGTCATTATTTTGTTTTTTTGGCGCACAAAAAGTATTCTTATCACATGAACTGTTTTAAATACGTCTTTAGTAGCTTTCTGGGCATTGAAAGTGTTAATTGTCTTGCTGGCAATAGAGGCCTCACTGAGCCATCGAATTTTATGAAATAAAACCTATAAGGTTCTATATAAGGTTCTATATCTTTTCTTATATGGGTTAAAGGAAATGTCAGTAAACTTAACAGATAATGTCCTTGCAGATAATTGCCTTTTCCGTTTTTTCAATCAATCAATAAAATCAACCAACCAACTAATCAATCAATCAATCAGTCAATCAAAAGTAGATATATTGGATCTAATGAAATAAAATGAATAAAATTGAGCACTGGGTACAGAAAGCAGCATTACAAATGTGAAACACACAATATTTCAGGTGAATACGAGGTGCTACACATCCGTGCTGACGCTGTGATGAGTCAGCACTTCCTGCATGGTGACGGAGCGGATGAGGTTGAGTTTGTGGAAGCTGGGCGTATCCATTGGCAGGTCTAATTCCTCCTGCTGCAGAGTCCTGTAGCTGATCCTGCCACCTCCATTGCGCAGCCCCTCCTGTGGACTCACGTACAGTGGCAGATAGCCCGAGCAGGAGGGGCAGAAAGTGTATGAGCGGGGCGGCCTGTAGGGTATGCGTGGGGTGTACTGAGGATAACTGACTGGTCCATTGGGCTCAAAAGGCTCTGCAGTCATTAGCAGCTGATTGGAGGACGCGTATTCGGGGAAATGTTGAAGACTCAGTGGACTCTCAGGTGGACTCGGTTGGCGCGGTGGACTTGGCGATGCCTTGGCAACGTCAGCCTCCTCCTCCCCCTCCTCCGACTCTTCTCTTTTACAGCAGTAATACTAATGGGCAGAGTGAGATGTCACACTCAGTATGTAAGAGAAGAGGGCGGTACTTATGAGACAAGCAGTAGAGGAGGATTACCTGCAGCCTACAGTAACACAAAACTGTGACAATAGTTAGCAAGATGACTGCTGCTAAAATTCCACCTGTGATGACCACTGTGCCGGCTGTCATTCGAAATCCTCTCCATCAACAAACTGGGCATGCCATAAAGACAAAAAACAGAGACACAAAGAAAATTGATGTTTTGGATGCAAAAAATACTGCCTTGCATATTGCAAAGACTGACATATATACAGTACATATCCTTGATAAGCTACCTGACATGTTTATACAGGATTAGTGGTCGACTGATATGGATTTTTTTATGGTCAAAACACACTACCTTTCAAAAGTTTGGGGTCCATGTGACTTTTTTAAAAAGAAAATAATACTTTTATTTAGCAAAAGATTTCTGATTTAAATAAATCTTCTTTAAAAAAAAAAAATCAGGAGAAAATGTATCATGGTTTCCTAAAAAATATTAAGCAGCACAACTGATTTCATCAGTGAAAATAGTAAGAAATGTTTACTGAGCAGCAAATTAGCATATTAGAATGATTTCTGAAGGATCATGTCACTGAAGACTCAAGTAATTGCTGCAGAAAATACAGCTTTGCCACCACAGGGATTAATTACATTTTAAAATATATTAAAATAGAAAACAGTTGTTTTAAACTGCAATAATATTTCACAATATTGCTGTTTTTACTGTATTTTTATTATATATATATATATATATATATATATATATATATTCACTAACAAATTATCTTACAATCTTACAGTGGTCAAATATCGGCACATATTGGTCTAGTACTACTCATGAATCTAAAGCATACTCTCAATTAAATCATAGCTATTGTTGAAATTACACGTACATCTGATGCCTATTTCATGCTCTTTGATTATGAATTCAGTAATTATGGAAAATATCCAAACACATGCTACAGCAGTGGAATAATAAACTGATCGATGAAGCATTAAATGATTTTTCCCAAAATAGCACATTTGCACATTTTCAACAGTATGTCTAAGGAACGACAGCATGTAATAGACCAAAGACATTTACAAAGCTCAGGTTATTTAGTCATAATTAGAACACAAATTAATCAGTCAGTGTTGTTTACTGTTACAAATAATCCTGTCTCTGTCTATGTGAAATGCAAATGAAGGTGCAACTAGACACAAGTGAATCAGAAAGGGCCCCTCAATAAGACTTTTAGATTTGATGTCAGTATTTGGACTCACCTCAGGCCAGAGACTCATTCAAGCCCAAATAAACTAGTCACCCATTTGCACAAATCACTGGCAAAGCTTTATATAACCAAATCTAAAGGTCATCATCAGTTAACAACCAACAACACACGATGTCTAAGGTAATTTAGAAATATTTAACTTTTACTGTAACACCATTAACGCGAAAATCTGTTCCTCAGGTCTGACAACAAATAAAGCTGTATGAATTTTGCGCAACAACCCTAGCCTATAGCCATAATTAATAGTCAGAATTAAAGAAATACAGTGACAACTTTATCCAAAGTACAATAATGTATGAACTCAATTCATTTATCATTTTAAAGTAGCCCATTAAATGTGAACTAAATACCATATCCTGTAAATAAACAATCTCTTGATTTTCTGATCGATTACTGTGAGGATAATCATACAAGCGACCCATAATGAGAATATTACTAACATAGGCTACTAATTATTACATTTTTAAAATATAAATGTCATATAAATACAACTTAAACTGCATTAACTCAGAAGATGTATTGTATACTCACATTATGGTATCTACAGAACATATGGCACTTGTCCAACGCATCCGGCGAATTTACCCACAAACTGCCCACAAAATCGCTTTTACGAGGTCACATCTCCAGACGGAATGAACTTTCTATAATAAATAGATCAGACAAAAGATCACTGAACATAGTCGTTGACTTTATGAGCACTGAGAGCTGTGAGGAGATGAGCGTCCGCTGGAGTCACGTCCCACATCTCAGTGTGTGTCAACCTCTCCCCACTGATCACACGATCATTCACTCATAGGCTATAGTTGAAGCCAAGTCGGCGTTTTCACTGATACTGACTAAATCGTTATTTAAAGTACGTATTTTGTAGGCCTATATGGTAAATATCGCTTGCAGTGGTGGCAATTCTAAATATGAATTTGGACTTTCATCTAACAGCGGCAGACTGAGAATAATAGGCTCTTGGTCTAAAGATACTACCTGTTCTGCTAGTTTTGAAAGAGAATGTGTATGGCATCTCATAAGATCTAAGTGTTATTCTTGTGATTCTAGCAAAATGCTCCTCAAGTTGTCTTCCAGATGCAAAGTGTGAAAAATGTAGATGACAGTTTATTATTTTTTCATTAATATTTTTAAGTTGCAAGTGACCTAATTTTTTGGCAAAATGTGCAGTTCTTGTACTTCCTCTTTCTTTCTGACAAACACACACTCACACATTCAAACATTCACTGACTTTTAGTCCCACTTTAAACTCTTTCCTGCCGCTGACTTTCCTCCTGTTGGACCACTTTGAGTGCTGCTAAGAGGAGATAGTTGGAGAGTGAAGAAAACCATATTTTAGTATATGAATTATTCAGCCTTCAAATATTAAAGGAGGCTGAGATTCCAGTGTATTGTACGGACATGGTCATGATAAATTCATAAGTAAAGATGCAGTGAATAAGGCAAGGTTATTTTTCTCTTTTCCCTCACTTCTTTTTCCTCTGTCAAAAGCTGCTCTCAGAATTCCCACTGGAGCATCCGTGCCTTTCCATCCACTGGAATATTTGGAGTGAAAGGTTGGACAAAACTGATTGCATGAATATAAGTGTATAAGTTTGTATAGACACATGTATGTAAAGACACAGAAATGATATTGTTGCATGATGACAAATCAGTCTATGAAAAGACAAAACCTGATGATATTGTAAATTAGACAAAAATAATTAACAGATTGATCAGATGCATAATACATTGGTGATGCTGTCATTTTTTGTCACTGAACTCCATACTTTGGCTTAAAGGATTAGTTCACTTTCAAATGAAAATTACCCCAAGCTTTACTCACCCTCAAGCCATCCTAGGTGTATATGACTTTCTTCTTTTTGATGAACACATTTGGAGTTATATTAATAAATATCCTGACACATCCAAGCTTTATAATGGAAGTGAACAGGGGTCACAAGTATGAAGCTGAAGAAAGTGCCTCCATCCACTTCCATCCATACTCCACACGGCTCTGGGGGTTAATAAAGGCCTTCTGAAGTGAAGCGATGCATATCCATATTTAACAAGTTGTGAAGTAAAATATCTAGCTTCTGCCAGACGGGTTTTTGTGCGCCAAACCCCCTCCCCCAAAATAACGACTTTATTCAACAATATCTAGTGATGGACGATTTCAAAACACTGCTTCATGAAGCTTCGAAGCTTTACGAATCTTTTGTTTTGATTCAGTGGTTCGGAGTGCGTATCAAATTGCTAAAGTCACTGCCCCCCAGTGGTGAACCATTGAAATTTCGAAACACTTATCACGTAACAAAGCCTCGTTTACTGAAATCACGTGACTTTTGCGCTCCGAATCCCTGATTCGAAACAAAAGATTCGTAAAGCTTCATGAATCAATGTTTTGAAATCGCCCATCTCTAGATATTGTCATGTCATTATTTTGTTGTTTTTTTGGCACACAAAAAGTATTCTCGTCGCTTCATAACATTAAGTTTGAACCACTGTAGTCACATGAACTGTTTTAAATATGTCTTTAGTAGCTTTCTTGGCATTGAAAGTGTTAACTGTCCTGCTGGCTATGCAGGCCTCACTGAGCCATCGGATTTTATGAAAAATGTCTTAATTTGTGTTCCGAAGAACGAAGGTCTTACGGGTGTAGAACGACATGAGGGTGAGTAATAAATGACAGAATTTTCATTTTTGGGTGAACTAACCTTTTAACTGACGTGATGCCAGTTCTGTTTTTTTTTTTTTTCGTAAGCTGAATACGGAAGGTGATCTGGTGGAAGCTAGATATTTTACTTTATATATGTTATATTTATATATTATTACTAAATATATGGATTTTTTTTTTTTTACATAAACGCTTCGCTTCAGAAGGACTTTTAATATTTTATTTTGTCAGTTTCTCAGTCTCAATGCTGTCAAATGCTTGTTCTTCAATACATGACAAGTTGATTTAATTAACTGTAGTCATATGAGCCAGAGGGAGGCTCATATGGCTAGAGTTAAATAAATCAGCTTGTCATACTGACCAAACAGCTCAGAGGAACACACAGTCAGAATGTGACTCAAGTTACATGAAACATGTGGAGAGATGCAGTGAGATAATGATGCTGTTGAAAAATCTATTCTCTCTATATAGGTTTGTCAAGGGCTTCATATAGGAAACCAGTGGTTAATACATTTCAGCCATGTGAACAAAAACAGACAGTGAAGATAGAGTATTCTGTATTTAGATATATTCAGAGAACCTATTCTGTCATGTGCATAACAGCTGTGTGATTGTAAGTATGTGGCATTTTTCTAATTCTTGACATTATTTTCATTGTCGTTAATAAAATGCTGACATCATCTTTGAGATGGAAAAAGGAGAAAAAAAACATTGTAAGGATCTGTGTTTGATGACTGAAACATTTTATTAAATCATTTCATGCTTACTGAGCTTCAGGACATCCTTCAGGAAAAAAAAAAAAAGATAGCGAGAGAATTTTGAAACATGATGTGCTTTCTTGGAAAAACTGAGCGATGTCATTTGCTCTGGCAGCTGAGCAAATTCTGTGGGACGGGGATTATGCGGTCCACTCATTTTGACTGCCCCACAAGAACACAAATGGACAGAGAAAGGTATTTTTGCAGCTTCACTATGCAAATGTGTTAGAAGACAAAGTGCATGTATATTTGATGAGGAACAAGGCAGGCTTGTCAGTTTTCTGTGTGAGAGACAGAGCTTGAAGTGCACTGAAGAAGAAGAAGCGACCTCCGGCCACACTGAAAGTAATACGCCATGTCTGCAGACAGACAGTTTTTAGAGTTGAGATTAAATCTGTTTATAATTCCAAAATTATTAGATTATGATTTAAAAATTGAGACTTATCATAATCTTAGGGCGACCCAATTGATACTGTGGGGTTGTAATAAATGGTAAGGTGTTATTTAGCACTGATTAAAGGCCATACAGAAGGGCCATTTAACTTCCGCCCTGGGCAGCAACGGTCCTGCAGAATTTACTTTCATCCTGAATCATCTTGAAATCTGCCTGTAACCCTGAAGACCATAACTAACTATTTCAGATGTATTTGAAGAGGGTTTAAGTTTAACTGAATTGAAATTTAATTTATGGTTTAAAAAAAAACCTGACAGTGGTAGTTGCAAAAATTTGACTGTAAACATACACTTATGTTTCAGGCATTACAGAATGTAATTTTGGTCCCTCTATATTTTACACTTTATGTTTTTCATAATCTTGCATTATTCACTGTAAAAAAAATCCTCATAAAATTTTACGGTAAAAAAACGGCAGCCGTGGTTGCCAGAACTTTACCGTAAAAAAATACGCTAGCAACATTTTAGGTTTTATGGTACAGCACTTAGGTTACTGTCTATTTTACAGTTCAAACCGTATAATTAAAAGGTTTATATTGTAATAATTACGGTTCATAACTGTTTATTTTACACACTGTAAAAAAAATCCATTAAATTTACGGTAAAAAACTGTATTTCATTAACTGATATAGTGTTAATTTACCAACCTATTGAAGTACTAATATCTGTTTTTTTTTACCTTTGTTATACACTGACAACCACCAAAAACAGCAGTGATGAGAGTTACATGATGAATCAAAGTTCATCACAAGCATCTTTTCCACAAGCTGAGAAGGACAATACTAATATATAGAAGGTGCACACAGTGTCATTCACACAAACACTAAACACCATCATGGTAACACACATGAAATGTTAAAAATGCAATAAACATTAATTTAACAACATTAGATGTAACATAAAACCCTAATGTACATAAATGATTAGAAAAAACTAAGAAACCGTTATTTCAACAAAAATACATTACATGTGAAGTGTCGCAGGGAATTGTGGGAATGTCAGTTTATGGTTTTTCACTGTAAATTATACAATGACTTATTTTTCACTTCCAAAAACTGTAAATTTAACGGCATTTTACTGTAAAATTACATTAATGTACCATTAGATCTATTACAGTTATACACCGTATATAGTACGGAAACTTTCTGTAAACCAATTAACTGTTTTCCACCATAGCATTTTTACAGTCTTTTACTGTTAAAATCACGGTCATTTTTTAAAGTGTTTGCAATTAATTATTATTATTATTATGTCCACCATTTAGAGATAAAATTACATTGTTTTGTCTAAAAACATTTTTACCATATGGTAAAGTAAATTACAGTTAATCACTTTACATTTTAATGTAGCAGTTTTGCATCAGTTTTTTCTGTTTTTTCTAATATTTTTAGTGACACTCAAATATTTTAACAACCAGATAACAATGCCCTGGAAACCACTGAACACCCAGGCAACATGGTGGTGATTTCTGCAAAATTGTCCTGTACAAAAAAAGGCAAAAAGCACAAAAAAAATATAAATTATTTAAAATAATTTTAGATAAAAAAAAATACATAATGTTCTTTGCTTTATCCGCCCGTAAATGTAACTTCTAAGTCTTCTAAACATTAGGAGACTGGAAACAGGTGCATTAGCCCATAGTACCTATAGCAGTGATACTGAGTTGTTCAGAAAGGAGAAGAGAGGAAAGAGGGTGATACTGAGCACACCTTTACCATTATTCCACATGAGGGACAATTTACTGAAGCATTTCATATCTGTAAGGAGCGTAAGAGCAATCTTTTATTTATTGCTTCAGAAATGCAGCAGGTATAGAATCATTTGCTGAAAAAGCACTCATGGCTTTCTATCTCATACTAGATCATCCATCAACCATAGTACTTCAAAGATCTGTTAACGCTCAGTATGTCAGGAGGAGTTTCTGTAAATGACATCCCGAATCAGATACTGTAAGTCTAGACCCATAACATATTATTATTATTATTATTATTATTAATATATCTAATATCAGAAGAAATAAATTTACATTGCTGTTTGTCAATTTGAATGCAGTTTAGTCATGTCAAGTGGTCAAGGAAAGGATAAAAGAGGACTGGAAGTTATGTTCTGAACTTTATGCTTCTTTAACTGAGCTCTTTTTGGGAAATGGGTTACAAGCTCCAGTATTTCTCTTTCTCTCTTCTGATTTGTGGACTCTTTATTCCCAGTGGCTTTTATGAGGCTTTCATGCACCCAAAAGGACACAAAAGCACCATAAAAGTTTCATTTAAAAAAATAGTTCATATGACTCCTGCCCTTCTTCTGCCATGATAGTTTTGTGTGAGGAACCACAATTTAAGTTATTCACTGAAAATCTGTCCTTGACACAGTTATGAGAGTTCATGACAGAAGTACTTGATTCATGAACAAAGCATTATTTTGAGTCGGATCTTTTCAATGAATTGTTTAGTCTGATTGAAAACAGTGACCACTACATGATCCAGCTTTTATGTTTCACAGAATAAGTCAGAAGGGTTTTGAACAACATGAGGTAAGAAATGATAGAATGGCAAAGCTTTCCCACACCTCTGCTAAAAAAAATTGATATATTTTATTCCATGATTTATGTCATTAATTAAATGTTAACATTTATCTTACTTCATTCCAGTGCTACATCAAGGAGTACAGGAGTGAAAGCACTTTACAAGCACTTTTTGAAACCTTGTGTTGTGCATGTAGCATAGCATAAAGCATAATAATACAAGATGTGAAATGCAGAAGATCAAGCAGTATAGTCTTTGCCTACCTTAAACCACACAGCATACTGTTACTGTTTCTTCTAAGCAAAAGACTCGGTTGAGAGTTCACATTTGAGTTCAGTATGTTATTCTGTGATATCGCACCCTGCTGTTCACATATATGCATTTTAGTTTAATAAAGTGTGCTTTTCAGGAAATGAAAATTTATTTATTTATTTATTAATAATTCAACACTGTGTTGGAATGGTTGATATTGTGGCTTTATATATGGTCACTTGCATGTGTCATCATATTATTAACAAATTTTCCAAAATCAAGCTCAGATGGAGTTATGAAGTTTTACTAGCGACTGTCGAAGTGTCGCTTATTAGAACGGCTGCATTTGAGGCAGTAGTGTTTATCTGAAGCAGTAAACGTATTATGTTTTCATCAACTTACAGGTTATAAATTTTATTGTATCTGTGTGGGCACTCAGTTTTTTCTATCATTTGGCCAAAATCTCTTGTTACAAAAGATGAAGTGCTGTGCACAGGCTAAGTAGACAGTATTGGCTATGACTCAATGCTAGACTAATATGAAATTAGATTTGTGCCAAATGTTTTGAATGTAACGTCTCTCAAAGAGCTCTAAAATACCTCTCTGTCTGAAAAGGCAAGTACTTTTTTTTTTCATTTCTTTTTTTTACAAGGGTTTTTAACTTAAAATACTGATTTAGTCTCTGATAAGGATGAGGATTGATGATTTATGATGATGATGATGGCATTAGCCTGTGCTGTTCATGAGAGCTTATCTCAACAATGTAATGTAGCAGTAGATGAAACAAAACTCCTACCTTTATCTCTAAAATGAAGAAGGAAGCCGCTTGCAGCTGCTTCAAATGCTGGTCCTTTCAAAAGAATGCTTATACTGACTGTATGTAAAGTAGATGAAAGTCACAATCATTCATGATCCAATTTGTTCCAGTTTGATGTATTTACGGTCAAAGAGTTAATGTCATCTAAAAGAACTTAGCCTGCATTTAGTGGCTATTCACTGGTGATTGCCACATGACTTCACACCAGATGATGGCGCCACTGTCCATGAATCCATATCTCCTATCACAACATCGGGATTCTTTGATGAACAGAAAGTAAAAAACAAACAAAACAAACAAACAAACAAACAAAACATGCATGTATTTAAAATAGAATTTTTTTGTTGTTGTTTTTTTGGAACAATGTAAAAGTCTACTGTCACTTATTAATTTAATGCATAATTGCTGAATAAAAGTATTCATTTAAAAATTTATTCATTCCTTACTGACCCTAAACTTTTGAAAAGTATGCAATTGTATTATATATCCTTATATATATATATATATATATATATACACACACACACACAGTATCTAACAGAAGTGAGTACACCCCTCACATTTTTGTAAATATTTTATTATATCTTTTCATGTGACAACACTGAAGAAATTACACTTTGCTACAATGTAAAATAGTGAGTGTACAGCTTGTATAACAGTGTAAATTTTCTGTCCCCTCAGAATAACTCAACACACAGCCATTAATGTCTAAACTGCTGGCCACAAAAGTGAGTACACCCCTAGGTGAAAATGTCCAAATTGGGCCCAAAGTGTCAATATTTTGTGTGGCCACCATTATTTTCCAGCACTGCCTTAACCCTCTTGGTCATGGAGTTCACCAGAGCTTCACAGGTTGCCACTGGAGTCCTCTTCCACTCCTCCATGACGACATCACAGAGCTGGTGGATGTTAGAGACCTTGCGCTCCTCCACCTTCCGTTTGAGGATGCCCCACAGATGCTCAATAGGGTTTAGATATCCTCAGCTTCTTTAGCAAGGCAGTGGTCATCTTGGAGGTGTGTTTGGTTTCGTTATCATGTTGGAATACTGCCCTGCGGCCCAGTCTCCGAAGGGAGGGGATCATGCTCTGCCTCAGTATGTCACAGTACATGTTAGCATTCATGGTTCCCT
This sequence comes from Ctenopharyngodon idella, assembly GCF_019924925.1. Classification (NCBI taxonomy): domain Eukaryota; kingdom Metazoa; phylum Chordata; class Actinopteri; order Cypriniformes; family Xenocyprididae; genus Ctenopharyngodon; species Ctenopharyngodon idella. The sequence continues at coordinate 13,877,611 of NC_067224.1, read as the reverse complement.
CAGTGAACTGTAGCTCCCCAGTGCCAGCAGCACTCATGCAGCCCCAGACCATGACACTCCCACCACCATGCTTGACTGTAGGCAAGACACACTTGTCTTTGTACTCCTCACCTGGTTGCCGCCACACACGCTTGACACCATCTGAATCAAATAAGTTCATCTTGTAGAGCAACAATTATTTTTTTTCAGATCCTCAGAGAGTTCTTTGCCATGAGGTGCCATGTTGAACTTCCAGTGACCAGTATGAGAGAGTGAGAGCGATAACACCAAATTTAACACACCTCCTCCCCATTCACACCTGAGACCTTGTAACACTAATGAGTCACATGACACCAGGGAGAGAAAATGACTAATTGGGCCCAATTTGGACATTTTCACTTAGGGGTGTACTCACTTTTGTGGTCAGCGGTTTAGACATTATTGGCTGTGTGTTGAGTTATTTTGAGGGGACAGCATATTTACACTGTTATACAAGCTGTACACTCACTACTTTACATTGTAGCAAAGTGTCATTTCTTCAGTGTTGTCACATGAAAAGATATAATAAAATATTTACAAAAATGTGAGGAGTGTACTCACTTCTGTGAGATACTGTATATATACTTTTGAAATACCAATATATTTCCCTAAATATCTATAGGGTATAAATATCACTTTGTGTCATTGCATTGTTGGAAGAAAAGTGTCAAACACCAACTTCTAACTCAATACATCAAAGAAGATGATGTAAACTCTTTGAGCCAGAGAGACATGCATTACCATTAAGAGCAATATGGAGCACTAGTGAGGATCTGTCCCAACCTGCCCTAAGCCCCCCGCAGCCTTAACTCAGCTAGCATGTAAGAACAGGTCTCAAGGCCTGCCTGAGGTGAGAAATAGAGGGTGCTCGAGGGACTCCTCCCTCATCTCTTGCCATACGGCGTATCTGTTATTACTATGCGTCCTGGCAGGCAACTCATATCTTAACAGTTGATCATTCGCACTATCCCATCCACCCATCCCCTTATGCAAACACATGCAAACTACCAGCAGACTCCATCTGCAGTAAATTATAACTGTCCCTGAAGGGTAAATCTATTTCCTCAGTGATTTTGGACTGTTTTGGACCCTTTCTTGCTGATCAGAATGGAGTTTTGTCTGCAGAAATGAACCCAAATACAATTGTTATGACTCTGATGTAGTACAAACACAAGTATAAGTGATAATGACTGTGAAGTTAGCACCTCTAGGATTTGCTTGTGTTGTGTGAGGTAAATATTGACTTAAAGGACTGAATGGCTTGTCCTGCTCCTGGACACCACTCTTCCTCTGTGTGTGTCATTTTGGCTGAGATAAGAGTGAACAGATCAGTAAATATACCAGCAGACCATGTGGTCTCATCCAGATGTCTGTAAAACCCCCATTTTACCATCACACTAACTGAGCACACAATGTACTGTAAATCAACATAAATATGGAAATTGTATTGCAAAAACCTCTATTCTCAATCAGTATCTTGCCTTATTAAAATAACCAAAAACCTTAAAGCAATAGTTTAAAAGGCCACTAAGGGCTTATACAACGTGCTTTCCTACAAATTATATTATAGGCTAAAAGTTATAAAAGAAGAAATCAAAAGAAAATAAGTGTCTTTGTTGACTTTTAAAAAGGAGAAAAATAAAAAGCCCATAATACTTTCCCACAAATCAAGATTTAGATTTAGATATCAAATAATTACAATTGTATATCATAATGAAACAATAAAAGAAGAAACTAAATAAAAAATAAAAATGTATATATCCATATCTGTGTATAGTAGAACTGCACTCACAAAGAATCATTAAAAGATTGCAATCTTAATTCAAACATCCACGCGATCTTATTCCTAAATGATTATGATTCGCCTGCATCTATTAAACTTTTGTCAAAATCACACCAGAACATTCAAACAGTCTTTGATTAAAACCTGTGTTCATGCTGCCGCTGATCCAGAGAAAGCAGTATATCATGTATAGGTATGAAAAAGCTTCACAAACAGTCTTTTCAACATCACAGTATGGTTATTTCTGTTACAAATATTCAAATTATCATAGAAGTACTGGGATAAAAATGTATAGTTTAGATATAAACAAGTCATCATGGCAACTACGGTAGAGATAAAAATAGAGAAAATCACCTTTCGAAAGTAACTTGGCGCTTCAAATAACAATTGTATCGATCACTTAGTTACACCAGTAGGTGGCGACAAGTGACTGTAAAAATTGATTTGTCATTGAATCATTCATTCAAAAGAGATTCAAAAACACTGTCTATGCAGTAGGAAGGTGGAGCCTGACAGAGCTAAAGGGGTGGAAGGACGAGGCACAGCCAAAGGCCTGGAAGTCTGTGGTGTAGGCAGAGTGATGACTGACCAAAGTGAAGCCGGAGGGACGAGGGAGCCATAAGGATGATGGTCTCAGGTGGAGCTGAGGGGACGAGGAGCCAAGGTGGAGACAACTTGTCGATGGACCGAGGCGGAGTTACGGGCTCGGCGGCCTGAGGCAGAGTCAGGTGATCCAATGCCAAGATGAAGCTGGAGACCAGAAGACCCAAGGCGGATCCATGCAGCAGAGTGGTACAAGCAGAGGAGGAGCCGAGGAACTGAAGGGGGCCAGCGGAGGCGGGAGTGAAGAACTGGCTGTCGTAGGTAGAGGAGGCAGAAGAGGGAGGCTGGTGGGGCTGGTGGATCAGCAATGAGAGACTTGGAGCTGGGCAGGACCAGCAGAGACGCAGGAGACTTGGAGGTGGGCAAGACCAGCCGCGACGGGAGGCTTTTAGAGAATAACCTCTTCTATTAATTTTAAGGTTTTATAGGTAGAGGACGAAGGTGAGGGAGGCTGGTGGGACAATCAGCGACGAAGGAGACTTGGAGCTGGACTGGACCATTGGCGATGCAGGACGCATGAGATTTAGAGCTGGGCAGGACCGGCTGTGGTGGGAGGCTTTGGGGAATAACCTCTTCTACTTCCTCATTAAACAGTACAGAGGCCAGGTACAGCTCACCCTTAGTGGTGAGAGTATGGGTGGGGCTCCAATCCATCCCCTGATACTCCACGAGGACACCCACAGGAACGGATGATGTTGCCTGCTCACATTCCTGGTCAGACTTTCCGTTGGGCTCAGGCTTCAGGACAATGATTGGTTCAGGTGTCGGCTCTGACACTGGCATCAAGGTGGGCTCAGGCTGTCTGCATTAGTTGGTGGCTGGCTGGGCTCTGGATCTGGAGTGGGGCTGGTGACGCCTTTTTCTGCAGTGCAGACAGTGAATGAAGATCCACAATTCACCATCACCCACTCCAGATTTGTGGTGAAATTTTACTGAGGACCTACTCGCTGATCAAGGCTGGTGTAGAAAAATACGCAGAGCGACCAGTTCGAATAGTGGGTGAGGAATGCGAGATCTAAAAATTCCTTCTTGTGGTCCTTGAGGGAGCTCTCTCCTCGCTCCAGCAAAAGGAGGCACACGACAGGCAGTGTAAATCCATGTTTTTTCCTGATTTAAGGAAATTTCAAACTGGATGACTACAAAATCAGTGTTTAAGGCCAAACACAGTTAGGGAAAAAAACGGAAAGAAAAATTGCCATTCCGTCAGTAACACTCGAAGCAAAACTGTCACATACTGTACAGGTAAGAAAGCTGTTGCCATAGCGTTCCAATTTTACCAATGCTGTTTAAAGAACAGACAAAGTACAATAACATTTTCAGTACTAAACTTACTCTTACAATAACTGTTTTGTTAATAGCCTGTTGTTGATCTGACTGTCCTGGGGCGGGATACAAAAATGTGGAAGTATAATCTGTAGTTTTCACGAAAGTCCTGAAGTTGCCAAAAGTCTGACTTTTGCTGACAAATAAACTGTAAATTCTTGGTCCAGGTAACACAGAGAAAGAGTAAATATAGTCTTTTACATATACTACTGACATTGTAACAATAGAAAGTGGGTTGAAAATCGGCAAAGTTACACTTTAAATGGCTCTTTCTCTCTCATATGTGTCTTCGGAAAGTCTGGTGAATTGGTTTGTTCAGACAGTTCTTGAATAGATAAATAATAAAAAGTAAATTAATAGATTCCAAAAAGATTTGTACGTTTTGAGTCCTTACATTTCATTTGATGTCTTTTTTTTTTTTTGTATCAAAATGTCTTTGACTAAGTTATATAAATTAGAGAGTATTCTAGTTTTCTATATATAAATATGTATATATATATATATATATATATATATATATTTAATGTAAATGTATCTTTTTGGGATTGAAGAAACCACATTGATATACCTGGCCATCCCTAGCATGTGGCGGGTCCCAGTGCAGGTAGAAGATGTGCAATGGATGGCCATGTTCATACTGTTACAAATAATATCATTGGATAGAGTCCTAAAGTGTGGTTTCACTAGGTGATTTCTGTTGATGAATGATAAATAACTGAATGTTCTTTTTTTAGTATACTATTTCTTTAAAAAAATATATACATTTATCTGAGAAGCACTTCATACAATATTATTTTCAGAGAGTTCATCTTGAATACTTTGTATTTTTCAAATAGATTTTTTTCACTTCTCACTATAAACAATTATCTATAATTTTGTAATATTATTTATCATTTCTAACAGACATATTTAGCAAATCCAAAACAGACTGTCAGAAAAGAACAATGTTTTTGTAAAACTTTTTCTTTGCACAGTTATCAAAATGTTCTCTCTCTTTTCTTTGGCAGTGAGTAAGAGGGAAATCGATCCACTGACATTAGAGGCCGTCTAACAAGGATAAGAAATATCTTAATAAAGAATCATAATCCTTTCCTAATCCCTCATTACAGCAGGAGCACCATTCACAACTCCTGCCTCCATCATGACAGCAGCTCCTCTCATTCTCTCGCTATTGTTCTGATTCTTAAGCACATCTCTCCACAGGTCCAGAGCTCTTTGTCTTTCTTCAGCGTTAGTTTTACTTCATCTGCTCATTGCTCTATGAGACCAGATATGTTTTAGAGGGAAATATTGAGCTTTTGTGTGGTGTTGGGTATAAGATGATTAAAATGAAACATAAGACATATGTTTAATGACTCCAAACCTGTAGGGATATTTTTAAAAGACACTGGTGGGTTTGGTTTCAGGGTGAGAATGATTAAGCCCTTAAAGAAAGTGCTCAATTAGCTAGTTAGTTAGCTGTTGTCCTATCCCAATGCAGCAGATTACACATGAACAGTAAAAGGTTGATCTCAAATCACTGCACATGCCCTGAGATGCTTAATGCATGTGGGTTCCTTTGATTTATTAAGTGTAACACAATTTTCTATATTTTATAAATGACAAAAAGCATATAAAGGCTTGTCTGCTGGACTTTAAATATAACAAATAAAATCTGAGTAACATACGCCTAAGTTAAATATAAGAAGAGTGATTACTGCTGGACCAGACAGAGGAATATAAGAATGCTTGTAATGAAATGTGATGAAGAAAATCAGAAGAGCATTGTTGCTGAAAAAAGGTCTTCTTGAATAAACAAAAGGAGTGGGGGAGTTAGTAACCAGTCCATTGGAAAGCAACCCAACCCAAACCTATAGCCATGTGTTTAATTAAGACTAGTCAATAAGTATCTTGTGTTTTTGTTTTCCTTCCTCCTTATGAAGGTGCATTCATGTGTGATATCAAAAAAAAGAGCTGCCTGGATTCAGACTCACTTAAATATAAAATATTCTTTGAGAAATCTCAGTTGTTTTCTGTCTAATATTATGCTTTTATTTTGTTTGACATTGTCAGCAATAATTCATACAGAAAATCAGAGATGAAACTACTTTATTTGATTTTTTCCAGATTAACAGGTCATATGCATTGTTATGGACTGATATACTGGATTGTGCCTGTTATAAATTGAAAAAGGACTAGTTCACCCATAATCACCAAAGTCATCATTTACTCACCCTCAAGTCATTCCAAACATATAAGTTTCTTCAAAACGGGATATTTTGCAGAATGTCCTGAGTGTATTTACCCTTTTTAATGACATAACATTGAGAGCCAACTGAAAAGTCATTTTTGCCATTTAATCATAAAATGGTCTGGTCTGAGATAAAAACAATCTTAAAGGGATAGTTCACCCAAAAATGAAAATTCTGTCATCATTTACTCACCCTCAAGTTATTCCAAACCTGTAAAAATTTCTTTGTTCTGTTGAACATAAAGGAAGATATTTTGAAGAAAGTTTGTAACCAGGCCACTTTGGGGCACCATTGACTTCCATAGTAGGAAAAAAAATACTATGGAAGTCAATGGTGTCCCAAAACTACTCAGTTTCCCACATTCTTTAAAACATCTTCGTGTTCAACATTACAAAAAAATGTATACAAGTTTGGAACAACCTGAGGGTGAGTAAATGATGACAATTTTCATTTTTGGGTGAACTATCCCTTTAACTCCAGTCCTTAAAACTTCAGGGTTACAGTGCAGCAGATCTAACAGATGTCGTTTGACATTTACTGAACAGTTAAAGCTAAGGTGACAGTTGCTTCTGAGGCATGTGAAAACAGGGCTAAAGTAATTGTTACTGTGCCTTCAAAGAAGATTAGAGAATTGATTATAGATAGCAGGGGCCCATAACCGCCTACAACAGTGTGTTTAGGTCAGATCTGTTCAAGCATCGTTGGCTCTGCAATAACACCAAACACAGTCATAAGAAACTAAATTTAAGCAACAAACTATGTGACAATCACAGCTATTGGAGTTCAGAACATTAGACTGTTTAAAGGATTAGTTCACTTCTGAATGAAAATTTCCTAATAATTTACTCACCCCATATGTCATCCAGGATGTTAATGTCTTTCTTTCTTCAGTCGAAAAGAAATTAAGGTTTTTGAGGAAAACATTCCAGAATTCTTCTCCATATAGTGAACTTCAGTGGGGTTCACTGGGTGGAAGGTCCAAATTGCAGTTTCAATGCAGCTTCAAAGCGCTCTACACGATCCCAGCCAAGGAATAAAGGTCTTATCTGGAGAAACGATCTGTCAATTTCTAAACAAAATTAAAATTTATATACTTTTTAACCACAAATGCTCGTCTTGCACTAGCTCTGCGATCTGCACGCGTGACGTAATCATGTTACAAAGGTAATGCGTGACATAGACGGAAGTACCAATCCAGTGTCTACAAAGCGAACGTGCAAAGATTAAGCCAAACGGCCTTTACAAAAACCAGATCATTTTGAAGTTGGAGGAGAAAATTAGATGAATTTTTTTCACCCTGCAAATTTTTTCGTACTTCCGCCTACGTCACGTGTGACCTTTCAATGTAATGTGTGGCACATCCAGAGCAGTGCAAGACAAGCATTTGTGGGTAAAAAGTATATACATTTTCATTTTTTAAAAGAAATAACAGATTGTTTCGATCCCATTGAAATTTGGACCTTCCACCTGGTGAACCCCACTGAAGTCCACTATATGGAGAAGAATCCTGGAATGTTTTCCTCAAAAACCTTAATTTCTTTTCGACGGAGGAAAGAAAGACATGAACATCTTGGATAACATGGGGGTGAGTAAATTATCAGGAAATTTTCATTCAGAAGTGAACTAATCCTTTAATGGGTCATTTTGTTTGTGAATATAATAACAATTTAATTTAATTAGTTATTTAGAACCTTAAATATTTATTATTCATTGTATGCTAACAATTTTTCAAAACCATACTTTTTTCCCCCATGTGTAGCCCTGTAGGTGGATTTTTGGAATGAATGAATAAATATGTATGAAATCATATGGTTTAATTAAAAATATAATGAAAGCTCTATTCCATAATATTTTATAATGATTAAAAAGCTTAATAAAAGCCAAATCATTGTATTTTCATCTGTTCTTTTTCACATACATTCCGCAACTGCAGACAGAATAAAACTCAATCACTAGTCACTCAGTCATTGCACATTTAACCAGGTGTATTTAATGAATGGAAAGTACCCCTCCTTTTTGATACTTTCTCTATTCATCCGTATCTCCTGAACTCTCCAACCTTCAGTCATCCTGCAAGTGTTTGCCTTGTGTAAAGAGAAGAGCAGGTGCAGATCAGACTCCTTTAGGCTATTTGTGTTTGTAAACGTGAAGACTTAACCGCAATCACCGTCTGCAAGTGGCGGTGAACTCTGTGTAGTCTAATCAGAGATGATAGCGCTGGCAGCAGACGCCAGGCGCACGTTACACCCTGAGGCTCTGATCAGGCTGCCCTCTGCTCATGTAATGAGGCGTGGCGGAGAAATCTCACTGAGTCATGCCTTGCATTTTCTGTCTTCTAAACCGAATAAAGGAAACAGGGTGTACAGTTTAAATTATATCTGCTACATGTTATATTTTTTTTAGTAGCTTTAGCCTTCTTGATTTGGAATCACGTACAGACGAGTATATCTCTGAATGACTGCAGTATTTGGTTCCTGATTTTGCACGTATCTAATGTGAAGAGGGATCAGATGTTCAGATATGGACAATTATAGATAAAACAAGTCAGACCAAAACATCCAACACAATTGCATAATCCAAGTGTGTTCATCAGCACGCAGCTTGTTGCTTAACAAAATAACTTTACAAAGTAATCTACTTTTTTCTTCTCTTACAAGAAAATGTTGTTTCTGCTGATTTGTGCATTTCTCAGTTATCATTTTAGAACTAGAATTAATCTCTGTATATAGAAGAAACGGTTACACTTTATTTTAAGGTGTCTAATTATACATTCAAGTACCAATTAATATTAATTAACATGTAATTACTATTGGGATAGAATTAAGGTTTGGTTTAGGGTTAATTGCATATAATTATGTATAACTTATTGTTCATAAAAAACATTTGTAACAAAGTCACTGTAAAACAGTGTTACTGATCTTTACCATTAAAAAGAAAAACTTATAGACATAATTTAAAAAAAAAAGAAAGAAAGAAAGAAAGAAAGAAAGAAAGAAAGAAAGAAAGAAAGAAAGAAAGAAAGAAAGAAAGAAAGAAAATAATTGTAATTTTCAAGCAATATTCCTAGGATAAGAAGTTGAAACATTACCTGTAAATGACCTTTTTAAAGCTACAGTCAAACCAAAATTTATTCAGACACCTTGAACATTTCATTCATTAATACAGTTTATTCACTATAGTTTAAAAAAAAAAATGGTAATAAAATATGACAAGATCTCAGAGTTACACTGTGTCAGAAAAAAATTTATCTTAATTATGTCAGATAACACTTACAGGGATATTTCACCCAAAAATGAAAATTTGATGTTTATCTGCTTACCCCCAGGGCATCCAAGATGTAGGTGACTTTGTTTCTTCAGTAGAACACAAATGATGATTTTTAACTCCAACCGTTACGGTCTATCAGTCGTACCGAACAGTATTTATATAATTTTTTACCTCTAAAACACCACTATGTCCAACTGCAACAGACCGCAACGGTTGGAGTTAAAAATCATCATTTGTGTTCTACTGAAGAAACAAAGTCACCTACATCTTGGATGCCCTGGGGGTAAGCAGATAAACATCAAATTTTCATTTTTGGGTGAACTATCCCTTTAAGCAAAACATGGTCAGCTCAAAGTGTAATAATTTTTGGTTCCAAATTTTTATCAATTTTACTGGTAGTCCACTGTATGAAAATGTTTTGGGTATAATATGTCACAGTTTACTTTATTTTGCTATCGTCACTTACATAAATCCTGTACCCACTAGTAAAAATATATCAAAAATATCAAAAATGTCTGAATAATTTTTGGTTTGACTGTATATATGAACAAAGCACAAGATTACCGGTAATGACCATGTACAAGGATTGGATGCGCGTAAATAAGAAGTCTCCTTTAGACCAATCATAAAGATTAAACCGAGATGATACGAATATTCTGCTGCATTCAAATATGCATACTCCCCTAATCCCTGCTATATAGTATGTAAAAGAGTACACTGTAAAAAAGAATTGTTGGTTTAACTTATTCTGTTTAATCAACAGAAACTCAAAATATTGTTATCTGAACCACATTAATTAATCAAGTTGATTTGACAAAAGAAAAAATGTTGTGATAACAAATCATGAAAATATTTTTTACAGTGTAGCATGTCCAAATACATAGTATTCATAAAACAGGCAGATGAATTGACGGCAGCTGCATTGACACTTGTCCATTTGCATCTGCAAATGCGCCTCACACCACCTCTTGAAATGTTTTTTGCGATGTGATTGCAATCTGTCTCAAATGTGTTTCGGAGGGCATTAACACTGTCATTTCACAATCGCATAGCTATTTGATCAGCGAAAATGCATGAAGTGGCCAAGTGTAAATAGGCCAATGACAAAACAACATGATGAATATAGTACATGGCATCCACTGTAAAAAGCTGTATGGTTTTAGAAAGCTGTGTGATTTTAGAAAGTAGCTGACTGAGTGAGAAATCCTCTCCCAGTGTATAACAGTGTATAACTTTAAAGAATATTAACAGCACATGGAGGTGCATTTCCTCAACCAAAATGTTTAGCTGTTTGTGTAAAGACAAGCTGTTCTCCAGTAGGGTGCAGTGTATCAACCACTAACAATAGGAGAAAATTCAGGTACTGACTGTCCTCAGGAGCAGTCAAGGAGGTCTATAATACCCAAAGGAAGCTGTCCATTAGCATTTGCATTCATCTCAATGAAGTGCACGATTTGATATCTGACATCTTTGCTCATGAAAATTTATGTCAAATAAATGAGACTTGTGTAGCTGTAGCTAAAAATCAGCTTCTGTCTCTTCTATCAGAGGGTGGAGTGAAGTCAGGGAAACCCAATCTCACTGATTTACTAAAGGATGGAGGTCTGGTGGAAGTCTCTTTTGTCTACATGATCTATGCCCGGTGATCCTGCTTTGCCAAAAGACAATAGAGTCAGATTGCAGTGTGTAACATGCCCTTTGATAAACCACACAACTTGAATGTGCCCCAAATTTTCTTCTTCAAAGGCAATAATGGCTTGTCTGAGGAAGAATGAAACATGGAGTGACTTCATCTTATTTCAGAGGTGTTGTCGCTTAAAATCTAGTGGGACTTACAGAGATGGAAACTAATTCCCTCCCAAAAGACTGTAGGCCAGAGTTCTTGCCTGCTGAACACTCACTAAAACCATATTTATTTCAAAGGCATTTTCTGAAAAATGGGCTCACTCAAGTGTTTTAGCTCTTTTTTGTTTGACTATACATTGTAAATCTCTTTTAGCTATTCAGTCAAGGTCTGGTGTCTAGCACGTTAAAAGAGAGCAAGAACAACAGGCTGAAAGGTGACACTGTAATAGAAGCTCAGGAGTTTATTCAATAATTCACAGAAGGCTACAACAATAAACACATAACTGATTCATGCACATTTTTAATTAACTAATTAATTAACTAATTAATTTTCAGCTGATTTCAAGTGTTTACGAGATTAACAAGATCTATAAAATTCTTTAAAACAATCTATAAAACAGATCTATAAAACATGACTACTTGACTACTATGGTCCAGAATACTTTAGATACCAGCTAACAGAGAGCGTTCTTAGAACTTTGGCTAATGTTTTGGTAAGGTTCTCTCAAAGTTATGAACATTATTCCAGTAATGTTAACAGAATGTTCGTTCAAAGTTATCTAGCCTGTAATAATGTTCTCAAAATGTTAGCACAAAAACCTTACTTATAACACAGTTCATGGAATGTTTTTTTTTTCCTGAAACGTTTTAGTTCGGCATTTGTCATTTTTAAAATGTTACTCCTTCACCAAAACAACAACAACAAAAAAAAAACATTTTGAACGTACAGAGAACATTCAGAAATAACATTTTCATAACTTAATATGAACATTAGCAAAACATTCTTAGAACATATTTTTGTTAAAACTGACCCTTTTTTCACTGTTTCACAGTGAACGGCATCAAGATATCATAAATCCAAATGGAATTTTGCTGGCAGGTCAATTTAAGACGCTAATTGGTTGTAATTTAATAAATGTTGACTGTTGAATGTAGATTGTACACATGACAAATAGCAATAAAGCTTGCAAGAAAATTGCCATAGAATTTTTAGCACACAAATACAAAGCAGCAGTCAAGTCAAGTCAAGCCACCTTTATTTTTATAGTGCTTTATACGATACAGATTATTTCAAAGCAGCTTTATAGTAATCAACAGGAAAGTAATGATTCTATGATCATGCAAACATTTCAATTTGACTGTAAAGCAGCTCTAAATAGAAAAAAAAGTGTCATTGTTCAGCTAAAGTCAGTTTAGTGTTGATTCAGTTCCACTGTAAAGATCATGAATTATTAATTATTGTCATCGGGACAGTCTCATTTAAGAAAAGTAACTCTTCAATTACAAAGTAAAAAAGAAATTACAGTATTTTACATCTCACATTGTATAACAGTCAATTTTATTACGGTTACTTTTCTTAAATAAAACATCCTTGATGACGTATGCAGCCTACAAGTGTGACCTCGCAGCCATACACACACACACACACACACACACACAAGAATCAGAGTCTGAATCAACATAGCATTCATTGAATGACTCACTGAATAAGTCGTCTGATTCATTTGTCTGCGTCAGTAATGTACACAGCATTCAGTGACCGTGGCCGTAAATTTTCATTCTTATGACAAGGAAAATAAAAACTGCTCTGTAAATGAGGGTGCGTTTTTCCCCATATTTCGATTTAAAAATATTATGGTGGGTCTTGAGATTGATTGTACTTGTCTAGGTGGGTCCTGGAATTAAACAGTTTGGGAACCCCTGCTGTAGTAGACGGTTGCATGGTTATAATCAATCTTGCAATTAAAGAAAGTCATTACTACTGTGCTGTTTGTAAACGTCCAAACTTGTTGAAGCTATATTTCTCGTTAATTTAGCCACCGTATCAAATAAATACCTAGGGATGTGTTTGTTTTCTCCTAAGATAGTCAAGGAGATCTAACAGTTTTTACTGTGTTTCTATATGCATTAACACTGTCCTTCCAAGCAATGCAAAATACCTCTAGTTTTGTTTTGTTCCAGCTGTGATTTCATTTTCCGGGTTGCTCTCTTGAGGGTGCGAGTGTTCTCATTATATTACTGCATTGGACTGTTTTCCTTTAAGTGCAAAGGAGCAACTGTGTCTAAAGTGCTAGAAAAGAGAGAGTCGATGGTTTCTGTTGCAACATCATGTTCTTCTGTTCTTCTAAGATATATGGTATTCTGAGGAGTTGAAACAAATCAGGAAAATTATTTATAAAGCAATCTTTAGTGGTAGAAATGATAGTTCTACCATATTTGTAACAATGAGATGGTTTTGCAGCCTTGGCTAAATGTAGTATACATGAGACTATATAATTTTCTGAGATGTCATCACTCTGCTGCAGAATTTCAACATCATTGTATGATTACGACATTGAGTGGGTTCTGACACGTTGTCACATGTTGTACTTAAAAATAAAAGTTTTTCATATGTGTTTTTCGCATACAGACAACAACATTGTCAAAATGATCCCCATTCAAACAGATCCACAAAAACGTTTAAAAATGCTGTATTAAGCATGCCAGGCCAGTAGTTGGCGATGTCACATTTGTAAAAAAGAAAAACTATGCACCTATAGACTTATACATGTACATGACGTCATCGTTTTCACAAATTCGCATTCACACGAAAACACTAATGGTATCGTTTTCAAAAGTTTGAGTATTCAGGCCCCCAAAATGCAGTTGTTGTGTAATTGAATGGCCAAAGTGCATAAAAAGTTTTCATGTAAACGCCCACTTACTCCAATAGAGTTTAGAATGTCTACAGGTGCTGGTCATATAATTAGAATATCATCAAAAAGTTGATTTATTTCACTAATTCCATTCAAAAAGTGAAACTTGTATATTATATTCATTCATTACACACAGACTGATATATTTCAAATGTTTATTTCTTTTAATTTTGATGATTATAACTGACAACTAAGGAAAATCCCAAATTCAGTATCTCAGAAAATTAGAATATTACTTAAGACCAATACAAAGAAAGGATTTTTAGAAATCTTGGCCAACTGAAAAGTATGAACATGAAAAGTATGAGCATGTACAGCACTCAATACTTAGTTGGGGCTCCTTTTGCCTGAATTACTGCAGCAATGTGGCGTGGCATTGAGTCGATCAGTCTGTGGCACTGCTCAGGTGTTATAAGAGCCCAGGTTGCTCTGATAGTGGCCTTCAGCTCTTCTGCATTGTTGGGTCTGGCATATCGCATCTTCCTCTTCACAATACCCCATAGATTTTCTATGGGGTTAAGGTCAGGCGAGTTTGCTGGCCAATTAAGAACAGGGATACCATGGTCCTTAAACCAGGTACTGGCAGCTTTGGCACTGTGTGCAGGTGCCAAGTCCTGTTGGAAAATGAAATCTGCATCTCCATAAAGTTGGTCAACAGCAGGAAGCATGAAGTGCTCCAAAACTTCCTGGTATACTGGCTGTGTTGACCTTGGACCTCAGAAAACACAGTGGACCAACACCAGCAGATGACATGGCACCCCAAACCATCACTGACTGTGGAAACTTTACACTGGACCTCAAGCAACGTGGATTGTGTGCCTCTCCTCTCTTCCTCCAGACTCTGGGACCCTGATTTCCAAAGGAAATGCAAAATTTACTTTCATCAGAGAACATAACTTTGGACCACTCAGCAGCAGTCCAGTCCTTTTTGTCTTTAGCCCAGGCGAGACGCTTCTGACGCTGTCTGTTGTTCAAGAGTGGCTTGACACAAGGAATGCGACAGCTGAAACCCACGTCTTGCATACGTCTGTGCGTAGTGGTTCTTGAAGCACTGACTCCAGCTGCAGTCCACTCTTTGTGAATCTCCCCCACATTTTTGAATGGGTTTTGTTTCACAATCCTCTCCAGGGTGCGGTTATCGCTATTGCTTGTACACTTTTTTCTACCACATCTTTTTTCTTCCCTTCGCCTCTCTATTAATGTGCTTGGACACAGAGCTCTGTGAACAGCCAGCCTCTTTTGCAATGACCTTTTGTGTCTTGCCCTCCTTGTGCAAGGTGTCAATGGTCGTCTTTTGGACAACTGTCAAGTCAGCAGTCTTCCCCATGATTGTGTAGCCTACAGAACTAGACTGAGAGACCATTTAAAGGCCTTTGCAGGTGTTTTGAGTTAATTAGCTGATTAGAGTGTGGCACCAGGTGTCTTCAATATTGAACCTTTTCACAATATTCTAATTTTCTGAGATACTGAATTTGGGATTTTCCTTAGTTGTCAGTTATAATCATCAAAATTAAAAGAAATAAACATTTGAAATATATCAGTCTGTGTGTAATGAATGAATAAAATATACAAGTTTCACTTTTTGAATGGAATTAGTGAAATAAATCAACTTTTTGATGATATTCTAATTATATGACCAGCACCTGTATAAATGTCAATCCCAGGGTATCTTTTTTATTATCTACATGGATATTAAAATCATCAACAATTAAGACTTTAACAATTAAGACAGAAACAACCCAACCCAGGATTATTGGGAAAAACATTCCTGTGGTGACATTTCTGCAAAATTTTGTGCAGTTTTGCAAAACAGATGAATTTGGCAGTCACATTTAAAAATAACATAGATCTACAATTAAACTAACTGATATATATCAGTTTTGGGGGTAATGTATTACAAGTAACGCGAGTTACGTAATAAGATTACTTTTTTCAAGTAACAAGTTTTTTGTTAAAAAATTTACAACAAAATATCTTATTCTTTCTTTCTTTTTCAAATAAGTAAAGCAAGTTAATTTGTTTTTCCATTTATTGATTGACGTCTCCTGTAGAGGTGATGTGTGCGCTGTCTAAACCTGTCGGTTATTGTAGTTCTAGACTAAATGTGACCATGCATTTACTCATCTCACTTACACAAAAACTTTCAGTATTCCTCAAAATGAATAAACCATGAACAGTGAACAGTGAAATGCAAGAAGTCAGAATATTACGCAAACCTGCAATAATTAATGTTAAATAATACAAATGTACTTTAAATTTAATCTCACTCTATTAACCAATGTCTTAGCTGCTGACCTTCAATGATTCAATGAACTAATCCAACCTTATTAATAAGCAAAAATGACTTTAGATAAACATCACATTTGTGTTTCATCTTTTTGTTGTTATTGCTTAAGAGTGTTGAACTGTCTTCTCCTGCGTCCTATTGTTCTGCAATGCAGAATGGCAGCATAGCTGAAAGGTTTATTTGAGCTGTGCCCTCTACTGGAGTTCAATATTCTCTTTGTAAATCTCAGACATATTGCAAATTGTTGATCCACCTTCCATTTTGTCTTTTCCCCCAAATTTTCACAAGTATTTCTGAACTCTTAAGTCCACCCTTTCCACACTATCTCTCAACTCCAGTGTCTGCTTCCTATGAAAGCATGGGAAATGTCTTGGTTGTAGTTTTTTTTTTGTCTTTCTCATGGCCTCCACCCAGTCATAGTTCAGTGACACACTTATTAGGTTCAGAGGTTTATTACTCAATCACTGTGTCAAGCAGTCCATCGCCTATGGATACACATCTTAAGGCCTTGGATTGGCCTGGCATCTCAGCAGACATGCAGTTAGATAGTGTTTGATGACTGTCGACAGCTTCTCTCAGGCTTCAAAGAAAATGTGATGGCTAAAGATGTGTGACTGCTCACACCATAATCTATTTAAAGAAAGAACCGATCCAAATCTTTTTCATCCACCCTCACAGGAGTGAAGCATTTTCCAAGGACTCTGTAATACAGTGCATTAGGAGATAAAGGCCTTCTCCACACAGCTGCTTTATGCTGACAGCTTCTTGGAAAACTTTTCTCCCTCTATTTCCATCTGTCACTTTCTCTTGCCTTCATATTTAAATTAATATTGCACTGAACAATGAAAAATCATGTCATTCCATTCCAATGACTAATTTCTGTTGAACACAAAATAAGATGTTGAGCAAAATGCTGCTCTTTTCCATTCAGTGAAAGTGAAGGAGACTGGGTCTGTCAAGTCTTCAGTGACAGACTGAAATCCAAGTCATTATTTCACTGAAAATCTTAACCGTCAGTTAAGTCAAACATTATTATTGTTTCACATGCTACTTTGTGATGTAATGAACTTGAAAGATTTATGCGAGGATTTGAAACCTACAATGGATTTTATGGGCAAAAATTTCTACAAATAAAGAAAAAAAAAAGAGATCTGTTTCTAATACTGTGTCAACACCAGACGCAAGTGGCACGACGTGACATGACAAAAGCAAATAGAACCCATTATAATCAGCGATGCTGTCTACTCTGATGCGACACAACAAATTCCCGAAAATAAACTGATGCCCCATTCTATTGCTGACATACTTCAAGCGCTCACACTATTTCTGACACGAAGAACAAATGGATTTGGCAGCTCATGCTCGTGCACGTTTCGCGACAGTTTCAAAGTGAAATGTCCAGTGAGTGGCGCTAAAAGCGTGTTTAGTTTTTCCGGAACAGATGAACGTGAATATGGCAACGTTTTATTATATTGGAGTTTGTACGTATCACTGCATTTCTGAATTGAAATGTCCGGTGAGTGACGCTAAAAGCTTAATGCTCCATCACGTTTAATAAAGTCAACCTACAATAAATCCTAAACCTACCCGATAGCAAAAGCAAATGTGACATAAAAATGCAATCGTAACCGTGGCATTTTGAATTGTTTTTGAACTCTCGTCTTTGAACTCTTCTACCGTGACTCGTCTTTCACAGGATTTGTACCCGAGCTCTTCGCATCGCAAGTACAATTCTGTACCAGCTGAGCTACTGAGCAAGGTTGTTACATCACTAAAACTGAACATCTGGAGCTGGGTAAGTGATGCAAACTCCAAAATATATTCGTTTACAAATCATGCACTATGGTAAAAAGTGTTTTGAGGTCATTACATTATTGTATAAGGATCTGCGTAAAAACAAGTCTTTATTAATCCATAATCTAGACCTGTAATCATAAATGTGTGTGAAAACGATTAAAAGTGCTTGCTGTTTTACTGCCTCTAGTGTTCAATTCTGTTAGAAACTGCAGTGATATGTACGTATTGGTATGTATTTTGCATTTTGCAAAAATGTTGACACAGGTACGTTTTTCCAGTGAGCCTGTGTTGGGATTTGCAATGGTCACTTTGTTGCATCCAGCACGGTCTAACACAAATCTATATATAAAAAAAAAAAAAAAAAAATTGTTTTTGTAGTTTTATTATATTTTGTGGTACTGGTTTCTTCTTTTTGGAGCTTGACAGCCTCAGTGACCATATACTTTCATAGTATGAAAAGAGCAGCCTGGACGTTCTGCTAAATCTCTCCTTTTGTTTTCCAACGAAGAAAGTAAATACATATTTGTATCTGCATCTCTCTGTTAGAACAGCCTGTGAATGTCAAATGGAGTAACATGTCTCAACAAGTACATTAACTTCAGATCTATTCTAGGTTTCTGTGGGTGTTGCATATGCAATGTTAAGCTGAGCTTAGACTCACTGCATGGATATTTGCTCTTATGTCCTTTTGGCTTGATTTGATACTCTCAAAATGAACTTTTCACCTTTTCATGTGTTTTTCCATCCCCAAATCTCTCCATATTCCCAGAATTATGACTACTAAACATAGACATGTCTTTTTAGGGTATGTTTACGAGATGATAACGGGATATGTTTTGTATAATGTGTGTGAATTTTACTGCAGATTCTTTGGAGCTGTGGTTGATGGATAATATCTTTTCCATAGTGGTCTTTGCAGGATGGGGACCCAGACGTCACATCTGCCATTGCTGCTCTCAAGAGGGCCCCAGGGCATGGGAACCTCGATCCTCCCTGTGGTCTGGGACTCTGCTCTGTCCCTCCCACCCGCACTAATTCAGCATGTTTCTCTCTCTCTCAGTCTTCCTGTCTCTGCCACCACATTGCTCTATGCCATTCTTACATCACTCACTCTTCTCTCTCGCGCGCGCTATCCATAGCTCTTCCTTTTCCCTGTTCTGTGCTCTTTTTTACCACCCCCTACCCCCACAATGGTTATTTTATAAGCATTTATTTGAGGCTGTGAAGTGAAAAATGGGAAAAACTAGGGTTACTGTGGGGCAGAGGTGATTCTCTCACAGGCTCCCTGGTGACTACAGGTGAAAATTAGTTTGTAAATTGTTCTATTTCAAAAACTAGTGTCAACATGGGCAAACAAAACAGACATCCTGTTGAATACAATGATTGTACAACTTCCACTCCATGCTCTTCAGTTCCCTGTCACATTTCTCTTCCTGCATTTGACCATATTTATTTTGTTTCCTTTTAAAATAATAAAAGAACAGAAAAAAATGGCATGTTTTTATAAACAAATAATGCAAGTACAAACCCAAAGACATCAACTGATCAACTTGACATCAACAGAAAACTTGAGAACTTCTTAAACTGCCTAAACCTGGCATTGTTTTATCCCATTCTTTAAACCTTTCCTTTATGCTTTCTATCATTATCTCACTGTATAATTGTCTACATGTTGCTGTTAGTTTCTTTCACATTTAAATTTAAATTTACATTACATGTTTTCAGTAACAACCACTCTGTAATCAATTGTAAGGAATGTTCTCTTTTCTATTTGTAGACAATTTCCCAGAAATCTTGCAACATATTTTTTCTTCAGACTGATTAATCAGGGCATGGTTCATGGTTCAGGTCCTTTTTTGTCATTTTTCTGTTTTTATTTGGCAGATGTAGTAGAGAGTGGCAGGAAATTGTTGGGGAAAAAAGAGGGAAAATTGCATTGGGAATTTTAAATGTCACATGAATTAGTGAGTGTCTGGTTGTGATTTTTTATCCATGCCTGTTGATTTTTAAGTCAGTGTATGCTGAAATAAAAAAAAAAAAACTTTTAGCAGATAATCAAAAAAAGTTTCTTTTACATAAGACAGCTGACATCCTTGTAACAGTATATGACATAACAGTGCAAATTAAATTAACAATGAATGAACACATTCTTGATGCATCTTAGGATTCAAAAACAAAGGTTAAATAGAGCCGGCAATGGAGTCCACTACAACAAATGCTTTTAGGGGCCATTGTGCCCTCCAGTTAGTAGATGCTGTTAACAACGTCAAACACGCCCTTGAGGACAGTAAAAAAAAAAAAAAAAAAAAAGCTTTTACCAGAAATGTGACCCTTCAGCTCCTGCCTTTAGTTTTATTTGTGACTAGTGTGTCATGCAATTTTGTATTTGTATTTCCATATTGTATTTCCCAGACATCCTTTGTAATTTCCTTTTGGACAGATACAGTCAATTGATGGAAAACTTAGATTTAAAAAATTTGTCAATGCACTATAGTCAGCCCACTTCCAGCTTATCATTGAAGAGAACAATATACTTATTCATCCGGAGAACAAAAACAAGCAGGAAATCAGCCTAGTACAGGGAAGAATACAAGATCCAGAGCTCTCCAGTGTAGATACGTTTTAATTCATTAATTCATTAAAGTAGCAAATAAAACATGTTTGAATTAACTTCATCACATATTTTCCCCCCTTAACACAGTCACCTCTGGCTTAGTAAACAGTAAATATCTGATACTCTTTTTATTAGGCTATAGAAAGAAGTTCAACTTTAAGTGCCGGCACTAAAGCCCTCAGCTCAAGCTCTGCTCACCTGTCGCTCTTGTTAAAAACAACAACTGGATGTCCATCTAAGGCCACAACAATCTCTCAGCTTGTCAAGGCTGTTCCTCAGGGGCCTTCAAATGAGGCTGAACACATGGCCCTCCACGTACAACCACCCTTATCTGTCAGCAAACACATACATGGATTAGCCTGTGCTTTTATCCAAAGCTTCTACGGATGCTGTCATCTAACAAAATATCCTTTCACAGCTTCTTAAACTCCACATGAACAGAATCATGAAGACACAACAAACATTCTGAGTTATTGTTCACAATTCTTAAACTAAAAATGTTCAAAGGTAAATCAAAGTTATGGAAAGCACCTGTGATATGCTGTCCTTTAGATTTAAAAATAAACTTTATGTATAATAATTACAGTCAAAGTCTAAGAGGCAAGAAATGACAACAGAATCAATGTTACTGGCTTTTTTGTGTCATTGTATTCGAAGCCGAAGCAAATATAAAAATTAAATATATATCTGGAAAAAAATATACTGTATTGAGTTGGTACCCACAATTAGAATAGCTGTAAAAATCTTGTTTAGTTCAGAAAACATGTTCAGTTCAGTTTATTTACAATGCTTAATGTGTGCATACAGTATACATAAGCGTTAATATTGTTTCAAGTATTTACAGACTTCATGCCATAAAATCCTCAGTGAGCAGCTAAAGGTGACAGTGTCAATGAATAGCTCCCTTAAAAGACATAACAAAACACACACACACACACACACACACACACACACACACACACACACACACACACACAGAGATTAAAGATTTAGAGTAAAGATTTACTGTTAAAACTGTGACTGCCAATAGAAAATAAAATATGTAAATGTGTTAAAATTATGTTAAACATATTTATTGAAAAACTGTAAATGGTTTAACATCACATTATATGTAATTTTACTGTAAAACACTGTCACATGTATGGAAAGGAAAAACTAAATTACCCAATTAACAGTTAAAAGAAACAGTAAAAGGACATTCCCAAAAGTCCCCAACATGACACATCACATGAGATTATATTTTATATAAATATTTCTTTTCTTGTTATTTTTGTTATCAGTAATGTACATTTGGTGTTTTGTGTTACATTTTTTATCATTTAGATTATATTGTGGCTCATATTGTGGCTCATGTGGCTTTTGCGTTGCCATTGCTGTGTTGTCATCAATACATTTTAAAGTAAAAAGCAGATTTTGGCAGTTTGATACACTGGTAAATTAACATTATACAGGCACCAAAAATATACAGGTGCCAGTGTGCCATCCTGTAATACCTGAAACATTGTCACCATAACCACAGCTATTGTTTGTTTTTTTTTTACTGTAAATTTAACAGGATGGGTTTTTTTTTTTTTACAGTAAACAATGACATTTTGCAATAAAATTTTTTAATTGCTTTAAAAGTCTCAGGACTAATTTCGAGATTCAGAAATGTCACTGGAAATTTTCATAGAAATCTTGTTGCAGCCTAAGGCACAGAGAAAGTTCCCTGATATATGTTTTTCTGCATGAATTTGCATTTTACAATATCTGTTCCGATGAGACCGTTTTGAACAACAAACACAGTTTTACATATAATTTGACATTATCTCTAGACTTTTGAAACCACAACACACATTCACAGAGAAAACATCTCCGGGCTTCTGGATGTTTACTGTAAATAGAAAGGTTGGCTAGTTGTCATTTTCCACTAATAACACTTAGTTCCCAGGCTCTGGAGGAATTTGGCTCAGTTGCTGAACTAGTTGAACTAAGCTGGGAAAAGAGATATCAGGTTGGATAATAAACACTGTTTGCTGCCTCTAGCTGGCTTTCTTTGTTTCACAGAGAAGCCGTTTGCTCTGATGGTGTATAAGGGTTGGTGACAGGTGAGGCAAATCTGAGAGCGGTTCACAAAGACACACACACACACACACACACACACACACACACACACACAGCTAAGTCAGGAAAATGGAAAGCAGCTCTGACAGAAACACTTTGTTTGTTTGTTTGGTTGGTTGGTTGGTTGGTTAGTGTGGGGGCTGATGCAGATGCCGTTTTTCTCGATCAGTCACGTCATTAAGATCATGCTCACGTCATTAATATTATGTTACTCTAAATCAGATGAAATGTCACACTGTAAACCCAAATAAGTTGGCAAAACTCAAAGAAATTGAGATAATCAGTTACATCAAAAATTTAAGTTAAGGGATTCAAGGTTGATGTAAGCAGAACTGGCAGATTTTTATTTTGTACTCATACATTTTGATTGCTGTTAACTTAAAATATTTGAGTAAGCTCATTCATTTATTTAAGTGGAACCTTGACTAGCTATAATTAGCTAGTTCAGTAAAAGCTGACTTGTTAATTGGTGACACAATGCTTTGATAGCATTAGCATAGCATCACAATTGCTGAATCAGTAAGGCAATATAGACAATTTAACCTGTTCTCAAACCAAGCTCATACTCCATGTAATTAACATTACTTAATGTGTCAGTTTTGTGAACTCAAAAGAAAAATAAATTTCTAAATATTCATAAAAGTTAATTGGATTGAACTGAACTAATTTGTTTAATTTAAGTTTGCCCTATTCAAATGAATTATTTTGTGTGTTAGGATTTACAGAATATTCTATTAAATCTTTCTATAGTGGGGTCCAAAAGTGACTGAAACTGAAGAGACTGACAATGTTACTATTTTGCATTAGTTTTTTATTTTTATTTTTATTTTTTTAGTTACAAATTATATTATCAGTATGATAATCTGAGTGAAAAGTTGAACTGAAAAATCATCATGAATTTCATATGTCTTAATATGTGATTTGTCTCTCTTTGGCTTTAATAATAATAACTTTAATAAATAATGATACATTTCAGCTGCTTAAACTCCATAGATTTGTCAAAAAATACTTTTATACTTTAAAAATTACTTTTAAAAGTAACGCATTAAAATATAACATAAAAAGTATCTACAGTATCTCACAGAAGTGAGTGCACCCCTCACATTTTTGTAAATATTTTACTTTTCATGTGACAACACTGAAGAAATGACACTTTGCTACAATGTAAAGTAGTGAGTGTACAGCTTGTTTAAATTTGCTGTCCCCTCAAAATAACTCAACACCCAGCCATTAATGTCTAAACCGCTGGCCACAACAGTGAATACACCCCTAAGTGAAAATGTCCAAATTGGGCCCAAAGTGTCAATATTTTGTGTGGCCACCATTATTTTCCAGCACTGCCTTAACCCTCTTGGGCATGGAGTTCACCAGAGCTTCACAGGTTGCCACTGGAGTCCTCTTCCACTCCTCCATGACGGCATCACGGAGCTGGTGGATGTTAGAGACCTTGCGCTCCTCCACCTTCCGTTTGAGGATGCCCCACAGATGCTCAATAGGGTTTAGATACCCTCAGCTTCTTTAGCAAGGCAGTGGTTGTCTTGGAGGTGTGTTTGGGGTCGTTATCATGTTGGAATACTGCCCTGCAGCCCAATCTCCGAAGGGAGGTGATCATGCTCTGCTTCAGTATGTCACAGTACATGTTGGCATTCATGGTTCCCTCAATGAACTGTAGCTCCCCAGTGCCGGCAGCATTCATGCAGCCCCAGACCATGACACTCCCACCACCATGCTTGACTGTAGGCAAGACACACTTGTCTTTGTACTCCTCACCTGGTTGCTACCACACACGCTTGACACCATCTGAACCAAATAAGTTTATCTTGGTCTCATCAGACCACAGGACATGGTTCCAGTAATCCATGTCCTTAGTCTGCTTGTCTTCAGCAAACTGTTTGCGGGCTTTCTTGTGCATCATCTTTAGAAGAGGCTTCCTTCTGGGACAACAGCCATGCAGACCAATTTGATGCAGTGTGTGGCGCATGGTCTGAGCACTGACAGGCTGACCCCCCACCCCTTCAACCTCTGCAGCAATGCTGGCAGCACTCATATGTCTATTTCCCAAACACAACCTCTGGATATGATGCTGAGCACGTGCACTCAACTTCTTTGGTCGACCATGGCGAGGCCTGTTCTGAGTGGAACCTGTCCTGTTAAACCGCTGTATGGTCTTGGCCACCATGCTGCAGCTCAGTTTCAGGGTCTTGGCAATCTTCTTATAGCCTACGCCATCTTTTTTTGAGCAACAATTCTTTTTTTCAGATCCTCAGAGAGTTCTTTGCCATGAGGTGCCATGTTGAACTTCCAGTGACCAGGTATGAGAGAGTGAGAGCGATAATACCAAATTTGACACACCTGCTCCCCATTCACACCTGAGACCTTGTAACACTAACGAGTCACATGACACCGGGTAGAGAAAATGGCTAATTGGGCCCAATTTGGACATTTTCACTTAGGGGTGTACTCACTTTTGTGGCCAGCGGTTTAGACATTAATGGCTGTGTGTTGAGTTATTTTGAGGGGACAGCATATTTACACTGTTATACAAGCTGTACACTCACTACTTTACATTGTAGCAAAGTGTCATTTCTTCAGTGTTGTTGTCACAGACAAGCCAGGCTCTACACTCTCACAGACACAGCGCACGTCATCACCAGAGTTTTAATCACTCACACCTGCAGTCCATCAGCACCCTCATCACCAGCAGCACAAAAGGCTCACCCTCTCACTCAGTCACTGTCTGGTCTCGTTTGCACATGGTACTCACCACTCTGCTTACCTCAAGGACTCCTCTGAAGATACTTACCCGTCTCCAGTGTGTTCCCTCGTGTTCTCCTGTTCAACCGTGAGTTCGTCAGTGTCTGCTCAAGCTCCAAGTCTGTCTGTCTGCCATTCCTGCAACACAAGACAAGTATCAGTTCCTCATCTACATCTGCCAACGTATCTACCTGCATTCACTTACCTGCACTCTGTTCACTCTTCTGGTTGTTCAATAAACATCATTACCTTTATTCCTGTGTCGCTGTCCCCTTCTGTACTTGTAACAGTTGTCACATGAAAAGATATAATAAAATATTTACAAAAATGTGAGGGGTGTACTCACTTCTGTGAGATTCTGTAATTGCGTTACTTAGTTACTTTTTATTGAAAATAATGTGTTATACATTACTTTTGTGTTACTTGTCCTCACCTGGGCTGATCTTGTTTGTTTGTTTTTTTAAAAACAAAAGTTCTATTTTTGGCAAATGTAAAGACCCTTTCACACCAAAAGTGAAATGAATGAAGGCACCCATGCACACACTATAAGATAATTGGGCCATTTTTGGGCCCAATTCTCACCTTCCGACAATCCTAGGTAAAGTCCCTATTATCTTGATGGTTCTACAGATTATCTTATCAGATTTATCCTGTGGTGTGATGTGTGTTAAGAGTGCTTGAATCTGCTCTGAAGAACGTCGGGGTTGCACCGATCTCAAACCATAAATATCCAACATGTTGAATATTTACGATCAGAAATCCTGTTGTGTGGGGAAACCCCAAGGACAAACATGCACAAACTCTGTAGACTGTCACGTGGAACGAAACAATACCCAATCAGATAGCGAGCTGATGGAAGACAGAACCATAACATGACTTCATTCAAAACTTTTTTTTTCTGCAAATTTTCTGTGAAAAGCAGTCCAGACACTATTATCACCATTTCTTCTTGTCTGTCATGTGTGTTTACTCTAAAGTCATGCTTGACTGCAAGCGATTTTGAGAGATTTCCCATGTTCACAGGCGGGATTCTGGTTGTTTGTGAATCGAATGTTAGTGTGTGGTTTGCGGTCTTGGTCACATCACGGCACTCCACCCACTATAGGAACAAAACTGTTAAATCTATGATTTTTTATCATCATGTATGCGGTCTCTCACATTTTGAAAATCTAATAAGATTTAAAAATCTTTTAGTGTGGCCAGAATTAAGCCTTAAGCTGAAGAAAATGCAAATTCATGCCTGTACAGTACAGGGCGCTGCTCAAACAAATCTTTCAGTTGACTGAATTGGTTGAATTGGATCATCGAAGGTCAGCAGCAAAGACATTGGTTAATAAAGTGAGATTAAATACATAAAGGCCTGGTTTTACAGACAGGTCTTAGATTAAGCCAGGATTAGGCCTTATTTCAATTAGGACATTTAAGTATCTTTTTATAAATGTGCCTTAGAAAAAAAAAACATGTCAGTGCAAGTTGCTTTCAGTTAAAACAGCTCAGGTATTTTAGTCTGGGACTAGGTTTAAGCCTTGTCTGTGAAACCGGGGGTATGTGTATTTGTATTATTTAATATATTTAATTATTGCGGGTTTGCGTAATATTCTGAGTTCACATTTCGCTGTTTTTATTAATTTACTGAATCTGTTTATGTGCAAGTGAGATGAGTAAATGCATGCTCACATTTAGTCTAGAACTACAATAACCATCGTGTTTAGACAGCGCATACAACAACCCAATTTCTCTCAACGTGGGGACAGGAGAGGTGTCAGTCAATAAATGGGAAAACAAAGTATATTGCATTATACTTATTTGAAAAAAAAAAAAAATTGTTGTAAAATGCATTAAATATATTGCATTACTTTACTAGTTACTTGAAAAAAGTAATCTGATTACATATAACTTGCGATACTTGTAATGATTTTCAGTGGAAGAACTTCTGACCATCTGTACAATCACATGATCAATGTCACTAATTTACTTATTTGATGACCTAGGAATAGTGCAGAATCTGAAATACTTCATATGAATTTTACATTTTCTTTTTGTTTACAATTTTTCAAAATCTTTGTTTTAAGGTTTAAATGAAAAAATAAATAAATAAAAAATCCATCAGATGTTTGAATGCTAAAAAATATTTTTGGATTAGCTTGCATATACAACCTTTCAGGGATTCCAAACATGGGATTTTATTAAAATTTTTGTTTGTTGTTTCAGTGACAGAATATTTCATGGATATATGAATTACAGATAATATCAATAGATATTTGATCGCTATAATAAATTTAAATTGTCATATGCATAACACATTAAAGTATTATTTAATAAAGCCTAAAGTGTTATTTGACTTTTTCCCCAAAGAACTCTTTCATGCCAGAAAGGTTCTTTGTTTTGTTTTTTTGTTTTTTGCATAAAGAGTTCTTTGGAGTTGAGTAAAGAATCCTAATGAACCTTTTATCCTAAAGGTACCTGTGTGTTTAGTGAGAAAGAGGTAGACAATTGAAAACAGAGGCTTTTTACATGGACATTGAATAGAAGATGTTGTAATACAGAATGATTACACAGGATTAGTGAACGTAAATTAGCCTTTTGTCTCCGTCCACCTTTCTCACAGTCACACTCCCTCCCACATTCTTTATTAAAGATTTTCCTCTGTGGTTTCCCATCTGAACAACATTTCCTTCACAAGACTTCACACACTCCCTGCTGAACATGAATAGACCTGAATGGTGTCAAAAACTAAAATTGACATTGTTTGCCCAGCATCTTCATGGACATTTGAGGAGCCTGTGAAAACGTTAACTGCACCGCCACAGGAATATCTGAGAAACGTGGCTCACGTGTGATAAGAATTAGATAACAGAGACTTAAGTAAACAGAGAAGACTTCATAGGCAATTCAACAAGAACATTTTACATATGCTGTGCTTTTTTTGAACCATGACATCAGTCTTATCATCTAGTGAGACAGGGGCATCTTTGATCTTGCCATAGTGAGTGATAACAGAAGGAAAGAAGAGGAAGTTGCATCACTGATTCCTCATGGACCAATGATATGTTTTGGACAAAGCAGGTATGTTTTATCCCATTTAGCTAGGCTAGCCTAACAACCAAAATCTTTGCGATAACGTCTCATATTCCCTGCCCAAATGTCCCTGGAGTATCGTGACCTCAGATGTCAACAGGGAACTACATCAACAACATCTGAATTGCAGTAACATTATACTTGCATAATAACACTCAGGGGTTAGCAAAGTTTATAGACAACTGTGTATGTTCACGTCTGTTATTTGTTATTTATACACAGAGAGCAATAAGTCAAACTGCATAAAATTACAGTGAAATCAAATTTAGCTGAAGTCAATAGGGAAAACAAGTTAAAGATAGGGCCATTTGAATGTCATCTCTGTTATGGGGCCATGTGTCACCCAGTCCCAGCAGTGGAACTTTATTTAAGCTTCATTCCCATGAATGAACTGTAGTTATTTACCCAGAGTTCCAGACTGCATGGAGCCAATGTGTTTTCTCTGATCAGTGATCTTTTCAGGCTCCTATGACATACAGACCTCAGGCTGACTCGCTACTTCATTCAGTTCTAAAATAATGTTGAACTTTGAACATATTGTTGAAAACTGCTTGTTATAATTGTGAACTGGATTCCGTATTTATACCATGTTTATACCACTGGCTACGTTTTATATTAAGTGTCTGTGAAAAGTGATTTATTGGATTATTAGAGAAAATTGAAGATTACTGGAGTATGTTTTACAAGAAAATACTTTTTCAGTCTTTCTACTTCAAAATCCCATGTTTAATTCAATATATTACTTGTCGTTTCTTTGTAATTAATTGTGAAATTTACTAGCAATTTCTGAGTGAAAATTGTTTCTACATAATTTTTTTCAGTGCTAACATTTAAATTAATAATATAATACAATGCACTTATTATGCACACACATGTATTTACATTGTACATACCTGCGTGTAATTGCATTGTACAGTATGTAACTACATCTGTAATAAATTTCTGTAATTACATCTATGATTACACTGTTGACCATTCGCTTACGCCTTAACCCACCATTAAACCTACCCATACCACCAAACCTGCCCCTAATCTGACCTGTATCCCACCTCAATAGCAGCAAAAGTGTTTTTCATAAAGTACATTGTATAGACAATTTTGTTTGTTTGGTTCATGTAAGTACATTAACACAAGTTAAAGACACCTAATATAAAGAGGAACCATACCACTTAATGTTTTAAGTTTTTAGTTTTAAGTTTTAAGAAACAACAGGCCATTTGTGTGTGCATTTGATTTTGAGATATCGTATATATCTTCTCAGGACACGTTATTTACAGTTGAGCAGATGTTTTGGTTTCAGGTGGACATCAGAGCCAGAAGTGATGTTAATTCTCATGAGCTACTGCACCAATTATTTCTGTTCTTTAGCGCCACTCCTGGAGATTTACTTGCCTGCAAGGTTTATTTTTGTAATCAAACACACCTGAGTCAGGCCATCAGGGTTTTGAAGTTCATCTGATACAGGCATGGTTGGAGCTGAACTCTGCAGTAAGGAGAAAGGCCAGGATCAGGGCAGTGCAACCTTGCATTAAACTGAGATCAATTCTACATTCTAAGAAAAGTATGTATAAATAGGGCCTAATGTACTGTGTTAATTTTCCATATTGATTTTTCACAGGTGTTTTACCCGTATTTTGAATTATGCATTGTATTGTGTTGTGTTTTAGGGTTACAAGAAATAAAAGAAAAGAAAATGTTCTGGCAGAAAATTGCTATTGTGTATCATTATGTGTAGTGAGTTGGCTCACCTGATTTGTTTCACGCTTCAGCACTTCCGTTAAGGGAACATAGTGAGCATCGATGCTCCCTGGTTTTCATGTTGCATTGTGGGACTTTTTAGGGAGTGAACGTTTCTGTCACCGTTCTGTTATGTTTGGACTTTTAGTTTGTTTATCTTCAGTCACATGTTTCCTTTGTTCTAGTTTCCCACCACTCTTTACTGTGATTATTAATTCAGTTCAGCTGTGTGTCATTAATTACCCTCGTTTGCCTTACTATTTCAGTTGCAGTCTTTTCAGTGTTCAGCTGTCCAGTCACGTCTATGTTAAACGGTTGTGTTTGTTTGCCAGCCTTTATTTAAGTTGCCTTTCGTGTGGATTATTGAAGTCTTTTGAATCTGTTCTTCATCTTGTGCTCTTCCTGCAACCTAGTGTGACAGATGACCGGACCAAGACGTACAATAATGGACATTGTGTCCATCAACATTGCCTCAATGAGGGACTTTTCTAAGAAACTATTGTTTTTATTCTTCAAGGAAGCAGAAGTCTGGAGGCTTGATGGAGAGATTTAGGTATGGACTGGATGAAGATAACCTCTTCATCATGCCCCAGGGTGACCCCTGCTGGACCCTGGAAAAGTACATCAGTTTTGCGCTGTGGATGAATGGATCCGCATTCACAGTGTGTGAAGCGGAGGACAACATCAACCTCATCCAGCCCTACTTCGCAGATGTCTCGCATCTGAACCCACAGCCCAGCCCGTCACCACCCTGATTGACAGTGCCTGAGCCCCCCACAGTCTGGAAGCTTACATCTGCCGCGACGAGTAAGCCTGTGCCCAAGGAACGGAAGGCAGAGCACACCATCACCCTGAAGTCAAAGCAGCTTAAAGAATCTGACCAGGGTGTGAGCCGGCAACACCGTTCATTGCCATGGGATGGAAGGGAGATAGAAGTGAGCACTGCCCACACCCCCACCACTGAGAGTGAGTACCGGCTGGACCTTATGGACAGTATGGACTTCTGTGAATAGATAAATTCTCTGTATCCCTTGATCAAGCGAGAATCAGTTTTGTCTTCTTCAGTCTTATTTACCCTGCCCAGCATCCCTCTCCCACCACCACTTCAGATTGCCATTCGCAACACTCTGTTCTCGTCAGGCTCCCTCAGTACGTTGGGTCCACCTGGGTTAGACATCGCCACACCTTCGCTGCGGATTTGCGGGCCTTTCGCTGCCCTCCACCCCTTCGGCTCCGGAAAGCTCTGCCCTCCCTCAGGCTCGACCTCCACCCTCAGTCACACGTCACTATGGCTTTTTCGCTGCCGTCCTGGTCATTAGCATCCCCTCATTCCCTTGGACTTCCGTCTGTGACATGGGTTTCAGTCCCTAAAGCTTCTTTGCTGTCGATAGTTGCTCTCATCAGCAGGGATTCCCCCATGGCTCCTCCCTCCATCCACTCCGCCTTGGACTAGCTGACCGTCAACTGGCTCCTTCCTTCATCTCAACCATGGTTTCCTCCACTGTCATCACCACCCTGGTTTCATCTGCCTGCCTTCTCCAGTCCTTTGCATGCTCCTCGTCCACCTCGTTCAGTTTCAGTGCAATAGAAGGATTTTGAAAATGGCCGACTCCCTTATCAGTTCCCTGACTATTGACTAACTAGAGAGCTGATTAAGATGCACCCAAAACCGGCCTCTTGAGCAATATTAGTAATAAACGAGACTGTCCTCCAAAAAAACACGACCCTATAGGTCGTTTTTCAAGCACCTTATTACGACCTATATTTACGTTTTAAAGTCATGCGCCCTCTAGCTGGCGTAAAAATAATGACAGTGTCGTGTTACGTCTGTCGTCATGAAATGACGTATGACTGTCATTACCAATCAAAATGCGTGTTCATTTAAATGCATTGTGTGGACTTTTTACACCATTTGTCCTATTTTCATTTAGCAAAGCTCATTTTTTTATTAACGACTACACCCACCCCATCCCTAAACCTAACCTTAGTGATTTATAGTGCATATACACTTTATGAGCACGTGCAATCCCTGGGATCGAACCCACAATCGCATGATCACATGACTGCATATTGTTATATATTGCAATGCTCTGCCAATTGAGCTACGCGAAACCCAAAATGTGACGCAGATAAAAGGGAACAATGCATTAAAATTAAAACGTCCTGTTGTCGATAGGGGCGCAACTTTAGTAAACGCTCCTATGGGTCATATTTCAGGGAAGTGACAAACGACCCATATGGTCGTATTGGTTGGAGAGCATGTTGTAATATACAAATCACCATGTTACCCACACAAATGAAAAACACAATCAGGTTAAAACACTATGAAAAAATACTTCAACTAAAACAATTTTAAATATGATGGCTCACACAGGGATTCATACTTTTTACATATAAAAAGTTAATTTAAAATATAATTTAATATATATAAAATCTAAATTCTCATTAATTATTAGGTAATTAATATATTTTACTTCTGAAAATATTTTTATTGCAATATTTTACAGACATTTTTACTATAATATGGTATGGTAACTTAGCTAACCAATCAACAGATGTTTACTGTAGCATTTTTGTTAAAATAACATTACTGTAAACATTTTTACAGTGTATTTTTAGAATATTAAATCTCAATTTTATTACATGATTGTAACTTGACCAAAAACAATCTTGTCTTGTGTTAGCATAAGTCAGAAGAGGACTTTGATAAACCTGTATAAGATCCATTTAAAACTGTGAAGCGCATTTTAGAGTCACTGATTTTGGTCGATCAGCTTTTTCTGTAAGAGCTGTTAATAACTGGAATAATTTACAATTAATATTAGACATTGTACTACTTTTGCACAGTTTAAATTAAATTTGAAAAAATGGTTAAAGAAGAGTCAGGTTTGTGATCATTGAATATTTAATGTAATATTGATTTTTTTTTTTTTTTTTTTTTTTTTTGTATTTGTATTAAGTGATGGGTTATATGTCATATATTTTGTATTTGTAGGGGTATATTGCATTTGTGGGGGGATTTTATTGTAGGCCTATATATTGTTATATCGATAATTTGGTCTTAGTTCACTCCTGCCTCAGGACAGCAGATGAAATTTAGCTTTGTAGATAATTCTGGGGCAGTTTTTATACTGTCCAAATAAATAAGTCAGAAGAGGACTTAAAATAGTCTCAACAGATTTCGGTTATGCTGGTTTTACATTAGTCAGATTTGTTTTACTGATAACAAAAGAAAAAGCTTCTAAATCTGAGCCATGTACTGGGTTCACAGTCAAGAAATGTAGTTAAAACATAATCTTCTTTATTAGTCCAAAATTATACTCAACATAGTAACAGGTGGAAATCTGTCAGAAAAGATTGCTATCATGCATTTACAAATCAGAAAGTGAGATATACTGACCTCACATTTTGATCTTTAAATGATCAAGGATGCATGCAGAGATTGTTGAGAATTAAGAGAAATGGGGCGACGTGGGGTCTGTACCACAAACTTTCACACAACCTCCAACAAACAAAAGGGGGAAGTACCTCTGTGTGACTGGCCCAAAGAAACTTCCTGTTTGTGATTATGTAGCCAAAAACAAAGCGTGTAAGGGAACTGTCCTGCAGTTACAGCTCTATGGTGCATTACATGTGTGCTGGGTGTCTGTCTGCACGCTGTATCTCTGTACAATGCTGGGAAGCAGCTGTGGCCTCCCTAAAACAGACAAGCATTTAGAACAACCAGCTGGTAAACATGTCACAGGCATTTGGGGTTGAAATGTTTGGGCTGAAACTTTTGAATTCTACATTTTACTATTTGGTTCACTCATATCTTCCCTCTTGCAACGCAGGCTCTACATCTACCTTGTCTTAAAATGTTCTCATTTCAAACAATAAGACGCCAAACATCTATTGTGAGACGAATCCAGAGGAGCAGGATGCATAAATCAATCGCTGATTCACTAAGGAAGCTATTAGACTACAATAGAACCACAATAGGACATTGTAGCAATTTTTGGTGGGCTGTCCTCCAGCAACACCAGGAACACTTATATGAAGATCCCACAGACAGCCTTGAAGCTACAATGGCAGGATTCATTCAGTAAAATTAGAGACGTCAGCTGACATAAACCTGATACTAAGTGTTGTCATTGCATGCTGTATATTAACGTTCAAAATTTTGGGGTCTGTAAGATTTTTTTATTTTTTTAAAGAAATTAATACTTTCATTCATCAAAGATACATTACTGTAATTTTTATGACAGTAAAGACTTTTACATTGTTTCAGAAGATTTCTATTTCAAATACATGCCGTTTATTTACTTTCTATTTATTAAAGGGGGAAAAACAGCACAGTTAACACAAAATATTAAGCAGCACAAATAAGAAATGTTTCTTGACCACGAAATCATCATATTAGAATGATTTTTGAAGAATTATGTGACACTCCAGACAGCAACATAGTGTCGACCCAGATCCGGCCCACATCTGGTACGTCACACGTACCACATGTTGGTCGGATCTGGGTCGACACTATGTTGCTGTCTGAACAGTTATTTTATATTGTATTGATATTTCATATTATTACTGTTTTGCTGTATTTTGGATCAAATAAATGCAGTCTTGGTGAGCACAAGAAACTTCTTTTAAAACATTAAAAAAATCTTATAGAGCCCAAACTTTTGAACAGGAGGTTGTCTATGACAAACTTCTCATAAAATCAATAGGATGTCCATGTTGAAGCCATACAACAATGCAAAAGAATTGCTTTTATGGTCCTTGTCCTATAAAACAGACATCAGTATGGCATCAGATTTCTCAATGTTAAGCGAAGTAGACTGAAAATGTAATCCATAGTTCTGTAACAGCATCTTTGAGGTTCCTGCAATTTAAAGTATTGAGTTTAAGTAAATACTGTAAATAACACCCTGTCTTTTGGCACAAACAGTAATAAAGCCTTTTGCACATTCTAAAGCTATTTACACCTCTGACCCTCTGTGAAGTGTGAGGTGATTAGTGGCATTTTGCCAGCCTAGAGTGTGAACACAGCAAGAGAGACCATCACCTATTTTGTCCACGTTCCCCATCCGTCTATTGGTTTTAACCAAGGTTTCTCAATCCATTCCTCCAGGACCCCCTGCATGGCACATTATTACGCCTCACTAATTTTACACAGGCAACTACTAACAAGCTGATGATTTGAATCAGGTGTGCTAAAGCTGCAGTAATGGACAGAGAAACCCAAGGTCTAAATCAAGACAAAACACTAAATCCCTACTAGTCTGTTTACCTCTAATCATCCGCTGCAGCAATAATACAATAATTTACATATAATATGTCTGCTAAGCATCAAATATAATCAGTTTATTTATGAAAATACAGAGGCAAGTGGAAATGAACTGTAAACTGGTCTGATATCTTTGTCTCAGTGTTTTCTTTATGCAGGACATTCACACTGAGTGCTTCATCTGTCTTTGACCATCACAATGGCTTCTCAACCACACTAATATAGCTTCCTCAGTGCTTAAAGGATTAGTTGACTTTCAAATGAAAATTACCCCAAGCTTTACTCACCCTCAAGCCATCCTAGGTGTATATGACTTTCTTTTTTCTGATGAACACAATCTGAGATATATTAATAAATCCTGACGCATGCAAGCTTTATAATGGCAGTGAACAGGTTTCACGAGTTTGAGCTGAATAAAGTTCTTCCATCCATCATAAACGTGTACTCCACATGGCTCCGGGGGGTTAATAAAGGCCTTCTGAAGCGACGCAATGCGTTTGTGTAAAAAAATTATCCATATTTAACAAGTTATGAAGTAAAATATCTAGCTTCCGCCAGACTGCCTTCTGTATTCAAGTTATTAAGAAAGTGTAAGCCGGCGTCGCATCAGTTACACTTTTTCCGTAAGTTGAATAGGGAAGGCGTAGGATGTAGCATAAGCTTTTTGAACTGCGAGAGTTTTACACTTACTGCGTACGTTGTATACGGAAGGTGGTCTAGTGGAAGCTAGATATTTTACTTCATAACTTGTTAAATATGGATATTTTTTTTACACAAATGCATTGCTTCGCTTCAGAAGGCCTTTATTAAGCCCTCGGAGCCGCGTGGAGTACATGTTTATGGATGGATGTGGATGGAAGAACTTTATTCAGCTCATACTCGTGAACCCTGTTCACTGCCATTATAAAGCTTGCATGCGTCAAGATATTTATTAATATTTCTCAGATTGTGTTCATCAGAAAGAAGAAAGTCATATACACCTAGGATGGCTTGAGGGTTAGTAAAGCTTGGGGTAATTTTTATTTGAAGGTGAACAAATCCTTTAAAGGGGTGATTCAGTGTTTTTTTTTCTAGGCTTGATTGTGTTTTTGGGGCACAGTTTAACATGTCTTAATGCTTCGTTTTTTAAAAAACGCTGTATTTTTCATATATTTTACCTTTATTCTACACCTCTGTTTCCACTGTGATATGAACGGCTCGTTCGACTTCCTGCTTCTATGAAGCCACTCCCTCCGAATGGCTTCGCAATGTGCTCAGATTGGTTAGCTGGCCCAGTGTATCCAGAGCCATCGTGATTCGCTGAAGCGTCCGGAAACGCCACGCCCCTAACCATTAGTGGTTACCGGTTACGTGGGCTTTGGTGGAAATGTAAATAATGGCGTCTATATTGCTGTATCAAACTGAGCCCGAATCAGACCCAGATGAAGAGGGTCAAGCAGAACCTCTGCAATTGCGGCCTTTAAAGGACGTTTATGAATGGTATTTCATTTAGTATTTGTGTCAAAGTGTTTAGATATGCGGTCACTGCTGTTTGTTAGCTTTCAATATACGGTTTTATCCTGATTAAAGCTTTACTGTAGCCGAATACATGACTGAGTAGTAGCATTTTTGTAAAGGTATCGTTTAATTTATAGTACGAACAACTGTTTCTCTATGAACATAGAAGTTTGTTGGTGTTTGATGGAGAAGTATGCAATAGAATTTAGCTAACTGGCCAGCGAAGCAAAAACGCATTGGTCTTTGTTTACGTCTTTGATGCAACCAAAAATAGCAACAGAACTATACGTTTAAAAGACATGTACAAACAATAAAACGTACTTACAGTTTGAAGCCAATAAACAGCAGCTTCTGCTTTTAAAGTAGGAACAGCTTCTTGCAGTAAAGGTCTTTGTGCAAATCCAGCATTGAACTCGTGTAGATTCTGGAAGCTGTCTTCAGCGGCGCATCCAGTGTAGAAAATATCACAGATTGTAATGGGTTCTATTATCTTTTGACGCGTCGCTCGCGTCCGGTGTACACAACTCTTCTGCTTCCATTATGCTGTGCGACATGGCCTCGCCCACTTTGTTGCGTGTTCCCGGGGGGGTGTTTTGCAGGGTTTATGATGTCACCCACCCGGGAAGAAGCTCGTTGTAGTCCAAACCAGTCGTTTTTGTAGGCATTAAACTGCCATAACTTTAAAAGACAATATCTCTGTTTGCGTTGAACTTTCAGCACTGTAACTTTGCAGATACTGTTTATGCTCAAGCAGCAACATTACACACTAACTAAAGTTAAAAAAAGTGAAATTGCAATGAACCACCCCTTTAAGTTTCATAAATAAGCATTTACTATGAATGTTGATAACCAAACAGTTTTGGTTACCATTGACTTCCACTGTCTGAAGGAGGAAAAAATATCTTAAGTAATACGGCTTTGGAACTACACGAGGGAGAGTGAATGATTACATAATTTTTTATTTCTGGGTGAACAATCCCTTTATAGATTTTTACATGATTTACATTTATGCATTAAAATCACTATGGTACCATATGGCCTTTTAACATTCCTTTTATTGTATAAAACTTGTCATATTGTCAGTTTAATGTTTTTATTAATAATATATCATTGTTGCTAATAAACAGTATGAGTCCAAAACAATTGTGGGAAACATTGATTTTTATCTCTGATATACCACCTATGAGCAGTACTTCACACGAGAGTTTTCTTTCCACTACAATACAATAATTACTTTGCAGTATGTTACTTCCATATTGACTTATTTGTCAACAAAGCCCAGTAATGTAAATGAGATTGTATCTTCGTAAAATTAAACCCACACTGATCAGAAGGGTTGTAGTGGCGATATTTGTCTGCATGTGTTTACAAACAATCATACTGTCAGACATTTTTGGAGTGCTATTGTGAGGAAAAATATTATAAATGTTTTCAAGTGGCCCATTATACCATTTGAGTGGCTTGCTAGCCTCACTTTCACATCTAATGGATTATGATGGATTATCCGGACACATAAAACCTCCATAAATATCCAATTAGAGGGTCTTTAGTCATAGAAAACTGTAGTAGTGCACAGTGCCGACTGGAATGTTGTGGTTTGTGGGTTTCACTTGATCCCCCACAGATATGCACAGAAGTCCACAACAGACTTTACTCACATGAGAAACCCTACTATTTTGTTTAGGTGTGAACGCATATTGAAACTCTCTGCAATTTCCCCACAGAGATAATAAAAGTCACTACTACTGTTTTTTAGCATTACAAATGAAAAACATAACAAATAATTTTAATAGACTCACAGAGCACATTTTGTTCAGGACTTTTGGGTTTTTTGAGCTTCATGATTTCTGGTTGATTTTGAAATAAAAAATGGGGGTATTTAACATTTCCCTGAATCACATTTAGGGAGGCCTTATCTGTGTCCTCTGAAATGATTCATCAGAATTAAAGAATCACATTTGAAATGATTCTTTAAAACTGAGCTGATTAGTGTGTAGTCTGATTAGTGTTAGAAACTCATGGAATTAAGACAAGCTGCTTACTTGACAAAATGAAAAACGCAAATCGAAACGCAAACAAAAGTCAAACACTGCAAGAACATGCAGGTGCCAGATAGGATGTCAGTTCTCACGCTTCTGATGCCAGCTTTGAGTGTGGGAAGTGTTTTTGCATGTCCACACACAACTCCAATTATCTCCTTATCGTGAGCACCTCCTCTATAGCCTCTTAGTTTTCCCTGGCCCTCAGGTCACACTACATCTTGAGACATTTCCCGCACACCCTCACCTTACCTGAAGCCTTTTGACATACAGAAACAAATACGCAAACACACACAAACAAAGGTTTATAGGACACCACAAGGATTTGAAACACAAAACTGCCTGCGGGTGCTAAAATATGCAAGTCACGCCCTTTGCTTACTAACTCTACATCAATCTTCTTATGTGTTATTATATTAAACAGGATTCAAATGAAAATGCTGTCATCGATTACTCACCCTCATGTTGTTCTTTCTTCAGCAGAACACAAAAGAAGATATTTTGAAGAATGTTTTGGTTGCCATTGACTGAAAAAAAAAAAATCAATATCTTAGACATTTTTCTAAATGTCTTTCTCGAAAGAACAGTTTATAACCATAATTTCCAGAAGATTCAATATTTTAGCTGTTGTGTACATGCTAAACAGGACAAAGATATTGGAATGTGGCTTATTCAACCTAATCTCATGAGAAAACGTAACTATTTATGTTTTGGTGGTGAATTAAATCAAATCAACTGTTCTAGCAAGTAAACTAATCATTAATAATGTTTCTTTTCACTGCTTTTAGCTTTAGGAATGGCTCTTGGACATCAGGACGATGCTTTTACACTCATACACCAACTAGTTTTTTAGGTTATTGGACTGAAGGAACTACAGTTTTTTGGATCCAGTGGCTACAGGAAGTAGTCTAAAACAACGAGGCATTATTTTTCCAATTTGAATCTCTGTTCCAATTGTCATTGCTAAGGAAATTTTCCAATCCACAAACTTTAAATCTAGCCCAGCAGTGGTGTAACAGATTCAGCGTTTTCTCTTGAGAATGATGATGACTCACATTGAAAGGCTTCACCGCACCTTACACAATAAAAATAATGAAAGTCCCCTTTAAAGGCAAGCCAGTCAGTGGTTATCTGGTTCTAGTCATGTAAGAACATCTCATTTCTACTTGAGTGGGAAAATACTAAAACTGTTTATCAAAATTAGGTCGAGCTCATGCATGTACGCATTCGAGAGCAAACAGTTAGGCAACGTTGCAATTTCCCCCATTGTTTTTATATGATAAGTCCATCTACCTGTTTAATAACAATACATTAATTCTCTGCATTAGGAGGTATTCTGAAAAAAAAAAAAAAAAAAAAAAAAAACTTTAGAAAGTATTCTAAAAAAAAGTTGATTAAATGCATGTGACTGAAAGGACACTGTAAATTTGTATACTGTATGGGGTCTCGAGCAGGCTTACTACAAGCCAGATCATTCACAATCTGAGAGTCTGTAGTTGATTCTGTCATTTTTCTCCCCCTGTCACTCCCAACATTAGCTATATTCCTCCTGTGGTTGACAGCTATGGAGCACAGGGACTTTCCATTTGTGTTTCGATAAAAAAAATGAATAACCTTTGTGTTTTGTGATTCATTACTGCATGTTCTGGCTTTGTATTGCACAATTCTTTTAAAAAAATAGATTGCAGCAGCCTAATTTTGTAGGTCCACAGAGATGCAATTAGGACCTGACTAGAGTTCTCACCTCTTAATGAAATTAAAGACCTTTTCCCTTTTGAGCTTTGTTGTTATTTTCATTCTTATAATATTGGCTAGTGTCAAAAACAAACTTTTTTCTTTAGGGGCAATATTTGAACCATGGTTTTTCAGAGGCATTCTTAACTCGAGGGCTTATAAAACATACAGTAGCACATCCTGCATTTATGTTAAATACTTCAACTGAATCAGTTAATTAAAACTTGTGATGTTACTGATAACATCAAATACAGCTCTCTGCTTCTCTGTTTAACAACAGTCACATCTGAGATGGTTGAACGCTACAAGCCATCTAGTGTCTGCAGAGGCACGTTAATTCCCAAACTGGAGAGAGAATAGAATAGGATAGCCTATATAATGTAACTATGGGGGTATTTTTGCCCCCAAATTGTAAATGTTTGGAGCATTTTTGTCCTAAGCTTGCTTTTTTTTTTTTACCCTAAAGTTGGATACCTTTCTGAACATAAAAATCTGGCTCAGAACTAAATCAGTACATAATAAAAATGTACGATTCGACAAATAAAATGTCAAACCCCCAAACCTCATCATGCAAATCAAATTGAGAAAAATCTGTAGCCTTAAACTGTTTCTATAAGAGATGGACAATAATAAGTCTTTGTTAGAGTTTCTGTACTAAAAGTAATTTTCTCATCAATAAACAAGCAGAATGAAAACTGTTTAGTGTAAATGGATGACAAAATATCCCATAATAATAATAATAATAATGTTTAGATTGATAAATAAGATATGAATTGGTAAATAAATTAATTAAAATTGTGTACTAAATTAAAAAATAATTACACTTTTTAAAAAAAGACTCATTTAGCAGATTTAATCCCCCATAGGTGCTGGTGTAGGCTTTAGATAAGGAATACATAAAAAAAAAAAAAAAAAAAAAAAAAAGAAAAGAAAAAAGTTATCTTTCGATGGTGACTGAAGTTTTACTATAGGCTAATTTAAACAACAGCACTGAGTAGCTCATTCAAATTTTGGAGCTGAGATTTTCCCGCTTACATGTTTTGAAATCCACAACCGAGTTTAAAGGGAGGGCGTGTTTTTCCCACTGCCATTTCAGAAAGTTTGTCAAGTAAATGAATAGCTAAGGCTACAGCTCGTGAAGTTGTGTGGCGGAAGGAGCCTCTGGATGAGAGCAGGAGAATGAAGACTTGAATACATGATTTCATTCACTCAGCTGAGACTGCACGAGCAGCACCGGAGCTCTCGAGGACAAGCCACAAGTGCCATTTTTTGGATCTATTCTTTATACTTTCGTGATTTATTTCCTTTTCTTGAACAGACCAATGTTGGATATATGTTAAGCCTGCGTGGAATCCCACAACTATCCATAAGAAGGAATGCATCTTTTCCTCGTGAAACTAATTCTTCTGATATCACTCATTACTTTGACGCAAGGTACGTTTTATTGGAAGATGCTTTCTTCATTATCCGATAGTAGCAATTTCTACTCGATCAAACATTATGATTAACACGATTACTAATTAACTGCTTAAGATTATTTCTGATATTTACTGTAAAATGAAACACTTTGTTCGAGAAAAAGTCACTTGTTGCGCACTGATGTCAGTACGCAGCCTACTCACTTATTTCAAATCACAGAAAGCAGGCATGTTCGGGCATCATCCTTTGATATTAGGTAGACTGAAGTCTAACTTCAGTCTACCTAATATCAACTCCTACATATCACAAATTATGTAGGCTATCAAAAGATGTTGGACTACGGTTTCTAACTTGTAACTAGTGTAACTTTTACGCAAACTATACATATTCATCTTTTTAGTAAACTCGGGATATTGTATTTTTCGTACGTTACTCGTTATGATTTAGATTTGAACGCATCGAAAGGTGTTTTTGAATATCTGTCACTCCGCATGGCGGTTCATAAGTAGTATTCGGGGCAAATGTTTGAGTGAAGTTTCAACACTTTTGCAGTGAGATGCTACCTAACGTGCATTTATGGCAAGCCGTTTGTATTACTTGCCACTAACTAGCATATTAATGTTAGTAGCCTACTAATTTTTAAATACTAAGTAATCCATTATACTTTTCAATTTCATTGGTAACTATTTCCACCATGCTTATTCCAGTTTCGACAATCATCAATTCAGTTGCTCACAATTAGCCTACATATTCATTACATACCCTACTGATACTTATTCCATTGCTTTTAGTCACTATCTTAATGCTGTATATGACCAAAAAAAAAAAAAAAAAAAAAAAAAAAAAAAAAATATATATATATATATATATATATGTATAATAAAATAAAATAAAAAATACAAATCAATTTAACTAATAAGATAAGAAATAGTACTAGTATAGGCAATAAATACAAGTAACAAAATAGATATTAGTTGGTTTTAAGTAATAAATGTTAAAGCAGCTTGCCATAGTACATTCCCAGAACAGCTGCAGAATGAAGAATGCTGTCCAGTCCCTCTGTCCACAAACATCACTTTAAGGTGTTAGGAGTCACACTTTCTTTCTGGATTCTACCCAGTATCTTACTCACTTTTGCACAGTTTGGAACCAAATTGACAATTCAAGATTATGTAATAAATATATTATTATTTAAATATTTAATTTTAAAAATCAAGCTTTCAATACTAGTATTTCTAAATCAAGGTTGACACTACTTTGGGCAAGATATAATAGATTGAGATGATATCAAATCATGTAACACTCAATAGAAATTAATTACCCTGTTTCTGTGTTTCCAGGCCTGGAATGTTCGGAAAAATGCCAAAATGAGGGTACATGTGAACCTACTGCTGATGGGAGAGGAGAATGCAAGTGAGTAATTAGAACTCAATTACATAAAATTGCTGTGTCTGAACCAAACTGATACCCTGGAGGAATTTAATACAATGTTTTTGAATAGCACACATCACTAATATGAGATTTCCTTTTGATCCGGTCCCAAAAGTTTTGAATGCCGTATACAAACAATTGCATACCAGAACACATGCGATCAATTTGAATTCCAACCTTGCAAACAAAAGCAAAGTGTGCTTCTCTCCTTGAAGAACATGGCCTCAACTAATGAACGACATACACAACCTCTGATGAAGAGAGTCTAGGGCATCACCCTCCAACCCCCTCCGGCTGGTTGTGAGTACGGGCCACTTCTCCAGCCCAAGTCTCGGAGACACCCGAGGCCCTAAATCTTATTTCGCTTTTCTTTTATGAAACGACAGCTGGGGTTTGCCAGGAGCCCGGCGATCATTGTTCTCCAGTCTAGATTAATTCTGTGTGACTAATCTGTTTGAGGCTTCCCAGAATGCCTGAGTCCCCCCCACCCTGCGCGCCCTGCCCCTGCTCGGGTGTTTTGTCCTATTTTGAATGCCCATTCACTCTCTGTGATTTACATTAGAAGGACAGATGGCAGTAGAGTGTAATTGGACTGGATGTTTTCATAATTGGTAGCATTGCACCAGTGGAAAATCACGAGCAAACAGGTTGCCTCAGCGCGCATAGCATCACACAACTCTCCTTTCTCTGTTGCACCCAAATGTATGCTCTCACACAAAAGCGATGGTTGACTGCTACTTTCTTCTGATTGTGTTGGTTGATTTTCTAATAGGGTTAACTTCTCTTTGGCCCTCTGTACTTTTTTACTTGCATTCAGCAGTGATGTGAATGCAGGATTGGGTTGCAAGCATTTGGCCAGGGTAGCATTGTCTTTCTCCGGCTATCAATGAGTTTATCAGGGTGGCTATGAAGGAGCACACTGGCAGGGCTTATTTGAAATGGGACGGTGGCGGCTCTGTTTTTGGCCTCCCTCAGTGGACTGCGAGCACATGGAGCCGCGCTGGCGGTGGGCCACATCTTAATTCTGTCTGGCAGCCTCCCTGCCTCAGTCGGGCCACAAAGCCACCATTGTGCCCTATCATACTCAGACTCCTCTAATTAAACATGGAGATACAAACGAAGGCCGCTCTCCCACTCAGGATGGCACGTTACTTTGTCTAGTACCTTTTATCTATTGTTTAGATTCAACTGGTGGACAGACCGCTTGGGTCCTGCAACATGTCTGACAAACTTTGGCAAAAAGTGAGTTCGTAGGTCAGCTTTGGCCACACTGTCCCTCTAATCAAATGGATCCATTGTGAATGTCCTCAAATGCTTTGTGACATACTTTGCGCTTTTAGTAGCCTCACTGTAAATAGTGAAAATGTGTAGAGGTTCCCTTAAAGGTCTAGTTCACCCAAAAATGAAAATTACACCATGATTTACTCACCCTCAAGCCATCCTAG
This sequence comes from Ctenopharyngodon idella, assembly GCF_019924925.1. Taxonomy (NCBI): domain Eukaryota; kingdom Metazoa; phylum Chordata; class Actinopteri; order Cypriniformes; family Xenocyprididae; genus Ctenopharyngodon; species Ctenopharyngodon idella. The sequence continues at coordinate 13,832,641 of NC_067224.1, read as the reverse complement.
GTGTATATGACTATATACACACAATCTGAGATATATTTAAAAATATCCTTAGTCCTCCAAGGTTTATTATGGTTGTGAATGGGAACCCAAATTTAAAAAATCATGGGATAATAAATCATGGGCTAATTTTCATTTTTGGGTGAACTATCCCTTTAAAGGTAGAGTTCACCCCAAAATAAGTATTCAGTCAATATTTATTTACCATGTTATTCAAAACCTGACTTTTTTCTTCTGTGGAATATAAAGAAGGCATTTTGAAAAATGTCTGTGTTTTTTGTCCATAAATGAAAGTAATTGTGGCCCAATGTGGTTTTGACTTTCATTAGTTGTACAAAAACTGTTATTATTCCTCAAAATATTTTCTTTAAAATGACTGAATGTAGTCAGGTTGATTCAGTCATATTAAAATATTTGTAAATAATATTAAATATTACACACTAATTATTATTAATAATAATAATAATAATAATAATTTTAATAATAGTAATAATATTTACATATGAAATAATATTTACATACATCAAACTAGTTAATTGTCCCTTAAGAGACAATTTACGTTGTCTGACCAAATTGTTTACTGATCATGGGCTCCTGACACGCAATAGTTTTTATTGTGAAAATGCACAGGTTTATTTTTTATTTTTTATTTTTTTAAACTGACTTCCATTGGTTTAATTTAGTCAGTCACATTAAATGTTTTTTTTTAATTGATTAAAATTACTAAGAATGAATAATACTTTTACCGTATTTGTCAATCTTAGTTAATGTTAATTTCAACATTTACTAATATTAAAACATTTACTCATTATTAAAATCAAATATTGTATTTGTTAACATTAGTTAATACACTGTGAACTAACATGAACAAAGAGTGAACAGATGGATTTTTATTATCTAACATTAACAAAGATTAATAAACACTGTAACAAATGCACTGCTCATTGTTAGTTCATGTTAGTTAACATATTAACATATGTTAACAAATGAGACCTTATTGTTAAGTGTTACCAAATTAGTTAATTTAAATGCAAAGTACATATTATTTACCTGACAAACAGTTTATTACAGTGCAGTAATTGAATGTGCCACATCAAGGGTAAAATGTAAAATTTAAATCAAGTGCTGTTAATCTAGTCTTAAATTGTTTTGGAAAAATATGTTGGTTCTACTTGACATTCCATGCCAGGAATACCAAACACTCATATCTGGCACTCGGACAGGCTCGTAAAGGAGTGAGCCGTTATCTCTGACACTTTGGCAAGGCCTGAAGTCTAACTGACAATAATACAAACCAGCTTCCACATCTGAATTCCTTGTATGTATGAGGGACGGCAGATTCGAATCAAAAGGATTAGTGTTCGACAAGGAGATGAGAGATGCAAGACTGGAGGGAGATGAGTAAAAGTTCACATGCGAACTTCAGACCTTCCGACTGAGTCTTTGATGGGCGGCTGTTGATGTAATGTGCAAAAAGAGCTCACTGTCTTCCGATTGGGTCCCTGTAGAGTCATAAAGATTTGAATACAGACCTAAAGTGACTGATATAAGTGGGATACATATTGTTTTAACATATCACTAACATATTATCTAATAAATAATCTCACACTTGAGGCTTAGTTGTGTTGTAGTTTAGTTCTATTTTTGTAGTTTGGGATTATGACATCTTGTGTTGCAGGATTAAGCCCTTCGACCTGAAAAATATCTATAGAAGTCAACTGTTGCTAAGCATGGACATTTGTTTCTGAACTCCTGATTTGTTGTTTTATTTTTTTTTAACTAGATGTTTCAAGACTTGCTGCAACATTTAAGCTTGCTGCATACTTAATATTTTGTGGAGACTTTAATACATCAGGATTCTTTGATTAATAGAAAGTTCAAAAGATTAGCATTTATTTGAAATAGAAATCTTCTGTGACATTATAAATGTCTTTAACATCACTTTTGATCAATTTAATGTGTCCTTGCTGGATAAAAGTATTATTTTTTTTATTAAAAATTTGCAAGTTGCCAAAAAGATTGTAATTTACACCCTGGGTATTACCATGTGTGGTGTGTCTAATGAATTAAACCAGAATGGCCACTTGTTTGTGCAGGACAGTTTCAATACAAGTTCTGTTTGCTTTCTAGAGATGAGTTCCTCCGAGTTCCTCACTGTATTTAGATACAGGAAATGAACACCAGTGCCAAAGGAAGAGAAGTTGTAGTCTCTTATCATATCACTACAGAGGCCTAATGTCTTGACTGACTAAAGTGGCTTGTGTTGGCAAGTTGAAATCTGATTCTTCCTTATTTCTATCAGGAATTCGGCAAACTTTGATTGTACATTTTGTTATTGCTAGATTGTGTTCTGTATGTACAGCTGGCCAAGCACAAAAAAGCTGCAAAACACACCATGCGTGTGTTGTTTTTGTTTGATGCTTTTGACCTGAGCCATCTGTCTGTGGAACACTGCATTACAAGTGATCAGTATCAAGGTAAATAATTCACCGTGTACAATGGCTGCTACTTACAGCATAATAGCTGCTAATGCCTGTGGTTTTGCCATTCATCCCTGGCAGTGGCAGATGTTTGAAAGTTTCTCACATTGTCACACTGTCAGAGGGGTTGATGAGTATATTTGAATAAATAAATCCTCTTCCTGTTAAATGTCCGGCATCATTCCACTCAAAATGACTACTAGTGCCATGAAGAGGATCTGAAAACATTAATCTAGTCCCTTGCGTCATAAAACCACCAGCAGTAGCACTCATTAGAAAGGTATTGGGTCCTTTAATGGCTGCTCTCTGTCCCTTGCTGTCGTTCCCATAGGGTCCCGCAGTACAAGGGACAAATAAACACAGGCGTAATGAACACTAACAGATGTGGGCCTGAAGGATCAGGTCTCCTCCAGTGATTACAGAGAGAGTGCGAAGAGCCCCGGGCCATTGTTTCATAAAGAACAGACAAGACTCAAAGACTCCTCAGAGTTAACTTCCCCTCTACAGGAAATTAGGGTTTAAAAGAGAGTAGATTTTGTGTTATTGTTGTGTTGCTTAAGGGGACAAAACAGGCCAGTGGTGCAGCCACCTCCCTAACAAAACGTACAGGTAACCTCATCACACAAGCAACTAATGCTAGTTAATTGCCTGTAGGAATGTTCTGGGTTCATTACAATCTAAGCTCTATTGAAGGCATTTGAGGTATAATTTTGACAACCACAGTAAGTCATTTTTAACTCGTTTATCAGTTGTTGTTGTTTTTTGTAATAAAACAATAGGAACCTGTGAATATAGTTTAAATTAACGTAAAAATTATTGTAAAATAAAGTAGGTACAGGTTAAAAAATGAATCAAAAGCACTATAAAAGTATCACAAAGATGGTCCATACAGCTTGTGTTCGGGCTTCTAAAGTCATATGATAGCTTTCTGTTATAAACAGACCAAAATTTAAATTGTTACTGATAATCTTCCCCTCCAGTGAGCTGTTAACTTGAGAAGCTCTGCAACCGGATCAGTCGGATACATGAAAGAATCATTCAGATCAGTTTTGTGAACTGGATCATGGCTACTTCTCTTATGAAGAACTAGGACAGACTTCAAAATTTTCTGTCTATAGCAGATGCAGTTGCAAAAATCATATTGACTACTGGTATGGGAGTAATATGGATCAATATTTTGTTATAAAATATACTTTTACAGTATGGTGCTTTTGTGTCCTTTTTTGATAAGAGAAAATTACTTTATATAGAGAATAATCCTAACATAGGAGTAGTCCCACCACAAAAAGTGTCTCAAATAATAAACATTTAACCAAGAATTCATGTAAATGCTTTAAAGGGTGAGTTCACCCAAAAATGAAAATTCTGTCATTAATTACTCACCCTCATGTCATTCCAAACACATAAGACATTCGTTCATCTTGAGAACACAAATGAAGATCTTTTTGATGAAATCTGAGAGATTTCTGTTTGTCCATTGAGTCTACGCAACTACCACTTTGACGCTTCAAAAAGTTCATAAATAGATCGTAAAACTAATCCAACGGTTTAGTCCAAATTTTCTAAAGAGACATGATCGCTTTATATGATAAACAGATTGAATTAAGGCTTTTATTCACATATAAACATTTATCAACTCACATATCAGGTGTGGTAAACAGAAGCTCATACATGTTCGCTTTACGTGCGAGAGCCAATGAGGTTCATTCTCGTGTGTTACGCAGCACGTTTGAGCCAGAGAGTTTGAGCTTCGGCAAGAACCAAAGAGGTTTGTTCTTGTGCATCAAACAGGTTCAGTTGAGCTTCTGTTTAAAGTTCGCTGATCAATGTTTTATATGTGAAAAAAAGACTAAAAATAAATCTGTTCATCATATAAATATATTTGGACTAAAACGCTCAACTAGTTTTTTTTAGATTTCTTTTTGAACTTTTTGAAGTGTCAAAGTGGTAGTTGCGTAGACTCAATGGAGGGACAGAAAGCTCTCAGATTTCATCAAAAAGATCTTTATTTGTGTTCCGAAGATGAATGAAAGTTTTTGGTTGAACTATCCATTTAACCAAAATACTAGATTAATTTTGAATTTTGTACCTTCAGGCTTTGTTTACATCCATTTAGGGTTGTCAAAAGTACCGGTACTTCGGTACTGAAATTATAATAATTATTTAATATTATTTGTAAATGCTATTAAATTTGAAAATACTATTAAATGGACACTGTAATAAGGTGTAACCTTAAATATGTGACAGTACATTTTTGCAGTAGTGGTAGTACCGAGTACAGAGTATATTTGGTGCCCTCTTATAGGCACTGCTTTCAAACGCTCCCATGTATCTGTGCAAGCGCTCGGTGAAGAGCATCAAAGGTTTCTATTTGCAACATGTTTTTGAAGCACTGATCATTGTAGCCAATCACAGAAATAGCTGTTAAATGCGAGAATGCAATGGGTTTAAGTTAGTCAGAAAACGCTCAAAACAAAGTTTTCGTTCACTTTTTTCGTTCATTTTGTGCGCTTTAGAGTTCTGAACGCTCGCAAATTCTTTCATTATCACCAACAAAGTGTAAACACAATCTAAATAAGAGATTCATTGTGCAGTGTAGACAGCTTTTCTGATTATAGCTGTATAGTTTTCGCAGGAGTGTAGATCTCAGTGAGGCACTGAACGGCACTGAACGTAGCCTAGTGATTGACAGCTTCAGTGATTAAAAAAGGGAGCACTCTTTGCTCGCTTTCTGTTTATAACCCATATACAAATAAAAAAAGTTTTGTTTTTCACGCAGCTCAGTACGCTGCAAAGTTTCTGTATTTACAACTGCATTTAAATGTGCGATTGAATCCGGAACTGCAATGATTAACAGTGATATAACTATAGCAACATACGGGACAAAACAATCTGATACTGTATGTCAAAATATGCACTGTCTAACCCTAGCCAATATTTACAGTGTTCTGTATTCAGTCTTGTTTCTTTCCTGGAGTTCAACCATGAAAGGGCTTCTAAGTTAGACTTTAACTTTTTTGTTGTTAGAGACAACCCCCTTCACTTTGTGACCTTTCAATGGCAGATGGCAGATTGGAGCGCAGTGGGTGGAAACCCCCTGTGTTTCATCTGGCTGAGGGTCAGGTGTCAACAAAACATCTGCTCTGGCCTGGGCGAGCATTGCAGCACCAGTACAACACTGTTGTCATGGGCTACCGGTGGCCACAGAATGAATCCCATCATAGTGAAGGTAGAATAACAGTATGGGGTCATTCTCTGGTCACAGAATCAAACACGAACTAGGGCTGTTTACAGAACCTGTGATTTATTTTTATGGGCTTTTTCTGTCTGAGTTGGATGGAGATTTGTAAACGGAGAGATTTTCACTAAGGTTAAACAGACTTGGAGGATGCTGCAGTTTTAATGTGCACAATTGTAAACCTTATTTTCATGAAAATGCACTGATTGTGTTTTATAGGAAACAAGCAAAACAACAACTATAAACGAAGCAAAAAATCTTGTTTATATCCTGTTTGGGGAAGAGATTTGAGATGAGAATGTTAAATACACTTTAATCATCACATTATATCTTTAGCGATCATACATACTTGCACGACTATATGCTGTTGATTACCAATAAAAATAATTTTGATGTGTCAGTTGTCAACAAACGAGAAAAGCATTCATTGGAGGAACTTCTATGGAGCAAGAAAATTCCTTTAAAAGATTTTACAACCAGTAAATATGGGCCAAACAGACCCGGTCTCAATGCTTTTGTCCTCTTTAATGTATTTATCCTAGTAGGCTACTCTTTTGTGGCCTTATGCCACTTTAAGTAGCTTGATTGCTAATGTGACAAGCATTTGCCAAGTTAAAGAGCAAACTGGCAGGGTTTCCTACTGAGGTCCTCAGTGTACTCACCCTAATTCCCTAATGTGTGCTTTACTATCAGGAGCCAGCGCTGACTAAGTGCCCTATGTATTTACCCCTCCAGAAGCAGGACTGTTTGCCAGGACAGGCAGGTCTAGTAGACTTTCAAAGGTGGTGTGATTTTCCACAGGGTTCTGTTAAGTGCGGCTGCCAGGACTCTCCATTGAGGAGTGCTGTCAGGGATGGGGACACAAAACGGGGTGAATTTTTAATGTAAACGGTAACATTCCAGCAAGACCACAGACTCCTCCTCTCAGGCAATGCAAAAATCCTTTAAAACAGGTTCATATTCTTTCTTTCAGAAAGCTTGTGAGTCAAAGGTCTATCCATCATGGAATCCTACTAGACTTGTTTGGGGAAATTAAACTGAAGAACAAAAGAATTTGGGCTTTTAGAGATCTAGTCAGACTGATGGGTACTATGGAAAGTTGTCTTCATTCCACACAACAGAAAATATTGTATATGTTAAGTTTTTAATTCTAAGTGTATTTAATTATTAATTACTATACTCAAGGCGAGCATCAACAACTCCTCTCTGAACACCTCTATTGTAAAATTATGATTTTTGTCAAACAGATGATAAAACAGAAAAAACACCCTAGCAACTGCATAGCAACACACTAAAAACACTCAGAACAGTGTCCTGGCAACCACCAACACCCTAGCAACATGGAAGTAACTTTAGCACCACTCATTCTTTCTTTAGGCAAAGTACAAATCAAGTTCCTCTACTGTATCAAGTTATTTCATGAAATAAATAATTACAGATTGTTATATCATCCATCCCAAATAGTTAGCCGATAGTTGGTAGTTTTGAACTTACCAGCATCATATGGTTAACGGTTATGTGATAATAACCCCTTTTGTCAGTGCCAATATCTACTGAGTAGTGTTGTCACGATACTGGAATTTCTAACTTCGAAACGATACCTTGAAAAATATCGATATTCGATACCATTTTCGATACTACGGGGAAAACTGCCATATATACTGCCATACAGATATTTTAATTATCATCTCATAATTTTTTGATAATTTGGGTAATTTTGCTGCAAAAGCTTTCACACAGCACAGGGAGGCTTTATTTGAAACTGAACTAAATTTAGTAAATTACTGAACTAAAAAAAAAAGAAGTAAACAGTCAGTAATAAATTAAAAACAAATAAACAAATTGCAAATGATAGAACATATAAATAGACTGACTGTGTTTACCTAAATACTCGCCAAGACGGCATTTTGACATAATGTTGTGTGCATTTGACTGTTTAAGTGCAATACGCCACAAAAAACAACTCAATGTGGTACTCATAGGCTGTTTGATATGCGGCTTTATGTGCGTGCCACTTATATAGATCAGTGGTTTGCGTGCTTATGGTGTGAGTGTGAAACCTGTGAAAATGAGTAAATTTATGCGGAGCAAATGAGACGAGTGAGTGACAGGAGGCAGGTGTGTGTCAAACTGTAAATTCGCAGTCGGAGAGATGAGAGAGCGAGAACATGCAGCTGGTATTGGTGTATCAATACTGCAGAAAAGGAGTATTGGAACCATTTCAACTATTTCAGTATCAATGCATATCGAAATATCAGTATTTTTGACAACACTATAACTTTGTCAATGGATAAAACACATTTTCTTTTTGTTTTTTTTTCTTTTTCATTCTACAATTGAATTAACTCCCGAAAAATGCAGGTAGTGACAACCGCATTTACCAAAATTCTATGCAGTGTGTACAGAACTGAACTGTACATCTAGTTGTTAATGTCGTATTTTAACATCCATCAGAAATGTTTCTCTCTTCTTTACTTGCGGTGCAAGAAATCACAAGGAAAGCGGTATGAGCCTTAACTCATTCATGTTGCCAGATCTAGCTAGAAAAACAATGAAAAAGAACAAGCCCACAATAAACTGAAATAAATCCAAATGCTTTATGCTGAAAATATGAACAAAATATCATGATCCGCAGCTGCTCATTTTAAAAACTCCGCAAACTTGATCGCTTTATGAGCCAAGCTTAAACAACAAGCCCAAAGCACTTATAATAAGTGGACACGACGACACTGCAAGAACTGCTCTGTGAAGCAGCCTTTACAAGCATAAGCAAAACACAACATCTCCATCGACTGTGCTTTAGTTAAAAGTTTAGCTAAAAACAGTCTTTTGTCACTGTATTACTTAGTCAGAATAATATTACTTAGTCAGAATAGCGCATACCAAACACGCTAGACCCCAGAACGTTGCTATGGTTACTGTTGTGTCAATCATCGCAGTTTTGGGAGTGAGTTGTGTTCTGTACACTCATAGAACGAAAATTTAGGGAACTCACTCCACGCATTTAAATGCGGTTGTCACTCCTGAAACTTTACAGTGTGTACATATATGTATATTGTGCATCCCAAGTTAATACTGATTGCACAATATATTTGAGAAATATACTGAATCTAAAATAAGTGGCAATTTAATCTCATCAGTATTGTTTATATCTCATTTATATATATGGTAACTCTTTAGTTTATGGTCCAATTCTCACTATTAACGAGTTTCTTATTAGCATGCATATTACTTATTGGCTGTTTAGTACTTATAAAGCACATATTAATGCCTTATTCTGCATGACCATATTCTACATTCCTTAATCCTACCCAATACCTAAACTTAACAACTACCTTACTAACTATTAATGAGCAGTAATTAGGAGTTTATTGAGGCAAAAGTCATAGTTAATAGTGAGAATCAGACCCTAAACTAAAGTGTGACCATATATATATATATTTTTTTTTTTAATACATGCAAAAAACATGAAAAAATCTTACCAATCCCAAACTTTTGAACAGTAGAGTATATATTTTATATAATATAAAAAATACTATGAATGTAGTATGCAAATAGATATTGCCAATGGCCGTTGAAGAACCCATAAAGCTTAGAAGCTTTTACAATCTTTCAGCCCAGTGCTGAGGTGTGTGATTCAATAATGACCTTATCATCCAGATATACCAGGAACTGCTGAAGATTGGAGGAGAAGGTGGGAGGTAGTGAAAGGCATACGTGGAGGAGTGCGACTACAGCTCTAGCCCAGCCAAGTAGGAAGGAAGTGAAGGGGAGGCTGGAAGATTAAAAAGGGAGGCCATGATGAGAACAAGAGGAATAGAGAGGTGACCGAGGGATGGGATGGGATGGAAGGGAGGGGAAAGAAGAGGAGGTTTAACAGCTGAATGCTCACTCAGAAGGGTTAGAGGCACCCAGACTGCGCTCAGCTCTGCTCTGAATGGCGGCAGGAACAATGGGCCTTCTCATGGAGCCTGTCTGCTCTGCTCTGTGGTGGGCAAACCATTCAACTGCCTGCTGCCTCGGCCCTCTTATTCTCTTTGGGAAAGTGTGGGGGGAGTTTATGAGTAGGGAGTCGGGTGCGCTGTGACCAGCAGCTGCCGCTCCCTCATTAGCATGCGCACCTGCTCCCTGAGGCCTTTTTGGAAGGCCGATACAGGCCCTCATTGCATTATTCCAGCTCAGTACAGATCATAACTGCACACAGCGATGTGTTGTCTGGGTTAAATCAGCCTAATTTTTCTGTATAAGATCTCAATTCTTGTTGAAAACAATCTGTTATAATTTTTTTTGTGAGACGAGAGCTTGATAAACTATGAAAACATACTGTAACTTTGAAAATGCAAATACTAAAACCAAGCTGAAACTGAAACCCCCCCTACAAAAACATCAAAAACAAATCATAAGAAAAGATTGGCACGGTCCTAATTAATTCTGTCAAATCTTTTGCTGTTCCTGGCTGTTTAGCACCTGCTGCTCTGCATGTCCTTCTAAAAGAAGTTAGAAACGACTGGCTGAATGTTATGAATCTGTCATTTTGCAGAGAAGCCATTATGGAAGGATGGGGAAGTCAAACTATATTCAAAGACTATAGATAAAGAAAGACGGTTCACTCCTATTAGTTATGAATGGGAGAAACTGCAACGCGCAATATGGTGGAATACTTCCCGCCTTCTAAGTAAAAGAGCCAATCGCTGATTGATAAAGTCATTGCATCACTGCAGCTGCCGTTAGAAGCTCCGGTTCCCATAGAAACCTGAGACTCGCACTTAGGACTGCACATGCACATTGGCTCATCTAGCCTGAAAAATAAGCTTTTTTAACGCTTTTTGAGCATAAGAAACAACATTTGTGGGACAGTTTGTGTCAGATTTTGTTGCTGATTTGAAATATGTTATTGAATTGTGAGTTGGGGAAGCAGTTTTTGAGATTTCAGGATTCAAATAGATAGGACTTGGCCTTGGATGTCCGAAATAGAGGCGTTGCACATATGGCTGCCGAGTGTACAGACTTTCCTTGAAAGGGACTTTGCTATATTATTACCTAACAGCAAACCAGCAGCAGTGTTTCTTGAAGTCAGCATGAAATTAAAATTTGAGTTCTATAATGAAAATTCGAGAATCAAGTTCTTTTTTGATATTTATATGGAAGACAATATGGAATATAAAAGAAAAGATCTGTCGCTACTTTCATTTCATCACAACTTTAAGGGTACAGCAGAAAAAAAACACTGTTTAATTCTCAGGGTCAGAGAGGGAGTGAAAATTGGTCATAACAATTTTTGTGCAAACTAACTTGTGTATGTATGATATGACCCTTTACATATAATCGGATTTGAACTCATGGTAATTTCTGCCTGTTTTACAGTCTAGAAACCAATTCTCTACTAAGGAAATCTTTTACGACATCAAGATTTATAAGAATTATGTAACTTTAGAGAGTTTGTTGTTGTGCTGCTGATGTATAAGATGTTTGTGTAATACCGCAAAAACCTAAACAAACCTCTAGAAATGTGTCGGAGTGGCCATGGGACAATGAGAGGAAAGGTAGCATTGTGGGCAGCAGTGCAGTTCCCACCACACACTTAATGGTTTTGTCGTGCCTGGTTCTCAGTCCCCTGTGTTTTCTTTTCTTGGTTGAAGTTATTGGCCATCCTAATCCTGGGAGAGACACAGTAAAAACACTCACCCCACTGAGGGGGGCCCTGTTTGGATCAGAGAACAGTGCACTGGGAATGTGTTGAGATATTCCGGCTGCCCCCCGGGGCCAAAAACATGGCTTAGGTATTCCAGAGGCTCTCGATGGCTTTAGCTTTTTGCAAAAGGTTATTTCAGCATAGTAATGTCGAGGGAGGGCCCCTTTTGTGTCGCCGAGTAAAATCGGCAAAAGATTACTTTCAAGCCAACCCAGGAAAAACCTGTTATGAAGTCTGTACGGCTCTTTTACAAAGTTTTTTGCTGTGCCGGCTCTGTATTCCCAAGGTCCTGATTGATGCTGTGGAGACTCTCTACTGTAGAAGAATAGCAGGCATTGAGGTGGAGGAAGACAGCTTTGAAGTCCTGATAATGTTAGCCCTGGGTTCAAAGACCCTTGTATAGACACTGCCTTGTCTTTGGAGTGAATGAATTCAGATTCATTCAGAAAGGCTGAGGTGCTCGATTTTCCCCTAAGAGCCGCTGATGGATGGCTGACTTTCATAAATCCGTTTGAAACAGGATTAGACTTGTGAACCAGAATCCAAATCTGTGAAAGAACTATAAACATTCAGAAAAGCACTGTCATTTTCCTTTCTTATGCTTTAAAACGGCCAGATATTTGATCTCAATTCAATGCAAATTACAATAAAATAAATATGTACTTCTTACACTTTTGTTACTGCTGTATGTATGTTTTTCTCAAGCATACATTATATATGTAAGGCAGGGACGTTTCCTCCGAGGAGGCAAGGGAGGCAGTGCCTCCTCAAAAAAATTGGATGAGAAAATAATCCATATTACAAAAATAAAATAACGCAAATATTACAAAATAAAGTAAAGCTAAAGTCTAAAGTAACATTGTCCAACAGCGACACCTACAGGTAAAGTTACAGTGAGAGTCCACATCTCTCGTGCCTCCTCTGAGCCCATAGAGTTTCAACAGACCCCCTAAAGCATGTGGTGTGTTTGGTGGGGGGTAATTGAGAATGAATGGGGAAAGTCATATGAGAGGAGTCAATGCATCCATCGCGCTATGATTGAATGTGATTGGTTGTGAAGGTAATCTAAATAAGTGAAAATAAGTGCAGCAATAATGTGCAAGCACATTTTATTAAATGCTCAACATTGTCTTATTTAAAAACAACAACTAATATTTGCAATTCCACACCAGTATGTATATGATAGTTCAGTGGTGCACTAAGTAAATAAAAGTCAGCGAAACTGAATTCCTTAGAGGCCCCATTTTTGCATTACACTGTGCTGCATTTCCATTGTTTTTCTAAATAAATATGTGCTAGATGGACGTGTTTGACTGTTGCACTCTAAAAGAAGTTGAGCTTTTAAAAACATGTCTCTAGTCTTTGTGTTTTTTTCAATTCCACTACCCTGCGTCTCAAGTTTTTAAACGTAAAAACATGTTCTGTTTGAATGGTCCCTTAAAGCTGTGTTGTGTAATAGTTTCAACGTTAAAATGCTATCCCAGCTTAGTATGCAACTATTAGCAAGCTGTTTATAGGTTGATTCCAATAAAAAGTGTAAAGACTGTGATGTTTTTTTCTTTTTCCATTAGTATGAGCATCCCGACAAGTTAGACACAGTAACATTACTGGTTACAATTTGTTAAAAGATACTAAAACTTAAAAATATAAAAGTTAAAAATGTTGTGGTTTCACATCATTGAATCAGTTGATTCAAGAGACCTACTGATGTCCAGCCCTCTCAAAATTCTTTCTCAATACAGTTTTTTTTTTCTTTACTCCAAACTGTAAGATGTTTGGTAATTTCCATATAAAACCACAAATAAAGTCTAATAGTCTAAAAGGATTTGCAATACAGCCCAGTTACCTCAATTTATACTGCCACTTTATTCAGTACTAGGTTATAGCCAATGAAAGTTGTGAAAGTTATGACTATGAAGCTCAAATCATATACTGAGTGCAGTTAACTAACTGTTAATAAATTATGGTTGCTTTCCACTCTTCAGGTGTCTCGATCAGTATGCTGGCCCAGCATGCCAGTTCCGCAACCCTTGCTTCCACTCTCCATGCAGAAATGGCGGCGTGTGCCATTTGATTACTTCTGCCAACAAGGTGGACTTTGTCTGCAACTGCAGCTTGGGCTACACGGACCGACTGTGCCTCACTCCCACCAATAACGTGTGCCTTAGCGCCCCGTGCCGAAACGGAGGCACATGTGAACTCACCAGCATCTACAATTACAGGTGTAAATGCCCACCAGGCTGGTCAGGTAAGACCACAATCCAGTTTTAAAAGAGGCATTTGAGAAGTATGAACTAAAATTCTGCAGAGCATATTCTGACCTTAAAACACTCTTATTCACTAGGTAAAAACTGCCAGCAAGCTGATCCTTGTGCCTCAAATCCTTGTGCCAACGGAGGTCAGTGTAGTCCCTTTGATTTTGACTACCTCTGCCACTGCACACCGTTCTTCTCAGGCCAAACCTGCAAACAAGACGTCAACGAGTGTGCCCAGATTCCCTCTCCTTGCAAGAACGGTGGTGTGTGTGAGAATGAGGTGGGCACGTATCGCTGCAACTGCCCTGCAGAGTACACCGGGAAACACTGCGAGACCCTCTATCAGCCATGTAACCCCTCACCATGCTACCACGGGGGCACCTGTGTACAGAAGGGAGAGACGAGCTACGAGTGCTCCTGTTTGCCAGGTAGGCATCCTTAATTCTTTAATAACCATTACCATTAATTACAAGTAATAGCATTGAACTCATCATGCTACATGCTTCACCCAAACTAGCAAAGCAAAGTAAAGGTTCCTTTCTAAATCACAAAATAATAAGAGTCTGCCAAATGTAATTAAGTAATTAAGTTGGTTTTGACTGCTGGGCAAAAAAAAAAAAGAAAAAAGAATGAATATAAAAAACATGTAAATAAAAAATTAGGGGTGGGAATCTTTAGTCACCTCACGATCCGATCCGATTCCGATTCTGGGAGTCACGATCCAATTCCAAAATTATTCTTGATCTACCTGTACTTTTTTTCTTATTAATTAATTAGTTTACCGACTTTAAAATCTTAAAGCTGCAGTCCGGCATTTTTCCTCTTTGTCGCCATCTCTGTTTGAAACCTGCCATTGCAGTCATATGCGGAATTGTTATCGTTACGTGCATTGTGCATCGGCATGACTCCTCAGCAGATGAATCTAATGTTTGCTGTCAATCACTACACCGGTGTGGATACTGTGCTTCAGAATCGTCTTAAAAAGTATGACCAATATAAGAATTTTCACTGGAAAATATCATCTGAACAAGTAAGTAACATTTCTGCTACTTTTGTTCTGACCAACTGAGGAAAAAACATTAGGCCTACAATAAATTGTGCTGCCAATGATTATTAAATCTAACGATCGCTTAGCTCGGATCACGCCAAACCGTGCAAATTATTATTACTGTTATACTTTGTTCTCAGATTGTTAATGTTAACAACATGTGTATTTAGTGTGTATTAGTGTTACCTGTAGATTTCAATTTCTGTAGCCACTCCGCAGTCCAAAGTCTTTTGCTTTTTGACTACGGATGAAGCTGCTGTGAGAATAGACTATAATCTGCTACAAGCAGCATCCTCACATGATAAAGCCGACTAGCCTGGACTCCTTCCTTTCTGTTTACAGACGTGACGTAATGACGCAAAGACGAACTGCTGCATGCTCGAATTTCCCGCGGAAATCCACCAGGTCGCTCTTATTATAAAACATTATTACAAGCTTACCGTTGTGAATCGAGCTAAGATAAGGAGATAGTTTTGAACACTGGCTGGATATGTACTTGCTCAACAATTGATTTTGGATAATTTTTAACCAAAAAAAGTTACAGACAGCAGCTTTAAAATCCTTAAATCCTATCCTTACATAAGTAATTATAAGTACTTTTTAAAATAATTACAGATGGAAAAAATTAAATTAAAACAATTGTATGTTAAGAATTACTAATATAACTTCAAAACATACAAGCAAGAAGCAAATAATAAAGAGGAGCAAAGAAACATATTACAAGCAATAAACAAAGAGTGCTTTCAGTATTTAAAGTTATCTGAACGTTTTCCATTCAAGAACTGTGAGTGATCTTTCTTTCTGATCTTCATTGTTGTTTGATTGTTACTATGACAACGAAGACAGCTTGAGATCTAGCTAATAAGCTGGATTCATGCACGGATCTCTTTTGAAATATAAGAAGTAATGTTGTTTATCCTGTCCATTTTATCCATTAAGACATAATTGGCTGTGTTTACATTAATTTTGCGTCATAAAACTATTTTGAGACTCAAGTACATTAAACCACTTACACAGTCGCGCAAAGCCGCATGCGCGAGCACTCTTCACAAAGCGCACGTCAGCATTGAAAGCAGCCTTCTGTTAGTGAGTTTCATGTTTTAAATATATAAGTCCAATGCATTCCAAACAACATAAATGATGACTTCGTAGAGCATTTGTAATTTTGTAAGGGCGAGACCACGCACTGCATGTGTAACATCAAATAAATTGCGTCTCTCACAGCGCTTCCTGTGCAGTGAAGCCCGCAAATGTCCTTGTAATTCGCTTCAACCTTTCCGTACTTCATGAAAGATTATTTTACGGAAGGTTCGAGAGGTGTATGTGTGTGAGGAATTGGAAGCAAGCAGAATACGGGTGTTTCTAAAGCACACTCAGCGTCATCGTGTATCTGATTAAAAACTAAGCTCAGAATCGATTCTAAAATTCTCCGAATCGATCCAGAATCATTGGAGAGAATCGTTGGACTTTTTCTCCCACCCCTATAAAAAATACAGTTACAATGCAGTTTGGCGTCGCAACAGAAAGTAGTGACGAAAGTAGTGACGAAAGTAAGCTACATGACATGGGTTGTCATGTTTTATTGGTCAAAATATTAATTACTTTAAAATAATTGCGATATTCACAGTGTTGCCTTATTTATATGGCCAGCTAAGTCACCATGAATATACTTTGAATATCTGATAAATTGTCTGAGTCTAATGCTTATGTGATTATGTATGTATTATGTAGCAGACTTGTTCTAACATATTCCCTTTCCTGGCTTAAGAGCTGTTTACCATGCTAACAATTCAAAGACATGATATCTTAAATACCCATGATTATGGGGTATATGGCTTGAATCTTGAATCTTTTTAATCATGATGAGGGCTTTAACTGACATTAGTTACATAACAAATGAGTTCATTAAATGACGGATCAATGGCAGCCTCTTAACTTTGATCACTCAGAGGAAATCCACTCAGCTTATTTTGACTCACAAGTGTCCTGTTGACGACATCTGTTCCAGCAGCAAGACAAATGATATCGGCCTTCTATCCGGGTTAACATTGAAGGTAGAGATTTTAGATGAGCTCAGTGAGTTTGCAATAACAACGCAGTATCAGTGTTTCCCACAACTTTGGAACATGGGATAGGCTACGTTTTCCAGCATGCCCTTCTCTTAGCCTCATTTAAACCCAGTCTAGTCATAGTATCTGCACTCCCACTGCAGCTCTGTGTATGTGTGTGTGTGAACAGGCCAGCAGGAAAATATTTGCGCTTATCATGAGGAAATGTCTGAACGACAACATCCTTATGCTGGTGTCCCTAGGTTAGAGTCAGCGTTGGGAGAATTAGTATGTGTGTGTGCTTGTCTCCCGTCACTACTTTGGACCTTAATGGAACTCGTATCATGCCAGACAACATAACCTAAACCTCAGCTGTGAGGAAACATCACTAAAATCATTTCTTCCTTTTTCTATTCCATGCATTCATGGGCTTTGAAGGAAGAATTCATTTCATATAATGTGATCAGTTACGAAACATATCCTAACTGAAATTTTTGGAGTTAAATCGTAGGAAATTGTGGTTAGTGTCGGTTAAGTCGTTGTCGTTGGTGCCTCTAACAGAACCCTGGTACTGCCAGTCTTCTCAGAAAAGGAAGACTGTTGACCGCAACAACAATAACGACTGTTTTCGAATGTAATAGGGAGTTTCACAACATTTTATCCCTCTGTTTATACTGGGAAACAATCGAATTTTCATGTTTGTGTTAAAGGATCTCTACTATGCAATCTGATATAAATATTTAGTTCTTCGCGAGGCGACATGAATTCTAAGGCAAACAGTTGCTCAAATATTTATCCATGTCTAGTATATTTGAAATTGTGGGTTATGTGTCCAGTGCTGTTTTTTTTTTTTTTATTTCACACTGCTCAAAAGTTACAGGCTATGTTCACATTTTTTTGTATGATAGTATGAACTGCAAAAATCACTGACATTCTGAAAAATCAGAATCCATTCTTCAGTGTCACATGACCCTTCAGAAATCATTCTAATATGCTGATTTGCTGCTCAAATCAGCAGTGCCTGATACGGGCATGTAAACAATCTTGTCGCTTCTGGCTTTTGAAACTAGATTTTTAAGAACATTTTTGATGAAATTGCTTCTTTCTTTCCAGGCTTTAGTGGCCAGAACTGCGAGGAGAACATTGATGACTGTCCAGACCATCGCTGCCTTAACGGAGGGACCTGTGTGGATGGAGTGAACACTTACAATTGTCAATGCAAGCCAGAGTGGACAGGTACCAACTGCCTACTCAAACCCTACACTTCTATTACAGTTAAAAACAAAGACATTTTTGAATCAGTAAGGCTAACAAAGCTATAGTGGGTAAAATCTCCTTATTGGCATTTGATCTCTGTTTAGAAAGATACATGTTGTATTTTGGAGTGAAGTTAACGGCTGTATGTGTGTATATATATATATATATATATATATATATATATTAATTCCTCAGGTCAGTTTTGTACCGAAGACGTCAACGAGTGCGATTTGATGCCCAATTCCTGCCAGAACGGTGGTACGTGCTTGAACACGCAGGGTGGATACAACTGTGTGTGTGTGAACGGCTGGACAGGAGATGACTGCAGCGAGAACATCGATGACTGCGCAGATGCTGCCTGCCACGCAGGAGCCACGTGTCATGATCGGGTGGCCTCCTTCCTCTGTGAATGTCCTCACGGGCGCACAGGTGTGCATAGTTTTTTTCACATGCAACTGAATCATGGTTTGAGGCACTCCTTTCTTTTATTAGAGCATTAGCTTTGTGGGAGCTTTGAGCAAAACCACTGAAGTTAATTTAAAGACCCTATTTTCAGTTTAATGAACCACGTATTTCACTTATTTTCTTTCGAAACACAAGTTAAGATGGGGCATATCAATTTGATTTTTTAATCTGCAAAAATGTATTTAGTCTGTGCACTTAGGAGTAAACTTGTACATAGATGATGTAAAGCTAATAGCCATGGTCTAAGTGCCACAAAACATTGTTTTGTACCAAAACATCATGTAGTTACGCAAGTACATGTAGTTAATTACTATTACTCAGTACTTAAAGGGATAGTTCATCCAATAATGAAAACAAAGAAATTCATACAGGTTTAGAGCAGCTTAATGATGATGATCATGTGTATTGATGTCTTAGGTCTGCTGTGTCACCTTGATGATGCTTGCATTAGTAACCCGTGTCAGAAAGGCTCCAACTGTGACACCAACCCTGTCAACGGCAAGGCCATCTGTACCTGTCCTCTGGGTTATGTTGGCCCAGCCTGTGACCAAGATGTTGACGAATGCTCACTGGGTGAGGAATGGCTTCTTTAAAAAAAATACACTTGAATAAAATGAACACTTGAACACCACAGCAACCACCCAGAACACCCTGGGTGAACAACCACATAGCAACATGCTATGAAGCATTTTGAACACCTTAGCAACTGCATAGCAACACCCTGGAAACCTGAATAGATGGAATATTTTAAAGGAAAATTTTTAAGGGTGTTTTGTGTCTCTCTTACAGGTGCAAACCCTTGTGAACATGCTGGAAAGTGTATAAACACAAAAGGTTCCTTCCAGTGTAAATGTCTGCAGGGATATGTAGGAGCTCGATGTGAACTGGACATAAACGAGTGCATGTCCAACCCATGCCAGAATGATGCTACCTGTTTGGATCAAATTGGAGGCTTCCATTGCATCTGTATGCCAGGTAACCCAGAAGACCTGCTGCAATTGGTTTAGGACATAGCCTATATCTAAATGCTCATTATATATGAACTCATACTGGTAATGTCATTACCTCACATGACCAACTTGTGATCCAGTAAATTGCTTCTTTTGGCTGTAGCACTAATGATACTGAAGCCTGTCTATGAAAAGCTCAAATATTCTGTTTATTATAGACAAAAGAAACTAACATCGCTAAGACAGGCTGAATTCTCTTGCTAAATCTGGAGCTTATTCCCCTATGCTAATTGGCAGGGTACGAGGGAGTCTTCTGCCAGATCAATGCTGATGAGTGCAATAGCATGCCCTGCCTCAACAATGGGAAGTGCATCGACAAGATCAACAACTACCAATGCGAGTGCCCCACAGGTGAGCATGCAGGGGTCAATCACCTCCCAGGACAGAACAGAGAGAAGAACACTAATCCCTGCCCTGAGGCAGGCTTACACAGCCAGGGCTAAAATGCTTCGAATAATCCATATGAAAGCTTCTGGAAAGTTAGAATTTCAGACAGTTTTTGCTTGAATAAGTGGATATATTTCATTTATGCATTGCAAAAACCTGCTTATGGCATTTATAGTGTTCATAAGACTTTCAGTGTTTTAAGTTTGAATTTTCCTGAAATTAATGGAATCAGATATAAAATTCTGAATTTAAAACGGAATACATTTACAAAATAAGAACACATTTTTAATTATTTATTTATTTTATGTTTTAATATTAATTTAATTTTAAACATAAAATCTAAAAATATATTTAAAATGTTTCTTAAACTAAGAAATTTGTTTAATTTTAATTTAATTAATTTAATTTAATATTTAATGACTACATATTAAAATGTTTTTAACAGTAGATATCTAACATTTTATTATTATTCTACTCTACTTTGATCTTTTGTCCTGTTCCAATGATGCAAAAGTAATTTAGTTGAAAATGTAGGTTTGTGAAAAAGGCTCTTCTTGTAGGAAAACAGCACATTTAGGATGCAGAGGAATTCATGTATAGATAAAAGGGAGTGGAGCGGAAGTGCAATATTAGGCATGATGAGGTTGTGTAAGTAAAGGGGCCTATGGAGACTATAACACCCAAGAGTGGTGTAGAGGAGTTTGGAAGGTGGTAAGCTGAAGAAGTGGAAGCTAGGCCTCTTCGCTGTTTCAGATGGAAATCAGAGCTCCTTTTCAGCATGCGGCGCAGGGATCCCTTTCAGTAGTTTACACACTGAATCCATAGCAACTACAATGGCCGCTTTTTGTAATGTGGCATTTTAGCGGCTCAGAAGAAATTCCTGTTTTTCTGAAGATGCATGAGACAGACCTTGATTACAGATGCCAGGGGGTCTTTGGGAATGGCATGAGCAAGTTAAGAATTTGTTATCAGGATTATCATGGTTTGTTATTATAAAAGATGTGAAATTATGTTTCTGTCGTGATCCGACTTGGGATTTTAACCAGGCGTACAATAAACAGCCCAGAAAAATCCTATAGATTTACACTAAAGCCGTATATAGGGAACGAAATATCATAGAGGCTGGAGGTGGGCTAGGCAAGAACTGCATAGCAACACTTTTCTTTTAAAAAAAAGTTTTATTGTTTAAGAACTTTAGTCTCAAACTGTGATATATTTCCCATAAGTCTCTGCACTGATGGATTTGTAGCCCTTAATGTGGTCAGACTGTATATTTGAACAGCAGACGTCTTTAGCGAGGGATTAAAATAACTGAGGGAGAAAGCACAAATGTTGGGGGTTCCTGAGCGGCGGGGTTGCTGAATAGCATGAGGTCAGGGGTTGCATGGGGCTCTTTTGGTGAGACAGACTCAGAGAGGGGGGCATAGGCTGGATGGGAGAATGCACATTGTGATGGAAAACTTCTATGGGACAAAGGAGGCAACCGGCATGGCTTGGCGTTCCACTGAATAGACAGTTCCTCTTTGTCTGGTGCCCTTGGTCAGGAGGCCTTGGAAGGTTTTTACCGCCATTTTACCCCCTTCTCCCCCTCTCACCATGATGGTTTGTTGAAAAGCAGCTTGAAAACCCGAGAAAAAAAGAGAGAGGGGGAAAGCTTGCAGCCGTGTATTAATGAACACTGGAGTAGTTGTATAGATGAGTGTGGAGGAATGAAGCGAGTGCAAACCGGAGGAATGATTGTAATGACCCCCTACTCTTTCCTCTTACCTCCCTCTCAGGATTCTCGGGCAGCCAGTGCCAGTTCGACATTGATGAGTGCGCTAGCACCCCATGTAAAAATGGGGCCAAGTGTATTGATGGACCCAACATGTACACCTGCCAGTGCACTGAAGGTATGAAGACATTGTCTGCTTGTTTCAGTTTTTTAAAGCCTGAAAAAGTCATGAAAAATATTAAATACATAAAAAATCATGGAAAAGTTGTATTTCAGCTCTAAAATATTTATTTGGCTATAAATTGCTTTAAAAGTCATGCACTCTCAGAAAAAAGGTACAAAAGCTGTGACTGGGCCAGTACCAATATATAATGTAGGTACTAATTTGTATTAAAATGTAACTTTAAGGTACTAAAATGCACCTTTTAGGGTTAAATAAGGTATAAAGATGCACCTTTGGAAAAGGTACCATCCCAGTGACAGCTTTTGTATAATTTTTTTTCTGAAAGTGTGAAAAAACATGGAAGTTCCAGGGCCAGAATGTGAGGAAACGCTGTGTCATAATAAATACAATAAATGAATCTGTTTTCTTTTTAGGTTACACAGGGCAGCACTGTGAGACAGATGTAGATGAGTGTCTTTCCAACCCATGTCACTATGGCACCTGTAAAGACGGCCTGGCGTCCTTCACCTGTTCCTGCCGTGCAGGTTTCACGGGCCGTCTGTGTGAGATCAACATTAATGAGTGTCTCAGTCAGCCGTGCCAAAATGGAGGCACCTGCCAGGACCGTGAGAATGCCTACTTATGCATCTGCCCAAAAGGAACCGCAGGTGCCACTTTTACTGTAATGGCCAAAAATGAGTAAATTCCTGCCTGTCATAAGCTCTTCTGGTCATTTACTTTAATTGTATTGTGTTTTAACAGGTGCTAACTGCGAGGTTAACCTAGATGACTGTCAGAGCAATCCCTGCGATTATGGAAGGTGCATTGACAAGATAAATGGTTACGAGTGTGCCTGTGAACCAGGATACACAGGTGAGTTGTCTCAGATCATGTACTTAATACACCAATTAACGGAAACTGTGCTGAAATATAAAAATAGTAATAACGTGTGAAATGAGAGTTTGATTGAATAGCTTACCAAGCAATGAAAATGGATTAATTATTTACTCACCCTCATGCCATTCCAAACCCGTATGCTGTTATTTATCTTTGAAACACGAAAGGAGGCGTCACAGAAAAGTATCTTTACAAATATCTATTCGATACAATAATAGTTCATAATGGCCATGGCCTGTCAAGCTTCAGAAAGGACTTTAAAATATGAAAGGGCTACAAAAGTCGGCAAGTGTGAAAAACAGATTAGGTAGTTGTTATATCTTTTCAAAAAGATCAGAGTTATTGTTTTCGAATAATTATTTATCAAAGTTCATTTTTTTTCCCATAGACTTGCATGGATTTGATGAAAATGCGCCTCCAGAGGAGCAGTTCCGTCCAATAGAGGGCACGCCGACATAAGAAATCATTCGCTCATGCATTCACTTTCGATTTCGTCAGTTCGTCATTTCTGTGTTTTAACCCTTTGACGCGTACGATCACACCAGTGTGATCAGTCTTTGCTGGTCCCAGGAGCGTACGATCACACCGATGTGATTAGAACGTTCAGCGCGTCACGTGATCAACTGCCAAATTAAAATGTGCGTGCGCGCTTTGGCTGGCGCTAAACCAGAGACTGACGCGCGCAGAGCTATATCACATATATGCAGTGTTTTCAACCAAATAATGTTTATTTTAGGTTTCAGACATTTAAATACACGAGTACTAACAAAACAATATATTTAGAGTTTGTATAATACACGATGATGTCGCTCATGCTTTCGGGCAGATGAGAGAAAGATAGAGAGACAGCTGCACGGAGCGATAAAAACTTTAATATAGAGTGAAAAGTGATTAAATACGACTGAAAGATCAGATTTCTGAATGGATGCGACAACAGGAAGCTTTGCACGTCTTACACCTTGTATGAGTAAGTTAATCACTGTTCAATTCGCTCATGCATTCGGGCAGATGAGAGAGAGATAGAGAGAGAGAGACACGAGACAATTTTGAATCCGTCCTTAGTTTGTCAAGATTCATTATATCTTTGTTTATACCATCTAGAATCTCAGTATTGATTGGGTGACTGCATGTTTTAAACAGTTTATTGAACAGCTTTAGTTAATTGTTTAGTTAACCTGTTATGTTACACGCACACACATTCAGAGAGTTGACGAGGCAAGCCGCGCCACTTAAAGCGGCCGTGAGTTGAACTGTTCCTTCATATATATGTATTGAAGCAGATAGCCTACTTTAATCTTCTGAATGAAGAAAACATTTCAAAACTCACATGTAAGCATATGCTGCATGCATATTTGTAAATTTGTATTACTGATATATTACTGTTTTAATTATCGCACATTATTTTCCATGTTGGGATGTTTTTTTTATTATTATTATGACAAAATGTTTAAATAAACCTTGAAATATTAACAACATAAATTAGTTATTATTTATTGGTAGGTTAATTAAGGTTATACTGGTAGCCACTATATTTGACTAATCAGAAAATAATAAATAGAAATATAAGAAATTTCTATGTGCGTTGGCTCTTTTGCCTCAGGCTGCCCATCAAGGCTTTCTCAAGCCAACATCAAAGTTTGATTTCAAAGTTTATTTTCTAATTATGTTGGCTTGGCAAAGAAAAACATCTAACTAAATTTTCTGACTGCTACTCCTCCTAGAGCTTTAATGCTACAAGCCCCAAACTGTCCACAGACCTGGGTCCTGGTCTCTAGTTAGTTGCTATATCTTTTCAGAAAGATCAGAGTTATAGTTTTCGAATAATAATTTATCAAAGTTAATTTTTTTCCCATTGACTTCCATTCATTTAATAAAAATGCGCCTTTTTTAACCTTTTTAAATAAAACATTCCAGCGATTCGACAAGATTAGATCACAAGAACGCATTAAAGAGTTACATTTAGTAAATGCAAGCTGTTTTGATGACATAAAGAGACGCGACTGCCTGTCTCTGAACGCGACTGCCCACAGCAGCGCGTTCTCACTATGGTTGTCATTCACGTGTTTCTTAACCTTTTTAAATAAAACATTCAAGCGAATCGACAAGTTTCGATCACAAGAACGCATTAAAGAGGTACATTTGAGTTTGCATGCGGTTTTAAAGGGATAGTTCACCCAAAAATGAAAATTCTGTCATCATTTACTCCCCCTCAGGTTGTTCCAAACCGGTATAAATTTATTTGTTCTGTTGAACAAAAAGGAAGATATTTTGAAGAATGTGAGAAACTGAACAGTTCTGGGGCACCGTTGACTTCCATAGTATTTTTTTTTCCCTACTATGGAAGTCAATGGTGCCCCAAAGCAGTCTGCTACAAACTTTCTTCAAAATATCTTCCTTTATGTTCAGCAGAACAAAGAAATTTATACAGGTTTGGAACAACTTGGGGGTGGGTAAATGATAACAGAATTTTCATTTTTGGGTGAACTATCTCTTTAAGTGACATAGAGACGACTCGCGTCTCTAATGAAGCTCGCGCTCTGGAGCTCGTCCATTCTCGCTTCATCATGTCCAAAATGGCGAACCTCATTCAAGCGAGCACAAGAACACATCAAAGAGCTTCTTTCTTTGAATGTTTATGTGTATGACTGTGTTACTGTGTTAATGATGTGTGGCATCTGTGCAAAGATTTGTGCATTAAAGAGGTGCGTCGTGTCGCCGGCGCTGCCGCTCCTAGCATGAGTAGATGAGAGAGAGATACAAGACTGTTTCGATTCTGTCCTCAGTTTGTCAAGATTCATTATATCTTTGTTTATACCATCTAGAATCTCAGTATTGATCCGGTGGTTGCATGCTTTACAAAGTTTATTGAACAGGTTGATCGCCTGATACGATGTTACACACACACACACACACACACACACACACACATTCAGAGAGTTGACGAGCTGAGCCGCGCCTCTTAAAGGGGCCGTGACTTCATTTTCTTCATAGATGTATTCAAGCAGATATTTAATCTTCTGAATGAACACAACATTTGAACATTTGAATGAACACAATAATTAAATGATTACTTTAAATGTTATTACTTAGTAGTTTAAGACACCTAATAAGTGGGGCCAAAAAATAATAGATAGAAATATTGATAGATCCATTGATCCTCAAAACAATTGTTTGTTACAGCTCTAAATACAAGAAGTCCTTTCTTTCTTTCTTTATTTTATTTTCGGCAAGGCCACTTCCAGAACACAGAACAAACATGCGTTGGCTCTTTTGCCTTGGGCTGCCCATCAAGGCTTTGCCAAGCCAACATCAAAGTTTGTTTACAAACTTTATCTTCTAGTTATATAGAACTGCAGCTCTAAAAGAGCTCAAAGACTTAGAGAAACAAGCTAAAATGGCACTCACCAGATTATGTTTTTTTTGTGTTCTATGTATGCGGGTTTGACTGATGAGGGTGAGGAAATAATGAATGTTACATGATTAAACCTAACAATTGCAATCACAGTTGATCTTTTGCTTTAAAATTAAAGAAAGAGATCTATGTGGAAAACAGCTAATTCTGATGTTTATGTTTTGCTTACTCAGAGACAAAACAAATGAGATAAAATATTATGGGGGGGGGTGTAAATCTCAATATTTTCTTGTAGATAGCATTAAAGAAGCTATAAAGGTGATTTTATGTAATACACATCAATTGTACCTATTATCAGGCACATATCACTGAAATGTTTTATTTTTTTCCAAACCAGTTAAGCACAAACCCCACCATTTAGCAGATTTCATTGGTCAACTCAATCACTCATTCACCTGTCATGAAAAGTTCAGAATTCATGGATTCAGTTCAGAGTTCAGAAAGATCACATATGGATCCGAATGGGACAAACAGTAACGCTCTGTATCAGGATATGTTACCAACACTATACTAAGGTTAAGGTTAGGGTTAGTATTTGTTTCAGTGTTGTGTAAGCAATCAACACTGCGATTTACATAACTAGTGAAATCTTTAGAATCGGGTGGGGTTTGTGCTTAACTGGTTCTGGGTAAAAAATAAAGCCACTAAGATTTGTGTCCTGAGAATGACTGACTCACTGACTGACTGACTGACTGACTGACTGACTGACTGACTGACTGACTCACTCACTCACTCAGTCAATCAATAAAATTGTTAGGGTGGGTGCCTTTGTACATGTTTGGGATTGCTGACATCTGATTGGCTGACATTTCTTGGGAGGGCGGGGCTTTGGAGAGAAGGAAGCATATGAAAAAGCAAATGGAGACTTTTGCTAAAGTCTTTTGTACTCAAATTTTTATTTTGTTTTCTTTTACTTTTATTTATCTCCACTAGAGTTTCATAAGAGATCTAAACACTGTCTCAAACTGTGCTCTGAGTTACCAAGATACCAAAAAGATTTCAGTATGAACACAAACATCAAATTCTTCCTAGACCAAAGCTATACTAGCCACATCCATTGCATAACTCTAAAATGCATGTCAACAAATGTCTTATTTTTGTCTTTTAGTAGATGAATTTTGGACAAACTTGATACTTAAATGAAACATACTCCACTAAGTCTTCTGAGCTTTGAAAAAGCCACTGCATATGTGGTGGTATCAAGGCAGTCTAGGTGGTATACTGAGCCCAGGTCTTTATCAGTGTAGAAGAGATGGGGAGTCAACAAAGAGTTCAACAGGTGAGACAGGCAACAAAGCAGGGTGGGGAGAGACAGCTGGCCAGCGAGCAGACACTCGGCCTGGGCTGCGGTGTTGGCTTACAGTCTCGCCCAATCCCCCGCCTGCCGAGCAAACACGCAAGCCAGCCCGCTCCCCCATTCAGCCAGAGATCTCTAGGACATCTGGGAGTTTGAAAGGAGAAAAGATTTGCAAAAGATTTGTGAAAGTCGATCTTTTAAAAGGGGGAAGTTGGCCAGTGCTTTAAAGACAAGTGACAAATGAAACCTCTGCCTTTATGCTGGGCATTGCGTTTGGTGAATAGTGGTGCTGCCTAAAGTGGAGTCTAAAAACTGGGCCTTGAGCCTAGGATTTCAAGAAAAACAAGGAATAGCCTAATGAATGCTGTCGATTCAGAAGTTATTTTGACTACCATACAACATGTGACACTAACCATTTTCATAATTCTTTCTTGTTTTGTAGGGAAAATGTGTAACATCAATATTGATGAATGTGCCATCAACCCCTGTCACAATGGTGGAACCTGCGTTGATCGAGTCAATGGCTTTACATGCCTGTGCAGAGAGGGGTATCATGACACTACCTGCCAGTCACAGCTCAACGAATGCCTTAGCAACCCCTGTATTCATGGACACTGTGAAGACAAAGTCAATGGGTGTGTATTATTTACATACATAACCATTCAAAAGTTTTGGGTCAGTAAATTTTTTTAAAGAAAAATATACTTTTATTCAGCAAGAGCGCATTAAATTGATCAAACTGACAGTAGAGTCATTTATAAAGTTTCAAAAGATTTTGAATAAATTATGTTTTTGCTTCTCAAGCACCAAATCAGCATATTAGAATGATTTCTGAAGGATCATGTGACACTTACTGAAGTAATGGCTGCTGAAAATTCACGGGAATGTATTACATTTTAAAATATGTTAAAATAGAAAAAAGTTGTTTAAATTGTGATAATTTTTCACAATATTAACGTTTTACTGTATTTTTTATCAATTAAATGCAGTCTTGGTGAGCATAAGAGACTTCTTTAAAAATCATTAAATAAATTTTACTGACCCTAAACTTTTCAAAGGTAGTGCATATCAAATCTAATAAACAAACATATAAGCAGCTAAAAGATGGCATACTGGGTCAAACCCTGCTATAAAAAAACAAAAAAAAACAAAAAAAAAACAGATTAAACCAGCCTATGCTTGCTAGAGAGCTAAACCAGCTGCAAACCATCTTGGCCAGGCTGTGAGACCTGGTTTACACCAGCTAAGACCAGCAACTCATTTTAAGATGTGACGTTTTGTTCATCAATTCCATCAGCTGGTCTAGATCAACCTATTATCAGCTAGGACCAGCCAGAAGCCATGTACTATAAAATCACTTTAAGCTGGCTTTAACTGCTGGATTTTCCAGCAGTGGGAGATAACAGGCCCAGATCTGTAAGAGAGAAAAAAAATCCTTTTAGCTAAATGTAAAATTCAGATAATGTGTCTTACAGATATAACTGTATTTGTGACTCTGGATGGAGTGGTGTCAACTGTGACATCAATAACAATGAGTGTGAGTCCAACCCCTGTATGAATGGAGGCACCTGTAAGGACATGACCAGTGGCTATGTCTGCACATGCCGCGCCGGCTTCAGTGGTTAGTATAATTAATTCTGCTGATGTTCTGTAAGTATGTGTGATGCCCTTTGACCCTCATATTAAACTCACCGTGTCTTTCTGACATTTGATTATAGGTCCCAATTGCCAAACTAACATCAATGAATGCGCCTCCAACCCTTGCTTGAATCAAGGAACCTGTATTGATGACGTGGCTGGATATAAATGCAACTGTTTGCTGCCTTACACTGGTATGAGTTTAGCTTTATTCATGACAGTTTTACCAGTATGTAGCTTTGACTGTTTAGCTGTTTAAACCAGGGTTTCCCAAACTGTGTTTTGCGAACCCCTGGGGGTTCAGGAGTTGATGAAAAGCTAATAATTAAGTCATAAAAAATGTAAAATTAAAATAAGTATTTTTTTAAATAAAAACAAAATGAAACTCTCAAAAAAGATATTAAAAATAGATATAAAAATAAAGGTATAACTTTTTTTTTTTTAGTTTACCTGTGTCATGTGACCCTTAAAGGGTTAGTTCACCCAAAAATGAAAATTCTTACATTAATTACTCACCCTCATGTCATTTCAAACCTGTAAGACTTTCGTTCATCTTCGGAACACAAATGAAGATCTTTTTGATGAAATCTGAGAGATTTCTGTCCCTCTGTTGACAGCCTACGCAACTACCACTTTTAAGCCCCAGAAAGGCAGTAAAGACATCATTAAAGTAATCCATGTGACTCCAGTGTTTTAACCTCAATTTTATGAAGAGACGCGAGTGCTTTGTTTGCACAAAAAACATAACATACATAAAATCAAAATCAAATCAAATCAAATACTTCAAGTAAATATTTTATGTCAAAATCCCTGATTTAAACTAATTTTCAAAAGTACTAACAAATATTGAAAAAAAATATCTCTTCTAGTTGTTATAT
Source organism: Ctenopharyngodon idella (assembly GCF_019924925.1). Classification (NCBI taxonomy): domain Eukaryota; kingdom Metazoa; phylum Chordata; class Actinopteri; order Cypriniformes; family Xenocyprididae; genus Ctenopharyngodon; species Ctenopharyngodon idella. Next base: position 13,802,765 of record NC_067224.1, on the reverse strand, counting down.
TTAAAAAGCTATTGCCCCTTAAAAACCCCATGATATTTTGACAATTAGCTTTTTTTCTGTGTTGATGTATTTCCTATTGAATCAGGAAGTTGGGGTGGGCCATTTCTTTTAAACAGCCAATACCCTTTAGTTTAAGACACTTAGTGAGAAGGGGACATTTTCATTCTAGAAGCATTTTAATAAACAAAATTACACCTGAGTGTGCAAGATGATTCATCAATATTTTTAATACAAAAAAGAAAAGAAAATTAATTACATGTTTACATCTGCTAAAAGTTACATTTTAAGACCTCAAAGCTAAAAGAACAAGTTTACATAAAAATTGGTTGTAGTTATTTATTAGTTGAATCATTAAAAGCCTAAAAAACTAAAAACTTAATCTATTTCATGGATTATTTAAATAATTTTTGGTTAGTATTACTATACTTAAACCACTTTAAATGATGTGTCGTTTGTAGCCTGTTAAGTTACAATTTCAATGTCAGGAACAAGAGACCCCCCTCCATCAATCTAGTCCCTGTTTGTTGACAATGGCCCCTCAATGAGCCCTGAAAGTATCTGTTGACAATACAGGAAAATGTGATTTCAGCAGACGACACATTCTTTCCTCTCACTGTGTTATTTGACAAAACAGATAATGATGTTCTGCCTCTGGAACAGAAATCATATTAATTCCCAGTGTCTTTCTTTTTGGAAAAATCCACAGAGCATCATATCAAGAATAACAAGAATCTGTTCATACCAGGGTGGGAACAGTAGCCTGTCATGTTTCCTGTTTGCCCTACTTCCTCTCTCACAGAAACGCAAATGGCCAGACAATGGCAGGAAAACCTGCTGGCTTCCTGCAGGGTCCGGCCGTCGTGGAAACAGATAGGCCAATGTGCTTTGCTTTGCTAGAACTGACAGGCTAATCTCCAACAGAGAAAAGAGGACTCAAAACAGAACCTGTGCTGAAACATAGTGTTACCTTCTAAATTTAGGCCTCCTTAAAGGAAGAACGTCTCCTCTCAAATCCAAAAAAAAAAAAAAAAAAAAAAAAAAAAAAAAACCTTGAAAGACAGATTTATGCATAGAAAAAACATATCTAATCTGAATGGAAGGTGTTTTAATGCTTTGTATTTTGATATATTATCTTCCAGGCGAGAACTGTGAGACCCTGTTGGCCCCGTGCAGCTCTAAACCTTGTAAGAATGGAGGTGTATGTAAGGAGTCCGAAGACTACGAGAGCTTCTCTTGTGTGTGCCCTGAGGGATGGCAAGGTACAAACTTCACACCTAACAGTAAATTTTGTTCTAGCATCAATATTATGCATAACTACATTGATATTTTGTGCTTTCCCTACCTTGTAGGCCAAACATGTGAGGTGGACATTAATGAATGTGTCAAAAACCCTTGCCAAAATGATGCCATCTGTCAAAACTCTATTGGCAGCTACAAATGCAGTTGCAAATCGGGGTACACTGGCCGCAACTGTGAGACCGACATTGACGACTGCAAGCCCAGTTAGTATCCTGTTTCATCCTTATTTTTATCTAGTTTAGGGGTGTCAAGCTCAGTTACTGGAGGGCCACTGCTCCAAACCTAATTAAACAACCTGAACCAGCTAATCATGGTCTTCAGGATTACTAGAAACGTCCAGTCAAGTGTTTTGAAGCAACATTTTGCATGGATGGTGGCCCTCCATGAGCGGAATTTGACACGTGATCTAGTGTATCTTGCCTTGATGTCTAACCTTGTCCTTTTCCTCTAGACCCTTGCAGTAACGGTGGCTTCTGCAAAGACGCAGTGAACGCCTTCACTTGCACCTGCCTACCAGGTTTCCGGGGCAGCAGATGTGAGGAGGACATTAATGAATGTGATAGTAACCCGTGTAAAAATGGTGCGAACTGCACTGATTGTGTGAACAGTTACACATGTACCTGTCCACCTGGATTTAGTGGGATTCACTGTGAGAACAACACACCTGACTGTACTGAGAGGTAACAACTGCACTCTTATTTGTGGCATTTGTATAAGTTTTCAAGTGTAAATACTGGCTACAACAGACAATTGTTACAACCAAGAGGTAACAAGTCAAACCCATCTTCACTATCTTAGAAACATATCAACAAAGCAGTAATAGATACACACCAAAGAACAATTGGCTAAAATTCAAATCCAATACATGGAAGACTTTAAGAGAGAACACAGAAAAACTCACCTGTAGAACATAATTAACCCTAGGCTAATAACTAATTAAACATATGTATTTATACTTCTTACTCTAAAACTATATAAAAACCTAAAATGTTTAATACAAAATGCATAATAAAAATACTAAATTCATTGGTGAGAAACAAATTTTCCCTAAATATACTGTAGTCTGTAGACTGAAGAATACCTGTCCACTGTGACCGTTTCTTACACAAACCCAACATGCCGATACCACAAATGGAAACTACTTAAAAATACTTTTAAATGGTAGTTGTACTGTCATTCTGACATGCAAAGAAAATTTTATATTATGCCTCCAGACATAGCTATCATGAAACCACTGATCTCAGCTCAGTTTTCAGAACCTGATTGTTAAAATCAGCCAACTGATCTGCCTCATGATAAAGTGTACCAGAAAAAGGCTCTAGCACTCCTTCTTCCTCTGTTGTCCATTAGCGCCCCCTCTGGTGAACAAATGACAATGCAATCAGAGAAGCATCATACCCCATTATAAATTACCTAAGAAACTAAATTATGTTAAAATTAATGTAGTAAATATGACTGATAATCATGATTTTTTTTCAAACAGCTCTTGTTTTAATGGTGGCACATGCGTAGATGGCATCAACAGCTTTACCTGCCTGTGCCCAGCGGGGTTCACTGGAAACTACTGCCAGCATGACATCAACGAGTGTGACTCCAGACCCTGCAAGAATGGAGGCACCTGTCAGGACAGCTATGGCACATACAAGTGCACCTGCCCTCAGGGATACCATGGCGTCAACTGCCAGGTAACAAATAACAGATATGGACAAAAATTTAGTATGCATCTATCTTACATTCATTGCTTTCTCAGTGTTAAACTTGCTGCGTTTACATGGACTCTAATTAATTGTAATAAGACCAGTCGCACTTTTGTAATAAAAAAAGTCACATGTAACTATGTTAAATTTCATTCGGATAGTAAAGCATTCATGTAAACACTCTGTTCAGATTCGTCAATTTAAACACAAGGTGTCTATGTAAACGTAGCTACTGTTGTATAGTTATATTGAAAAATGAAAATATATTCTGTAGTATAACACTAAAAATGGCTGAAAATTGCTCAAAGTAAATAAACGTTTATTTTACACAATATTCTTATATATATATATATATATATATATATATATATATATATATACATATTCTGTTAATTCCATTTGTTTTAAGTAGTTGATGCCAGTAACTGATTAAGTGATCTATTAAACTATCTGGACTAACAACTTGTCTAAGCCATCTAGTTAACTGGTTAACTAATCTAGTTAAATTAGTTGTATCTGTTAACATGAATTAATGCACTGTGAACTAACATGAACATGAACATTTTTATTAACTAACATTAACAAAGGTTTATAAATGCTGTAAAACTATATTGCTTATTGTTAGCTCATGTTAGTTAATGCATTTACTAATGTTAACAAGTGAGATCTTATTGTAAAGTCTTACTGATCTATCCTTAATTCATATCAGCACTTTCAGACATTTCACCAAAAAATAAAATAAAATAAAATGAGATTTTAACTCATGGATGTTAAAATACAACCACTGGATGAATTCTTGTCTTGCAGGAGCTGGTTAACTGGTGTAAGCCGTCTCCCTGTAAGAATGGTGGTATCTGCAGACAGAGCGGCACTAAGTACAGCTGCCAGTGTCAGACAGGCTGGACTGGTTTATACTGTGACGTCCCCAGCGTTTCTTGCGAGGTGGCCGCCAAACAGCAAGGTAGTTTTTTTTGTATAAAAAAAAAAAATCTTTGCCGCTTACCACATATTGGTGAAGCTGTTCAGGGTTTAACCCTCTGCTGTGATGTTTGATTCTCCCACTTTTAGGTGTAGATGTGGTGCGGTTATGTCGTAACTCTGGACAGTGTCTGGATGCTGGAAACACACACTACTGTCACTGTCAGGCCGGATACACAGGTAGCTACTGTGAGGAGCAGGTGGATGAATGCATTCCCAATCCTTGCCAGAACGGAGCAACCTGCACCGACTACCTGGGTGGCTATTCCTGTGAAGTAAGTAAAGAATATCTGGTGGTTAGGGAGAGGAATGACTAGAAGAAGACACTTTAGGTTAATGCCCGCTAAATCTCCCTTCTTTGTGAAAGAAATGCTTGTTTGGCAAAGAAGGAAGAAACCGCCAAGTAAACAGAAACAGGCTTGTTTTATGTTTGCCATTAATTCGCCTCACTCTTTCTCTGGTTTCTTGAAGTGCGTGCCAGGTTATCATGGAGTGAACTGCTCTGATGAGATCAATGAGTGTCTGTCTCAGCCTTGCCAGAACGGGGGCACATGCATCGACCTGATCAATACCTACAAATGCTCCTGTCCCCGGGGAACACAAGGTCGGATATCACTTCCTCTGTTTTGCTCTTTTTGCCCATTCCACACTTCATTAATTAGGTCTTAACTGTTATCAGCAGGCTTAGATGTTTCTATTTGATTGATGTAGTCATGCTTAATTACATCTCAAAGATGGAGTTTTATTTCATAAAATGGACAGAAACTTTTAAGCACTGTGTTATATTACTCAGTTGTATGAAAGTTAACTGTGCTTTCTCTTTGTCTGTAGTTCTGTGATTTTAAGGCATCATAGGGACACTCAATATTAGAGGAACGTCAATATAAATATATATTGATCTTAATTTCTTTATTTTTAACTTAATTTCTTTCTTTATATTATGTTTAATTTAAAAGTTTTACCGAGCAAGATTTATGTTTGCTCTGTATTTTTATGCTTGTATCACATTGTTAGCTTAGCAACATGCTAACATCAAATTCTAACATCATAACTAGGGTAAATAACAACATTACAAACTTTGATTTGAAGTAAAAAATATTTGAAAAATGCGACAAAAACACAAAGGTACAAGACTGTACATAACTGCTTTAATGAGGGAAATAACTACAATCCCATGAAGCATTGCGAATGACAATCAAAATAAAAACGACATATAAATATAGACATGTAGATTTAAAGATGTTGATTATGTACATAGATAATGAGATCGTTTTTCACCAGGAATTCTGCTGTTAATTGATAATTAATACATGATTATTTAAAAAAATAAGTTGAAATAATGCACACTGATGGCTTCAACAACTAGCATATAACATCGATTACAACCTTGTAGCTCACAGTTGGTCTGTCTGTAAGGATTTATGAGTTATCCTTAAAAATCAATTTCCCTATGAAGAAAATGAATGGGATTTTGACTTCCAGAACCCGACAGTTGCACTCTGTTTCTGTATTCCAAATCAGTCAGTAATGACTATTATGCTACCTTAGAGGACAGCCTGCTATGTAGGCAGTATACTGCAAGACAGCTCACTAGGTTTTGGAATAGAGCCTATATTTACATCTCTGCTAGAATGTGTAAGAGCAGCTTTTATTACACCTTTCCCCTCTGCTCCTCTCTCAGGTGTGCACTGCGAGATCAACATTGACGACTGCACACCCTTCACCGACCCCGTCACCCATGAGCCCAAATGCTTTAACCAGGGTCGCTGTGTGGACCGTGTGGGCGGGTACCACTGTATCTGCCCAGCCGGATATGTGGGGGAACGCTGTGAGGGTGATGTCAATGAATGCTTGTCCAACCCTTGTGACCCCCGTGGCACGCACAGCTGCATCCAGCTCACAAACAACTACCGCTGCGAGTGTCGCACAGGATACACAGGTACAGCACAGGCTACTATGGACCATTTTGCTTTGATTAAGAGAGAATAACACTACACTCTGATCATGGTGTCAAAATGTTTAATAACCTTGTTTGTGTATCCCTACAGGTCCGCGCTGTGACAAAGTGTTTGATGGCTGTAAGGGGAAACCTTGTCGTAATGGAGGAACCTGTGCTGTGGCTAGCAACACACCTCATGGCTTCATCTGCAAATGTCCACCGGTTGGTCACATTATCTGATACATTTAGCCAGTGGTCCTTTGATTTCTTTGCATCATTTTGATCCTGTTCTCATCTCTTCTGCCTTATTATTTCATATTCATTACATAGGCTATCAACTAATCAGGCAGATCCTATACACATCATCCACATAAATGCGGCATAAAATAATTAATTAAGTTTAACTTTCTCTTTAGCTTTTCCATTTTAGTCACAAGGCTGCAGATTCATTTTAATATAATTTTCTAAAGTAATTTAGAAGGCCAGTAAGACTTTTTACGTTTGAAGAAATTAATACTTTTAATGAGCAAGGATGCATTACATTGATAAAAAGTAACAATGTAAGTCTTTACTATTTAAAAAAAAAAAAATGCTTTTAAACTTTCTATTAATCAAAGAATCCTGACGTTTTTTACTATAGTACATAGTTTCCACAAAAATATTAAGCAGCACAACTGTTTTCAACAATGATAATAATAATAATGTTTCTTCAAAACCAATTCAGTATATTAGAATGATTTCTGAAGGATGTGACACTGAAGAGTAATGATGTTGAAAATTCAGCTTTGACATCAAAGGGATGCATTACATTTGTTTATATTTGTTTATTATATTTGCAATTGTAATAATATTTCACAGTATTACTGTTTTTACTGTAATTTGATGAAATAAATGTAGCCTTGGTGAGCAAATGAGACTTCTTTAAAAAAAACATTTAAAAAATCTTACAGAACCTAAACTTTTTTTTTTTGGAAAAAAAAAAAAAAAAGAAGTCACTAAACTGTAATAAATAAATTTGGCAATGTTTGTGTCTCGTTTAGGGTTTTACAGGCTCAACCTGCGAGTATGACGCTCATGCTTGTGGGAGCCTCCACTGCAAAAATGGCGGTACATGCGTTTCTGGTCACAAGAGCCCCAAATGCCTGTGCACCCCTGCCTTCACTGGTCCTGAGTGCCAGTATCCCACTGAGGGTCACTGCACCACCAATCCCTGCTACAACGGAGGCACGTGCGAGTATATCTCAGAGGCCCCGTACTACCACTGCATCTGTCCTACTGGCTTCAATGGCCTCTTCTGCCACATCTTGGACTACAGCTTCCCAGGTGGATCTGGTCGAGACATCACACCTGCTCCAGAAGTGACGGCGAGCTGTGAGATAGCAGAGTGTGAAAACAAGAAAGGCAATAAGATCTGTGACAGCGCATGTAATAATTATGCCTGCGATTGGGATGGAGGGGACTGCTCACTGAACTTCAATGACCCATGGAAGAACTGTTCGGCCGCGCTGCAGTGCTGGCGCTATTTTAATAACGGGAAGTGTGATGAACAATGTCACAATGCTGGATGCCTCTATGACGGATTTGACTGCCAGAGAATGGAGGGCCAGTGCAAGTGAGTGCTGTCTGAGAGCTTGGTGTTACCCATTTTTACACAAGTATCAATGACTACGTTTACATGTGCACCAATAATGCAATGATTTATTTATAATCAGAGCAAGGTCTTAATCGCAGTAAGATGTTTACATGACACTAGCAGAACTCTTCACTCCAGTTTACATGCAGTTTTCATTACTCTGATTATTCGCTAGTAAGTATGGTTATACCACGATCAGATAGGCATACAGTATGGATGTTAGCGGCCATTGTTTTAATGTACTCACATCAAATTCAAAATACATTTTTATGGACGTACTGGATACTGGATCGCAATGCTGGGTTTGTCTATGCTACTGTCCTGTTCTTCGCGCCATCTGGATGAAGATGACTTTAGAATAATGTCACAGATTTCATTTATGCAGTTGTATGAACAACACACGGCGTCCGTGTACATCCAAGCACATGCGCACTTTTGTCAGAGCGGTAATAATGCGATTAAGGTGTTTACATGCCTGTTTATTTTGATTAAAATAGGCATATACTGACCACCTAGTTTAATGTGATTATGGTTACTATGATTATGAGCTTAATCGCATTCATTTGATCGAAGTATTGCATTTACATGAGGGAAAGTTTAATCGCAATATTGCCAAAATCCCATTATAATCGCATTATGAGGGTGCATGTAAAAGCAGCCAGTGTAAGGTCTAAGTTACAAATTGAATCAATGGGTATCTTGTTTGAACTTCAATTTGGGCAAACAAGTTGAAGCTAAAAGGATCATGCTGAATTTGTTGGAGAGTTTTAAAATTGTGATTCCAGGTCTGATTTTTTTTTTTTTTTCTAGTTAAGCTCAGCTATGAAATATTTTTTTTTTGTTGCTAGAATTATCTATTAAATGCTTTTTAATATCTAAATATTTATTAAATGATTTTTAAAATCCAGTCTTAGCTGGTGTTTTTAAAATGGCTATTCAAAATGATCACATTTTGATTTATTACAAAATATGTCGGAGCCGATGGCCTTCCGAGCAGTGCTTCGACATGGTAGCATGGTTGCGCTTCAGGTGACTCGAGTTTGAGTCCTGGCTTGTTCTTCTTTCCTAACCCCGCCCCCTCTCTCTCCCACTTCGCTTCTTGTCCTCTCTCCAGCTATTCTAACTAAATAAAGGCACAAGCTTGAAGTCCAGCCATCAAGATCAGCTTGGGAAAGCTAATGGCCATAAATAGCCATCTAGAAACTTTGTAAAAGCAGAATCAGAAGCTTTTTTATCTCTGTTTTCCAGCTTGAATGCCATTTCTAAACTATGCTCTCCTCTCTCATAGTCCACTCTACGACCAGTATTGCAAAGACCACTATGCAGACGGCCACTGTGACCAGGGCTGCAATAATGCAGAGTGCGAATGGGACGGGCTGGACTGTGCCAACAACATACCCGAGAAGTTAGCTGCTGGACTCCTGGTTGTGGTGGTCCACATAATGCCCGACCAGCTCCGAAACAACTCCTTTGGATTTCTGCGGGAGCTCAGCAGAGTGCTCCACACCAACGTAGTTTTCCGGCGCGACAGCAAGGGAGAGGAAATGATCTACCCATATTACGGCAACGAGCAGGAGCTGAGGAAGCACAACATCAAACGATCACTAGATGGCTGGAACGATGTTTCTAGCAACGTCGTGAGCTCGGTAAAAAGCAGTATTTACAATATAGTAGTGGAAGGAGGGAGAAAACGCAGAGAACTGGATGAGATGCAGATCAAAGGGTATGTATGTTACAACAGAGCCCTCATCTGCTTTAAAAAATACGTTTTAATAAAAATCAATAAAAATCATGCTTTTGATTTCAGCTCGGTGGTATACTTGGAGATAGACAACCGCCAGTGCTACCAGCAAACCTCAGAGTGCTTCCAGAGTGCGAATGATGTGGCGGCTTTCCTCGGAGCCCTGGCTTCCAGCGGCAATCTTAATATGCCTTACGTCATCGAGGCCGTCACAAGTGAGTGTTTGGCACGAGCATTGTCGTGTGCCTCACGTCTTCCTATAATGCCCTTAATCAAGACTAGGCCTCCTATCTTACTGCATGTATTCAGTAGCAACCCCCCTCCCTAACCTTTAACCCCACCGCCTCCTACCGCGGATTACAGGGATCACTTTGAAGTTTGCGCGTTTCTTCCTTATAACAATGAAGCAAATGTTCTTTGTGCATTAGACAGACTAAACAATCAATGCGGCAGTCTGAGGGCAGATCCACTGGCTCCAGGCACCGAAAATAGCTAATTGATGCAAATCATGTTAACTCGTTTGGCCCAACAAGACACTCTCACATACATGCATATAACCCATACATGGCATGAATCTAAAATGATGGGGGCTGCTGCAACCTTAACCTTGTTGAATGTACCAGGACTTAATGCATCTCCAAGGGTTTAGGTGAGCAGAGTTTATCATTTCAAAATCGTTAGTGGAGAGAGCTTGAAAAAAAGAGAGGAGAAAAATTGATCGGGAGTGTGCTAGAAGTTGGGAGTCTTTGTTATCTCGAAAATCCTAATAAATCCTTCGTCTTTACAGCTTAAAGTGTGCGCGGTAATTTGAAGTTCATTAATCCCTCCCTTTTTTTCCCTTAAAGAAGAACGGGTAAAGTTGTCTCCTGGTACCCTGGGCTGAGAAAGGGGAGAGGAGGTGTTCTTTCTTTTCTCTTTTTTCTGTCCTCCTCCTTTTCTTATTTGCCAGCTCCTTCTTTTTGATGAGAAGCGGTTAGCAATTCTGATTACCACAAACGCGTGCCTCGCACTAGTTTGTCCATCCATCTCCAGCAATTTGTGGCTCATCGTTGCGTGAGGAACATATTCTTGTCCCTTCTGTGGGTCTGACATGTCAACTGTCCTTCCTGTGGCAGGTAAGATTGATGGACCGTCGCCCATAGAGCTCTATCCCGTCTACGTGGTTTTGGCAGGACTGGCGCTGCTGGCCTTTGTCGCCGTGGGAATGGTCGCTTCCCGTAAACGCCGCCGTGAACACGGTCAACTCTGGTTTCCGGAGGGTTTCAAGACCAGCGAGCCCAGCAAGAAGAAGAGGAGGGAGCCAGTTGGCGAAGACTCTGTTGGTCTGAGGTGAGTTCGCCGCGTCATCTTTGGATGTCAAGTTTGAAGGGACAAAATTATAATGGAGGAAAACTTTTTCATTTGAAGTTATGATCATTTTGTTGAGTTTAATTTAATTGAGTAGTTTTAGGAAGAAAGTGGAGGCTGATCATCAGTGTTAGCTTTTGGTGTTGGAGCACAAAAGTAGTTTTGCTGAGATGTAGTAAAGTGCTAAAAAAAAGTTATTTCAGCATGTGTAATGGGTTATTTTTCTGAAAACAGGCCACTTAAGAACTGTTCAGACATTTCATTAATGGATGACAACCAGAATGAATGGGGAGAGGAGGAACCATCAGACACCAAACGGTTCAGGGTGAGCAGAGCAACACTTCACATTTCTCACTGGCGAGATAAAAGAAAAAAAACACAAAGCGCTAACATCAAATTTACAATTAATATTCTTTCATTAACTAATAGAATTAATTAAAACATCTTTTTCAATTTGTTAATGTCTCATTCTCCTCTTTTAGTCTGAGGAGCAGGCGATTCTTGATTTAGATGATCAGCCAGATCACCGGCAGTGGACACAGCAGCACTTGGATGCAGCTGATCTGCGCATCCCATCCATCGCTCCCACACCCCCTCAGGGCGAGATAGAGAGCGACTGCATGGACGTCAATGCCCGAGGACCAGGTTAGGCATTGTTGTATGATTTTTTTTTTTTTCCCCCCATGTAATTTTTTTCCCCCACTGGTTTTGTTATTGGGTATTGCTGATTTTTCAGTAACAAGAGAACAGTAATTATAATGTGAATTTAATTCATTATAATATATATATATATATATATATATATATATATATATATATATATATATATGTGTGTGTGTGTGTGTGTGTGTGTGTGTGTGTGTGTAATGTTATAATAAATATATAATGTATAATAAAATGTTATTTATTCAAATTTAAATAACATTTTAAAATTTTATATAACATTTATTATTATATAATTTGATATACAAAAGCTTTCTATTTCAGATAAATGCTGTTCTTTTGAACTTTCTGTTTATCAAAGAATCCTGAATAATGATAAATGTAATAAATAAGTTACATTTTAAAATATATTCAAATAGAAAAGAGTTATTTTAAATTGTAATTAATAAACATTAAAATTAATAAACATTAAAAATCTAACCGAACTTTTGAACGGCTGTGTGTGGGTGTGTGTGTGTGTGTGTGTGTGTGTGTGTGTGTGTGTGTGTGTTTGTAATTTATGAGGACACTAATTTGTATAATGACATGGGTATTACACTGGTATTATGACATAAACATGAAATATGAGGACATTTCATGAGTCCTCATATTTAAAATAGCTTTAAAAACATACTAAACAATGTTATTAAAAATGTAAAAATGCAGAATGTTTTCTGTGATGGGTAGGTTTAGGGGTAAGGGGTAGTGTATGGGGATAGAATGTACAGTTTGTACAGTATAAAAACCATTACGCCTATGGAATGTCCTCACTTTGATAGCAAAACAAACCTGTGTGTGTGTGTGTGTGTGTGTGTGTGTGTGTGTGTGTGTGTGTGTGTGTGTGTGTGTGTGTGTGTGTGTGTGTGTGTGTGTGTGTATATATATATTAAAATGTGGCCTCATTGATCAGATAATTAAGTAATAATTAAGCAGTATTAACTAGTAGACTTTTGCGGATTTTTGTAAATTTTCACAACCACATATCTATGCAGGGAAATCATTTTATTTATTTAGCTAACACAGATATGGAGATATTCATTCAAAAAACTATATTTATATTTTTATATATATATATATATATATATATATATATATATATATATATATATATATATATAGAAAGACGCTTCACTCCTATTAGTTATGAATAGGAGAAACTGCAACGCGCAATATGGTGGAATACTTCCCGCCTTCCAAGTAAAAGAGCCAATCGCTGATTGATAAAGTCATTGCATCACTGCAGCTGCCGTTAGAAGCTCTGGTTCCCATAGAAACCTGAGACTCGGGATTAGGACCTCACATGCGCATTGGCTCGTCTAGCCTGAAAAATAAGCTTTTTTAATGCTATTTGACCACAAGAAACAAACACATATGGGACAGTTCATGTCAGTTTTTGAGATTTCAGGATTCCCCCATTCAAACAGATAGGACTTGGTCTTGGATGCCCGAAATAGCTGCCCAGAGGCATTGCAAATATGGCCGCCGAGTGAACAGACTTTCCTTGAAAGGAACTTTGATTCATTCTAATTTTTTTATGAGAACTCAACCTGCATAAAAGGCATTCTTTGCTTATGGATTACACCTGTTCCCCAGTTTGCACACAGTATGTGTGCACACTGTCGAGTGCTGGGATGAGGAACTGAATTGAGCTCTAAGTAGGAGTTAATGCTCAGGGCCCTGTGGGAAAAGGAATCCACTTCAAAGGCTCTGACTGAAAGCTGTAAACCCTGAGGACTGAGCACATTTTTACCAGTCTTAACGATTCATCCTGTGATATTCTGCTTACATGTGTTTTGTTAATTAAAACTCTTTATGAAATGCTCTTCTCTTTCTATAAGCACCAATATACCCCTGACAACTCTTTAAGATAGTCAAAGCCAACATTCTTTTAGGATCTCTTTGCAAGCCATTTTTCCTTTTTTTCCTCTTTGTGTGGATTGATGTTTTTAAATCGACCAAATCAGGCCTGATTTGGGAATAGCTATTCTTTTGAAGCCAAGAAGCCCCTGTCGAAGTCAGCAAAGAAAGCATCTTCTCAGAGGTGATAATACTCAGTTTTACCAGCGGTTGAAATTTCAAAGTGTGGCCTGCATCCCTGAGCTTTACCAAACCACCACGCTTGATTACAATCCGTTATCGAAGCAATCTGGGGTGATTCAGGAAGGCAGCGCGTCAAATCCAACTTCGATTTGTTTGTTTTTTTGCCGTTGCTTTTGTCCATCACTTTAAAGAAAACATTTCTTTAGATTGCCGTTAGACTAGTCCTACTCAAAGGAAAGATTTTGGTCCTTCAATGGAGTTTCATTTGTCTTAGGTTTTTCTCTTCAAACTGTTTTATACATTAAAATAAATTCTGAAGTTGGTCTTCATGGAATTTAGAATTTGAAAAATGAAAGTTAGTATAAAGCATCAGCTACATACATAAACGTAAAGGTAATTCTCTTTTTCCTCTCTAGATGGCTTTACTCCTCTCATGATCGCTTCCTGTAGTGGAGGAGGGCTAGAAACAGGGAACAGCGAGGAAGAGGAGGATGCTTCAGCAAACGTCATCAACGACTTTATCTACCAAGGTGCCAATCTTCACAACCAGACAGACCGTACAGGTGAGACGGCTCTACATCTGGCTGCCCGCTATGCCCGCTCAGATGCTGCCAAAAGGCTCCTGGAGGCTAGTGCAGATGCCAACATCCAGGACAATATGGGACGTACTCCATTACATGCAGCTGTGGCTGCAGATGCACAAGGAGTCTTCCAGGTATGTGAACCAGGACTGTATTGGGAAAACAGTATAAAGGAGGTTTAATATTCTGTATTTCCATTGACTGATGATTATCTCTGTTTTCCTTTCATTTGCCCCTTATGCAGATTTTGATACGGAACCGTGCCACAGACCTAGATGCCCGCATGCATGATGGCACCACACCTCTGATACTGGCAGCAAGACTGGCGGTCGAGGGCATGGTGGAGGAACTCATCAACTGCCATGCTGATGTCAATGCCATTGATGATTTTGGTATGACTATTACACTGCCTTAGTTAATTCATTCACTTGTATGTGGCATACACTACCAGTCAAAAGTTTGGAAATGCTTGTTATTTATGCTTCTTATCTTTAAAATCTTTCTAAATGATCTAATCTAAAGTTAATTTTAAAATGCTTGAAAATAATTTTGCTGACAAAGAACAATTGTGTAAATAAATAAATAATACATACATACATACTTTTTTATTATTAATATTAATATTTAATGTATGAGATTATTATTCTTATTATTACATAATGTATTAAAACAGCCCAGATAATAAAAAAAAATAAAAAAAGTGTGCAGCAAAGGCCAGGTGGCACCTCATGAAGTTGATTGAGAGAAGATAAGATAGGCGTATATCTATGATATACCATTGAAAAGTTTGGGTAATTAAGATTTGTTTTTATTAAATACATTTGTCTGCATTCAGTTGATCAAAAGTGACTGTAAAGTAATTTACAATCTTTTGAACTTTCTATATTCTTAAGAATCCTGAAAAAAATTATGGGCTCCACAAAAAATATTTAGCAGCACAACTGTTTTCAACATTGATAATAATAAGAAATGTTTCTTAAGCACCAAATCAGCATATTAGATCATGTGACACTGAATTGTTTTACTGCTTTTACTATACTTTTGATCAAACAAATGCAGCCTTGGTGATGATAAGAGAGTTCTTTAAAAAACTTAAAGTTTGGGGTTGGTAAAGTTTTTTTTGGGGGGGGTTTTAAATAATTTACGTTTTTTGTTTTGTCTATTAATTTTGATGACTTGACCATATTCTTAAAAATGTGGAAAAAAATAATAATTAAAGTTGAGTCCAAACATTTGACTGTTAATGTATATACTATAGCAAGATAAATGTCATATTTATTGCTATTGTATGTTTTTCTCAGTGAATGTACAGTAAAGTGAGCACATGTTGAAGCAATTTCTGTTTGTGCTACAGGTAAATCTGCTCTTCACTGGGCAGCAGCTGTGAACAACGTAGATGCGGCGATGGTGTTGCTTAAGAATGGAGCAAATAAAGATATGCAGAACAATAAGGTAAGCAGCACTTGATTTTTTAAATCACAAATAACGCTTTCTGTTATTGAAGACATTCGCGTTATACTCAGATTAACTTCATAGTACAAAACCGTTGTCATTTTCAAAATTCTTTTGGCTTACCAATTATGTTCCCATATTCAGGAGGAGACTCCTCTATTCTTGGCAGCAAGAGAAGGAAGTTACGAGACTGCTAAAGTTCTGCTCGAGCATTTTGCTAATCGGGAGATCACAGACCATATGGATCGGCTCCCACGGGATATCGCTCAGGACAGAATGCATCACGACATTGTGCGGCTCATCGACGAATATAACCTGGTCCGCAGCCCTCCCATGCACAGCGCCCCCCTCTGCACCACCCTCTCCCCACCTCTCTGCTCTCCCAACGCCTTCATGGGCAGCATGAAGCACTCCGTACAAAGTAAAAAGCCCCGCAAGCCGAGCGCAAAAGGCATCGGTTGCAAGGATGGCAAAGATATGAAAGTCAAGAAGAAGAAGGCACAGGATGGAAAGGGAAACTTGCTCGACAGCTCGGCTGTGCTCTCGCCGGTAGATTCCTTGGAGTCGCCCCACGGGTACATATCTGATGTCGCCTCCCCACCCCTATTGACATCACCCTTCCAACAATCCCCCTCCATGTCGCTCAATCACTTACAAGGCATCTCAGATACCCACATGGGCGTCAACCATCTGGGCATGGGCAACAAGCAGGACCTGGCCCACATACAGTTTGATCCGTTACCCCCACGTCTCACCCATCTGCCAGTGGCCAGCTCTAATGGCTCAAACGTCATGAACGGCCAATGCGAATGGCTTGGACGGATGCACAATAGTATGGGTTCGCAAAATCAATTCGGAGCCATGAGGAATGGCTCAGGTCAGGCCAACCTTCACCAATCCGGCATGATGACGTCTCTCCACAATGGCCGCCCCACTACCCTGTCTCAGATGATGAACTATCAAAGCCTGCAGAACGCGCACCTCACCACGCAGCCGCATCTACTGCAGCAGATGCAGCAGAACATGCAACAGAGACCGCAGCAGACAGGCGTCCAGCTGCAGCACCAGAGCTCGAATGCACCCAGTGGCGTGAACCAGAACTTCATCGGCAGTGAGCTGGGTGGCCCGGAGCTCCAGCAGAGCGCAGGGAACAGCATGCCCATCCACACGATAATCCCCCAGGAGACCCAGTTGCTGAACCCGTCCTCTCTGGGCCCCAGCATGGCAGGCACACAGTTCCTGACGCCACCCTCCCAGCACAGTTACTCAGCCACCATGGACCCCAACACCCCCAGCCACCAACTCCAAGGGCCTGACCACCCATTCCTCACACCGTCTCCAGGTTCACCGGACCAGTGGTCCAGCTCGTCGCCCCATTCCAACATGTCTGACTGGTCGGAGGGCATTTCCAGCCCTCCTACCAGCATGCAGTCACAAATCGGACACATACCTGAGCAGTTTAAATAGAACAATAATAATCACACTCCATAAACCTGCTTACTGAAGAGTCATTAATATGCCTCTTGTACTAACCATATATTTTTTTTTAATTTATTGATATTTTGTTATTTATACTTTTTTTTTTTTTTTTCGCCATTTATTTTTAAATTTGGGCAAAAGAAATTATCTTAAAAATAATGAAGAAGAAGGTAAATTTTTATAATGTAATGCTATTGACCACAATACACTGTACTCAAATGTACACACTGGGTATTTATTGGTCTTAAAATATGCCTGTTTTTTGTTTTTGTTTTTTCAGTTAATCGTCATTTTTTTTTTTTTTATAAGATTGATTTATCAAACCTAATATTGTATAAATTTGTAAAAATGCAAAAGTTCTTGTACGGGCATTTTAGAGAGCACGTTTTTATACAACAAACTTCAGTGTTAAAGTAGATTTGTGTTGTTTGCAACAAGCTGCTTTTCCGTTATTAGAAGACGAATGATTGAATTTGTTACACGTTATTATGTTTGATATTTGTTTTGGTTAGGTTCTCATTTTTGTGTGTTTGTTACAAGGTTTATACTACAAATAAGTAGTGGTTTTATAATTGAACATTTGTATAGTTCAAAGTGATTTTGCTCTTTCTTTTTCTTTCTTTCTCTCTTTCTTGTATATTAAATTCCTGCAAAAAGCAGATTTCTAAATGTCCACTGTGAACGTGGATGTGAAAGTGAGGATCTGAACTAATTACAGGAAATTCTTGATATTTACCTGTATAAAACAGGTACCAATATCAAGTGCTTTGTATCTTTCCTCCAGTCTTGTAGAACTGGTCATGTGGCCAAAAGTGTCTGGGGTTTTATGGAGGTGTTTCAAATTGAACTTCTCTTTACTGTACTTCCAGTTTTGTATCTTTGTTTGAGCCTATGGCTAATGTAAATAGATATATTGTATGCGTTTGTCATGTAAACAGGATTTTGTTTCAGAAATCTTAAGTGTGCCATGGAAATTTGAAATATTTTAATGCTACGTAGTTATGTTTTCTATCATACGCAGAACGTATATATATATTTTTTTTCTCAGTATCACTGGGGTAGAGACAAATATAATAAATGTATACACACAAACGACTAGAGGATATGCCATATAAAATAACACAATTAGATGATTTATGACTCACTATTTATTGACCACCAATAGTTTTCCACAAAATCACAAAAACAAGTTAAAAGGTCCCCATAAAGGGCTGTGGTGGTGTCATATATCCTCTTTAAGCCATCAGTACTTCAGAGTTCATCAGATTTGAACAGCACTGAGTATACAATATCTGTAAATGTTACCTATCTGCAAATGTGTAGTTTACATGCAGAATATTTTCTGTCAGTTCTACTGTCTGTACAAGTTTCTTTGAATAATAAAAGATACCAATGTGTATTCAGATTTCAGTCTTCTTGTATTTCTGTCTTTTTTCCTCTTTTCCACTTTATTTTATGGCCTATTTAGCTTATTTATCAAGCATTTTCCCCCCACAATTTAGCTTGATTAATATCAAAGTAGTGCCCTTACAGACAGCAACTCAAAACAGATATTGACTAAGCAAACAAAGCAATACCAAGCTGGATTTGAATATCAGAGAAAAAGGTTTAATTTTTCCTTGTATTATAACGAATATTTACAGCATATCTGGGGCTGCTAATCGTTTATTGGCCTGCAGCGCCATCTGCTGAAGTGCAATAACTCAACAGCGCCATCTGCTGCTGAGAGGACAAATGCATGTAATGCAGACAACGCAACTAAAACTAGGCTGTTGCCAACTAGGCCTTCAAACTAAGGTCCAGTTTAGGTAAGTACTCATCTTGTTAGGCTCACCCATAAAACTTTGTTCTGGGCCCCACAACAAAACTCTTTGTGACTACTGCAGTCAAACTAAGTCAAGCAAATTCTTTATTTGCTTTAGATTTAATTCTTCCTGCACTGAATGATTCCAAATCCTTCAAATCTAGTGAGTCACACAGACCTTGAAATTGGGGGATAGGCTTGCTTGTTGATGTCACAAGAAGAAAGCATGGATTTAATTAATTAAAATGAATTAATTAAAATAAAAAAATAGCAGATTAAACTTTTCGGCCCATCCTTTCAATATTCTTGAGGAAATACTAGACATACTAGACAATACTAGAATTTCATTAATGGCTTTTCTGACTATAGCATCTACTTAAAAGTCAGTATGAAACAGAAGTTGTGATAGTCTTTTCTACCCTATTTCTACCCTATTTGATTGGATCGTTGGATTGTTGTGGTTTGTTATTGCAGTGATTGACAGGTTGTCCCGCCCTCACACCTGTAAACGCATCATCAGGGAAGGGATGTCGTTGCAAGAGGGAGGGGAATTAATGTTGATTAAAGATTACGATGATTTTTTTTTTTTTTTTTTTTTTTTTTAAACGTGCACGAACAAATAATTTATAATAAAACCTGTAATATTCCATTTTAAAAAATAAAATATTGTCAATTGATTTATGGACTTTACACGTCAGCCTTTTAACAGTTCAGGCCCTTCAACTTGATTCATGCCAGTGTTCCCCAATACACTATACTCTGCACTGTAAAAAGTAATACGCTCTATCTACTTAATAAAATTGTGGCAACAGATTACACACAATATTATTAATTGAATTCAACATATAAGAATTGAGTTAGAATTAATCAAATTAATTCCTTAAAAGTCAACCATTTAAAATGTGTAAAATTAGCAAACAACATTACAAAAACCACAAACTGACATAAAAAGCAAAGAGTCAAACTAAATGAAACACTGATCTCCATAATGGCGACGAAACATTTTCAATAAAATCATCATCAACATCTAAACCTCTGTTAATTCTTGTGTTTCTCGTTCCTTCAGTGATTCTGCTTATCATCAGGTACCTTCAATGTTGGCAATAAAAAATAAAGAGTTCTTAATTCATCTTTGACGTCTGTCTGTTATTCAGATATTTTTGTTTAAATTCTACTTACATTTTTACTTGTTTTAAATGGTTGACATTTAAGGAATTAATTTGATTAATTCTAACTCAGTTCTATTTGCTGAATTTAATTAATAATATTGCTTGTAATCTGTTGCCAAAATTTTATGGAGTAGATATAGCATATACTTTTTACAGTGTGTGGAGTGAAGCGTCAAACTGCTCGTGATGCATTGCACATAGATTATGTGTTGTAGATACCACCTTTTGAGATACAGCTAATAAATAACAGAAAAATCACATAAAAAAAACCCAAAAACAAATAAATATGGAATAGAAACTGATTCTGCACAACCCTAGGTACAGTGATTTATAACATGTTACATAACTCTTCTGCAAAACTATCTGCAATGCAGGCAAATGCAAATATCATCTAATGTACAGTAATTAACTGCCGAATGTTCACGGTTTTTGTTTTGTCCCATATGACACAAAAACCATATAAATATGACATATAAAAACATATAAATATGACATGAGTACTACTGTCTACCCACCTCATATAGCAGCTTATTGTACCATGCATCTTATTTTACAATTGATATACTGTCAAATACATATTCTATTGAGCATTCTGTGTCACACAATTGTCCTGCGTGTACTGATACTACCATTCAAAAGTTTGGGGTTGGCAAGAATTTTTTAATGTCTTTAAAAGAGGTCTCTAATGTTTATCGAAGCAGCATTTATTTGATAAAAAAATGGTTTTCTTTTTAAAAAATAATTTCCTGTGATGACAAAGCTGAATTTTTTTTTAGCATCATTCAGTGTCACATGATCCTTCAGAAATCATTCTAATATGCTGATTTGGTGCTCAAGAACCATTTCTTATTATTATCAATGTTGAAAATGGTTGTGCTGCTTAATATTTATGTGGAAATTGGGTTATATTTTTTTAAGGAATCTTTGATAAATAGAAAGTTTGAAAGAAAAGCTTTTTTTGTAATTATGCAAAAGTCTTTACTTCTTCACTTTTGATCAATTTAATGCACTCTGGCCGAATAAAAGCATTCATTTCTTCACAAAAAAATCTTTTGAATGGTTCCAGCTGAATAACTATGCAAGGGTGTTACTGCCACTCCCTGGTTTAAGGACGATAAACACCTTCTTGATACATGTAGCACAGGATCCTCCTCACTCAAGCAAGCATGAAATTCATGCAAGCTCATTTATTATAAAATATCAGCATATGTATAAAACAATAAAACAAACATTAGGCATAAATTCCCACAAGGTGTTTTTTGTAGCGATGCAATACAAGCACTATTTTTGGTTCCTGGAATCTTTCAGTGAACAGTGAACCATTTTTTTCTATTGTGAACAACAGTTTAATAATCTAAAGAAACTTCCATTATAAATAATTTTTGTCAAATAGAAAGGTTCTATGGATGTTGAAGGTTCTTCATGGAACCATCAATGTCAATAAACCTTTATATTTAAGAGTGTAGCTTGAATCTGTCATTACAACCTGCCCAACAAACAGGCCTCCACACCTTCACTGCGTGGTATACTGTAAGTATACTGTATATGGCAATGCTATTTTAATTTATTTACCATCATTTTGTGAGCTCCCTGTCAAGTCTTAAGAGATATGGATTTCTTAGCATTAATCTAAACACTCAGATTTTTTGAGTCAGACAAGCATAAAGTTACATAATCCACAATGACCACACCTATGTGTCTGCAGCATTTTTTACATAGGGTATATACTTTGGGCAAAGATTTTTATCTTCACATTAATAAATACTTCAAAGGCAGTGTTTTGTAGTGTTTGTTATTACCCTGCCTGTAAGACTCAGAGCAGGGCAGTGCAGGGAGGTGAATGTTTGTTCAATGAAAGTCTTTTCAAGATGAATCAGTGTTGGGTGTGACTTTTTAAATGAAGTAGATGATCACCCCTGATTTAAAAAACAAACAAACAAAAACATATAACATACAAAAATATTACATATAAAATATTCAATTTGCTTGAGAAAGTGCAAACTTTAATGTTTTTAAATATTATTATTATTATAATATTATTATAAAATGACTGTAATGAGATATGATGGATTAGCTGAAGGAATGTGTGTGTGTGTGTGTGTGTGTGTGTGTGTGTGTGTGTGTGTGTGTGTAGTGTTTATACATTTATTTATTTATTGCACTTAAAAGACTGCAAGAAAATGAGAAAAAAATGCATTCTTTAAATGTTCTTGATGGACAAAATGGCAGTAGTGTTTAGCCTTTCAGTGAGCAAACAAACAAACAAACTATTACGTCTCCCTGTTACCATTGTATATTCCTGTTACTTCATAAATTCACCAGGCATCTGGTGTTTTTCCTTAAAACAAGCAAGATAATCTGCCATTTTTATTATTTTGCTTGTTTTAAGGAAAAACTCACTTAATTTTGACTTACAGTATCTCACAAAAGTGAGTACACCCCTCACATTTCAGCAACCAATTTAGTATATCTTCTCAATCGACAATACTATAGAAATGAAAATTGTATATACTTTAGAGTAGTCAATGTGCTGCTTGTATAGCAGTACAGATTTACTGTCCTCTAAAAATAACTCAACATACAGCCATTATTGTCTAAATAACTGGCAACAAATGTGAGTACACCCTAAGTGAACATGTCAAAATTGTGACCAAAGTGTCAATATTTTGTGTGAGCACCGCTGTTATCTAGCACTGCCTTAATCCTCCTGGGCATGGAATTCACCAGAGCTGCACAGGTTGTTGCTGGGATCCTCTTTCACTCCTCCATAATGACATCACAGAGCTGCTGGATGTTAGACACATGGCGCTTCTCCACCTTCCGCTTGAGGATGCCCCACAGGTGCTCAATAGGGTTCAGGTCTGGAGACATACTTGGCCACTCCATCGCCTTCACCTTCAGCTTCCTCAGCAAGGCAGTTGTCATCTTGGCGGTGTTTTTGGGGTCATTATCATGCCGTTCGGCCCAGTTTCTGAAGGGATGGCATCATGTTCTGCTTCAGAATGTCACAGTACATGTTGGAATCCATGTTTCCCTCAATGAAGTGCAGTTCCCCAGTCCCAGCAGCGCTCATGCAGCCTCAGACTATGATGCTACCACCACCATGCCTGACTAGGCAAGACACAATTTTCTTGGTACTCCTCACCATGGCGTCGCCACACATGCTAGACACCATCTGAGTCAAACAAGTTTATCTTAGTCTCATCAGACCACAGGACATGGTTACAGTAATTCATGCTCTTGGACAGGTTGTCTTCAGCAAACTGTTTGCAGGCTTTCTTGTGAGCCAGCTTCAGAAGAGGCTTCTTTCTGGGACGACAGCCATGTAAACCGACTTGTTGCAGTGTGCGGAGTATGGTCTGAGCACTGACAAGCTGACCTTCCGCTTCTGCAACCTCTAAAGCAATGCTGGCAGCACTCGTGCGTGTTTTTTTAAGCCAGCTTCTGCACTTGACGCACAGTACGAGGACTCAACAACTTTGATCGACCCTTGTGAGGCCTGTTCCGAGTGGAACACGTCTTGGAAAACCTCTGTATGACCCTGGCCACTGTGCTGTAACTCAGTTTCAGGGTGTTACCGATCTTCTTATAGCCTAGGCCATCTTTGTGGAGAGCAACAATTCTAATTCTCAAATCCTCAGAGAGTTCTTTGCCATGAGGTGCCATGTTGAACATCCAGTGATCAGTATGAGAGAATTGTACTCAAAGCACCAAATTTTAACTGCTCTAATACAATATACACAAATTTGTATGGTCCTATCAAGCAGACAAAAACATGAACATGATGAATAGGACATATGGCTTTGTATGGTTAAAAGATGTAGAGCTGTTATCACTTAGGGTGTACTCACTTTTGTTGCCAGCTATTTTGACAATAATGGCTGTATGTTAAGTTATTTTCAGAGGACAGTAAACCTATACTGAGCAGCACATTGACTACTCTAAAATATATACAACTTTCATTTCCCTTGAGAAATGAAATATTGTCCCTTGAGAAGATATACTAAAATAGTGACTGAAATGTGAGGGGTGTACTCACTTTTGTGAGATACTGTATTTCTTCTGAAAACAAGACAATCATTTTTTACTTGTCTAGAAAACACTTCTTGATTTAAGAATTTTTAGATATTTGGACTGGAAAAGAGACAAAAAATAAGTAAGAAAAGCATTTTTTTTTGCAGTGTATGTGTAATCTACACTGATTTCATGCCACTATGGCGGGAATGCCAATTTAAACTTGAAAAAATAATATTTATTATTAAATTACTGTAATATATTTAAGAAATATATCAGTTAAGCTCACTTCCATAAGAATTTAGCCTTATCCTAGAAGTATTAAATGTTATCTTTTAAAGACACGGGTAAAACAATATAAAACAGGTGTGTGCTTTTCTTAAAAAAAAAACAAAAAAAAACAGGCCTAATAACAATATCTGTCTACATAATTCTCATTCACAACAGCACATCGTGAGTAACTAGCATTTTAAACTGTGTTTAGACTTTTTTGCTGTTATTTTGAAGTGTGTTAGTAATGAAGGCTGTTACACACTCACTAGGGTTTGTCATTCATCCACCGACACTCGTATCTGCTCGGACTAAACGTGGCCTCATGATTCCCACAGGAGCCTTTTACCTTTTTCTTTCATTTCTCACCCACAGATTTTTAACAGTGGATTGTTGATAGTTCATTATATGGAAGGTACGTTGCGGTAAATATGGCTGTTTTCATTAATTGCTGACAAAGGGGCTGTAGTTTAGGTGCGGGTTGCTAGTCCTCATCTCATTAAGCAGCATTAGCTGTTAGCCGCTGGTAACTGTGTTTCAGTCAAAACATGCAAACCAGTTTGTGGTCAGGACAGCAGCTCTCACAGATGGTTAAATCTACCTTTCCGTGTGTGTGTTTGAACATTTAGTAAATGTATTTGGTTGTTTATTAGCTACCTGGGCGATGGCTAGCTAGTTACTTTGCATATAAACTAATCAGAGACTAGCTTATCTTGTTTTGTCAGGTTCCAGGCGGTTAGGTTTGTTTTGTTCATTAGCTGTTTGTAAGAAGTGTCCATGTCGTTTATGTCTGGGATTAGTATTATTACATATTTGAGAGGATAGTGTTGCTACTCGTGTGCTATAGCTAGCTTGGACGCTAAAGAACTGAATTGCTGCTTCAAAGCTCCAGACACATTGACATATAGCTTATGAAACAGCATATGCCCTCATAAGAGAGCCGTTAAGGTTGTTTGAAAGTGCTTTTGCTTGTGTGTTTGCAGACGGTGGTCGCAGGATGGACGCGGAGCTGGGTGCTGACTGCGCCCGCAGAAAGATGGAGGCGGCGGGCGAGGCGCTGGAGATCGTGCCGCTGGAGATGTATGATTCAGCCCGAGCCAAAATAGCGGCTAATCTGCGA